>NW_026526810.1:83072160-83507160 GCF_024362965.1 Panthera pardus | reverse complement strand
GTTTTAATTACTGAATGTATTACATATATGCAAATACAATTTAACCAACAGCAATAGGTGAAAATATTTAGATTCCACAATTACAGAAGTATTCTATTTTCTAATATATTAATCAAACTTTATCCAATTAAATAAGACAAATATAAAAAAAATTAGGTTTCTATTAACATTTCTAAAGAGACTACTTTTTGACCCTGACATTGGTACTTGGTGTCAACAGATGCATGGGGTTTAGAAAAGTGAAAGAGAAGACAGAAGAAGGACTTCAGGTAGAAAGTTGGTTCAGAGGTTCAGAGGAATAAAAACACAAAAGGGTTTCAGATAATATCTAAGTTTTCCTTTACTCTTATTTCCCAAACAATTCAGACCCATGCTGTTAGATAAGACTGGGAGGCACAGGCTTTACAAGAGCCCCAGTAGGGGAAGGATGTCTATGTGGGAAAGCAAGACCATATATTCAGATTATGTTGGAGAACATTCCATCCTGGATTTTTAATTATAGTTTCCTTACAATTTCTTCTTTTTCAGCCATGTTATTTGACTTTGTGTCAGTACATTTCCTGATAAATTCTACTTCTTGCACCTTATGACTTCATATGTTTTCTGATTCATTGTTTTGCTTTAAGGTTACTCTTTCTCTGTGTGTTTATGTAGTCTATATAAAATCATAGGTGAATTCTACCTTAGGAAGTCCCTTGATACTCAGAATATTCAAAAAGATGGAATGGTTTCTGTTCTCAGTGTTCTGAAAGTAAACAGCCAACCTCATGATCTCAGAACCTCATAATGTGAGAATATATTAAATTCTCCTGCAAAATTATTTCATTAACTTCACGGGTAACTGTTTTAAAGGCAACTCAATTGCAGGATGATTATGTAGTCTGCTGGTCAGAGTAAGAGGTGGCTGTTTTGAGGTCCAACAATGTTTCCTAGTCTAATCATTAAGTTGTAGTAAGATAATTTGGTACAATTTGCATTATCCATTTATAAGGGATCCCTCATGAGATCGTTGTAGCCATGCCAGACAGTCCAAAGCTTCAAAGTAGGCAGAATAACTTCCAGATACATTTGTACTTCAGCACGTTAGCAAATGTACACTCTATTCCACATTCTATGATTCTTCTCTGACACAGAAATATTCCCTGCTTCTCTTGTTCTCCCCATGATTCTTCTCACGCAGATTTTGCAGTTGTTGCTCTTTAAATCATGACTACATCTCTCTCAAATATATTAGTTTAAACTTATCCTTTGTCTTTTAGTTTATTTTTAATAAAAGTCCTAACTATATTGAACTAATAAAAATGAAGATATACTAATGAATATATGAACACAAAAATTGTTACCTTTGCTCATAGATCATAGAAAGAGACTATAAGTACATTATTTAAGTTACTTGACACTGATAATAAAAATTGATTATATTCTAATCTTAGAGGGGTGTAAGGAAAAATACTGAAGTGGATGCAGGGGATGTTAATTGCAATTTGATCTTGGTCTCCAAAGAAACAATGTTTTAGGGTTCAGGGGCATTTTAAGATTTCTCAATTTTGTAAGTTTTATAGTAAGGATCAAAGAGGATAAGTTGCTTACTCTAGAGTAATAAGCTCATTGTCTTGACTCCCAGACTTTCTACTATACCATTAACATCATTAAATTGTTGAGTTTTTTCATAAAGATCACAATTCCTGATCTTAAGCCTGCAAGATAAAATTTAATTTGATTTTGGTTGTCCTTCTTAAAGTATATGATTCTAGGAACTTAATTGATTTCATCATCCTCTAAGCCCATCTTCATTTGGCATAGTCTTTAATTCCTCTCATATGGAGAAAAAGAAAACATCAGAATGCACTGAAAACACCCTAGAATCTATCCCAGCATAGTTATTCTTCCATTGCCAGTATCCTAGGTAACACTTATGGAGATTTGTTATACATGACCTCTTCCTAGAGTATATAAAGTACATTGCTGTTTATAGTTCTATACAAACAAATTCTTATTGATTTTTCTGTGTGATGGGGTACCCCATTTGTGTCATCTTTCTTAGGTTACCTTATTTATTCCTTTCCCCTTTATCAATTTTCTCACATCAGAGTGAAAAAACATTTCTAATCTGGGTTGGGAAACCTCTCCAGTTACATGTCTAACCCCTGTCACTTTTCTTTAGGTCCATTGTAATATTCTTATATTTGTCTTACAAAATATCATTCAAAACATGTTGGATGTAGTAGCTTCTGGAGTAGCTGTTGAATAAATTCGTGTTTTGGAGGATTTTTAGTTTAATAGGTAGAAGTGAACCAAGTAGCAATCTCAACTCTCCCACATGTTCACCATCATTTTCATACTAAGCAAATGAGACGAGGCATTTTAAATTGTAATAAAGTTTTCTAGAACAGCAAAATAAAACACAGTCACTGAAACTAAGTGTTATTTCCTGACTAAATGCTAATTGATCGGATTTCATAAATGTAAATTTTATTCTGGTAAAATATTCATAAAACTATAGGTTATAAAATGTTATTCTGAGATCCATGAGAATATTTAGCAATAGGAAAAAGTGACCTCTGCCATCAGACAGAAGAAAAGATTCAGAGACTTATCTCTCACTATCCCTTCAACAGATAATAAGCTAACATTTATATAGATCATGTCACAATAGAATTTCAGGAGAAAAGAGAACTTTAAAGATTAATCAGTACAAACCTTCATGTTACTGTAAGGAATATGAAAACTAGAGAGGTAAAAAAAATAATGAAATTAACAGAGAAATACTGTTGGACTAGTGTTAATTAAATAAATAACACAATTACACACTTAGCATGTATTATCTCATTTTACATACAGAATAATCCTTAGAGTAAGTACCATTATTTTTTTAAATATTTTTTTAAATTTTTATTTATTTCTGAGACAGAGAAAGAGCATGAATGGGAGAGGGTCAGAGAGAGGGAGACACAGAATCTGAAGCAGGCTCCAGGCTCCGAGCTGTCAGCACAGAGCATAACGTGGGGCTTGAACTCATGGAGTGCGAGATCATGACCTGAGTTGAAGTTGAATACTTAACTGACTGAGTCACTCAGGTGCCCTGTAAGTACCATTATTTTTAAAAAACTACACATTAACACAGTGAAGAATTGGCAACTGGGTTTTCAGAATCTCACCACAGTGTTACCTTTAAATAACTAGTGTACATCATAATTATAAATATTTTTGAATAATTAAAGTATTTTGGCAGTTTCTGTGGATTACATAAGGCATTTATGCTAAATATAAATAGCCTATGTCATATTAAAACTAAAACAAACCATTATTTACTATAGGGTTGATTTGCAAAAACAAAACCATAATGACTAAATCTTCTCTTTAATGAATTTAGTGGAAGAAAATGATTCTAACAATTACCATTCAAGCTTACAGAAAATCTATCCTACACTTAGCTCAGGCACAGCCACATACATTTCTGAAAAATATAAAGTTGTAGCTCCCAGTAAGAAAATGCTATTTAAAAAAACCAACTCTTCAAGATATTCATGACTGTCTCATACCAATGATATTTTAATTAACCATAGAATAATTTGGCAACTAGTAATTTGGGGAGTGTGAAATGCAGATACTTTTGGCTCAAGCCAATCAATTATGCTAATTGATTCATCCAAGAGATAAACTACATCTAAAAACCCATAGTTAAATTTAATTTAGAGTTCTGTAATGTGCTAGAAATAAGAAAAAAAGATAGAAAGGATATAAAATAAGATTTCTAAAAATTCAACACAGAGCTTTTAGATTTCATTTACTTCCATTGAACTTATTTGAAGCAAGACCTATTCTTGTAGTTTTTTCTACTAAATCTAGTTTATAATAAATTTTAATTTTCTAAAAGATAAATTTCAAAGACAAAATTCACATGAAATGTGATATAAATGTGGTTAGTAAGTACCACTGAAATGATTTATACATCCACCTACTGGCTTAACACTTATGAAATCTATAAACACTAGAGTATGATAATTACAGTGTATGTGTACTATGGAAAGAGAGAGATTGTAAAAAATTGGGTGTGTGGGGGGGAGCTCATATAGGTGAGATACAGTCCACGCCCTCAAGGAGCTTACATTAAAGAGGGTGGGTTAAAATAACTATGCAGGTAACAATTATACAAGTTAACAAGTAATACATGGAATAAGAGAACTATGGTATAATAAAAATATGTAGAGATAAGATAGTCTGCTTCACATCATGAGCAACTCTACAATTTCTGTGTATGAAGAACTTAGTGGTGGAATTTTGTGTGCTTAAGGAAGATGATAAGGTCAGGGTGGGTTGGAGGCTTATCTAAGAGATGTTTCCTATAGCAATTGTGACAGGTATGTCAGCTAATTGTAGATATCTGAGGAAATTACAGGGAAGAATAAAGTGATGGGAAATAAAAGGTTATATTTTAGGAGAAATAACTTCACAGAGCCATAAAAATATAGAAGTGCTCTTTTAACAAAAGAAATTAAATTTCTTCCATCCTGGAAAAATATGAGGCAGGCCTAATCCTAACCTTTGCAGGGTCTTGCACAAGAATTCAAAAATAGATTTACATATCATATATCCAAAAATATAAGTGTATAAATGTTACAAATATATAAATGTTATATACTACTAAATATGCTTTATTATTGTCCCTTGATAAATTTATCTGATAGTTTATGTAATAGTGTATTACCTAGATTGATTTACTGGATCCCTCTTTTTTCATGGAAGCAGGGAAGGAAGAGCCATTTCCTAACCCTGGTCCATACTGAGTCTTATCTAGCCCCACAGGGATCTCACATATGTCTGTGTCAACATCTTAGCCCACAAGGGAAAATTCCACCCAAATGTTTACTACTCGAGCTTAGCGGTACACAGAGCAGCAGTAATTATGAACTTTGGGAAGATAAATCTGTGGAAGAAAACTGAGAAGATGCTAGACGTTGACCAGAAATAAAATGAAATTATTGGAAGTATTCTCTTGCTCATATCCAAAAAAATAGGATGAGAATTAGATATTCTAGAGGAAGAAGCTTACGTATTTTGTAAAGATATAAACAAACTGATTCAGAGAGACAAGCGTGCAAATGTTAGCAGATTCAGTATAATTCTAGAAAAATCAAGTGTCTGTGACTTTAATATACAGGTAACTTTATACTGCCTATGAGGTATCACTATTTATGTCATTTTTTATGATATTTTTATCATTTAACCATCATTCCTCTCCCCTCATTTATCACACTTATTTTGAATTAAGTAAAATGATAAGTATTAAAAAAAAACTAATTATTTTCTGAAACAATGTATCTGACTGTTGAGATTAAATCATCTTTATTGCCTATAAATTTCCAGTTAACAAATTATTTTTATTTTATTAAAATATCTTTTAAAAAAGGCTAATTAAATATCTTATTAAATATTTTCCATTTTTTATGGGAACAGGGTTAACTACTAAATCCCAGAAATATTTACTAACTTAAATATTTTTCTTTAAAAAGCTACTGGTTGGAAAGGCACCTATAAGATACATTATGGCAAGTTATAACTCAAATACAAATTCTTGGTTCATTTTTCAGCCATTTGTAGAGTTAATAGCACAGCATGAAAAATCAGGTAGATTTGAATTCCTATCTACAGTTGGACATATTCTAGCTGTGTGATATTGGTTAAGTAACATAGTCTATATAAGCAGAGACTGTTAACTAGTCTTCACAGACCATTCTCTTTTTCTCTATAATACGCATATATCAAAGAACCTGACTAGAATATATTTAGTACTTCCTCAGCATAAACACAGAGCCACCTGCCGCAAGTAGCACAACTTGAACACTGGCTGCCTAAATTGCTACACCAAGCCCCATCCCCCCCTGCACTCTGGTAGGACTGTCCTTCTCTGTCAAGTGTGCCTCAGGCCCAGTGTGGCAGGCTCCTCCCCCAGAAGACTAGTACAAACCCCTACCCACACCATATTTCCCTGCCACAGTGTTATGCTGGGCTGAAACACTGGTGGTGTTGGTGCCAGATCTCATTTCACAAGCAAATCAGAGCACATCTAGTTAAAACTCACCACATTCAGTCCCGGGACCCAACACTGTCCATAGCAGACAAGGAGAGCCTCTGCAGATGACTGTCCCGAAGGATAGAGCAGCCACAACACAACAACAGAGCACACACAGCACACATCAGAGGCAATCCCTGAAATGAAGGCCCCTGGGTACTCTGTGATCTCTTCTTAATAAGGCCATTACTTTCAGGAGAAGGAGACAGAACTGTCTTTTCTAACACAGAGAAGAAAGCAGAGATGTAGACAAAATACCAAGAGAAGAATTTTTCCCAAATGAAAGAACAAATTAAGGCCACGGACAAAGATCTAAGCAAACAGATATAAGCAACATGCCTCGTGGGGAATTTAAAGGAGCCATCATGGAGATCATGGAACACCTGGGTGGCTCAGTCGGTTAGGCATCCAACTCTTGATTTCAGCTCAGGTCATGATCTCATGGTTCATGAGATCGAGCCCCACATCCAGCTCTGCACTGACAACTTGGAGCCTCCTTGGAATTCTCTCCCTCCCTCTCTGCCCCTTCCCCCTTGTGATCCCCCTTTTTCTTTTTCAAAATAAATACATAAACATTTAAAAAATTTTAAATATAGCAACAATCATAAGGATACTCATTGGGTTTGAGAAGAGAAGACATCAGTAAGACCCTTACTACAGAGATAAAAGTGTTAGAATCAATCAGAGATGAAGATGCAATAAATGAGACTGGAAACAAGCTTGATGCAATAAATAGCAGGCTGGAGAAAGCGTAGGAACTAATTACTGATCTAGAAGAGAAAATAATGGAAAATAATAAAGCTGAACAAAAGAGAGAAAGAAGAATTATTCCATATGAGAATACACTTAGGAACTCAGTGATTCCATCAAATGTAATAAAATTTGTATTATAGTCTCAGAACAAGAGAGAAAATGGGGCCAAAAAAAAACATTAAAAAAATAATAGCTAAAAAGTTCCTAATCTGAGGAAGGAAACAGACATTCAGATCCATGAAGCACAAAGAACTTCCCCCAAAATCAACAAAATCAGGCTGACACCAAGACATACTATAATTAAATTTTCAAAATATTGTGAAAAAGAAAAAAAAAATCTTAATCAGCAAGACAAAAGAAGCCAGTAACTGATAAGAAAAGACCCATAAGACTAGCAGGAGATTTTTCAAAGGGAATTTGGCAAGCCATAAGGGAGTGGCATGATATATTCAAAGTGCTAAATGGGAAAAATATGCAGCCAAGAATACCCTATTCATCAAGGCTATCATTCAGAATAGAAGTAGAGATAAAGAGTTTCTCAGACAACAAAAACTAGGAATTCATGACCACTAAACCAGCCCTGCAAGAAATATTAAAAGTGACTCTTTGAGTGCAAAAGAGAGACCAAAAGTGACAAAGACAACAAAGGATCAGAGAAAATCTCATAAAATAATGACAAAACAAGTAATTAAATGGAATTCATATCTATCAATAATTACTTTGAATATAACTAGACAAAATCCTCCAATAAAAAGCCATAGCATTTCAGAATGGATTAAAAAAAAAAAAAGACTATCTATATGCTGCCTACAAGACACTCATTTTAGACCTAGGGACACCAGCATATTGAAAATGAGGGGATAGAGAAACATTTATCATGCAAATGGATGTCAAAAGAAAGCTATAGTAGGAATACTTATATTGGACAAACTAGACTTTAAAACAAAGACCATAACAAGAGACAAAAAAGGACACTGTATAGTCATAAAAGGGAATATCCAACAAGAAGATATAACAATTTGTAAATACTTATGCACTCAACATGGGAGTACCCAAACATATTACAATTAAGAACAAACAATTAAGAAGAACAAATTGATAATATGACAATAATAGTGGGGGACTTTAACATTCCACTTACATCAATGGACAGATCATTCAAACAGAAAATCAAAAAGGAAACTGTGGTTTTGAATGACACTCTGGTCCAGATGGACTTAACAGATACATTCAGAACACTTCATTCTAAAACAGCAGAATACACATTCTTTCAAATGCACATGAAACATTCTCCAGAACAGATCACATATTAGGTCACAAAATAGGACTCAACAAATACAAAAATATTAAGATCATACCATGCATCTTCTCTGGCCACAATGCAATGAAACTAAAAGTCAACCACAGGAAAAACTTTGGAAAGACCACAAATACACAGAGGTTAAAGAACATGCTACTAAAAAGTGAATGGGTCAGGTGGGAAATGAAAGAAGAAATAAAAATACATGGAGAGGTGCCTGGGTAGCTCAACCAGTTAAGCTCTGACTCTGGATTTCATCCTGATCATGATCTCATGGTTGGTGAGATCCAACAGCATGGAGCCTGCTTAGGATTCTCTCTCTCCTCTCTCTCTGCCCATCCCACTGCTCATGCTCTCTCTCTGTCTCAAAATGAATAAATAAACATTTACAAAATATATTTTGAGACAACCAAAAATGAAAACACAATGGCCCAAAATGTTTGGGATGCAGTAAAAGCAGTCCTAAGAGAGAAGTATATAGTAATATAGGCCTACATCAAGAAGCAAGAAAAATCTCACATATGCAACCTAATCTTACACATAAAGGAGATAGAAGGGGCGCCTAGGTGGCTCAATCAGTTGAGTGTCCGACTTTGGCTCAGGTCATGATCTCACAGTCCATGAGTTTGAGCCCTGAGTTGGGCTCTGTGCTGACAGCTCAGAGCCTGGAGCCTGCTTCGGATTCTATGTCTTCCTCTCTCTCTGACCCTCCACTGCTCGTGTTCTGTCTCTTTCTGTCTCAAAAATAAATAAAAACATTAAAACAAAAATTTAGAAAAAAAGGGGCTAGGAAAAGAACAATAAACAAAGCCCAAAGCCAGCAGAAGAAAGTAAATAATAAAAAGTAGAAATAAGTTATACAGTAACTAAAAGCAAAATAGAGCAGATCAATGAAACCAGGAGCTGGATCTTTGAAAAAAATAATGCAATTGATAAATCTCTAGCCAGAGTTATCAAAAAGAAAGGAGAAAGGACCCAAATAAAATCAAAAATGAAAGAGAATAAATAACAACAAACACCACAGAAATACAAATAATAATAAGAGAATATTATGAAAAACTGTATGCCACCAACTTGGCACAACCTGGAAGAAATGGATAAATTCTTAGAAACATATATACTATCAAAACTGAAGCAGGAAGAAATAGAAAACTTGAACAGAACAAAAAACAGCAAAGAAATTGTTTCAGTAATCAAAAAACTCCCAAGAAAAAAAGTCAGGGCCATATGGCTTCACAGAAGAATTCTACCAAATATTTAAATAAGAGTTAATACCTATTTTTAAACTATTCCAAAAAACAGAAATATAAAGGAATCTTCCCAACTCGTACTAAAGTCCAGCATTACCTTGATTCCAATACCAGACAAAAAACCAACCAAAAAGAGAATTACAGGCCAATATCTCAGATGAACTTGGAGCAAAAATTCTCAACAAAATACTAGTAAATCAAATCCAACAGTACATTAAAAGAATCATTCACACAATCAAGTGGGATGTATTCTTGGGCTGCAAGAGTGGTTCAACATTCACAAATCAATAATACACCACATTAATAAAGGAAAGAATAAGGACCATAAGATCCTCTCAATAGGTGCAGAAAAAGCTATTAACAAAATATAGCACCGGTTCTTGATTAAAACCTTCAAGATAAAGGGAACATACCTCAATATCATAAAGGCCATATATGAAAGACCCACAGCTAATATCATCCTCATTGAGGAAAACTGAGAGCTTTTCCTCTATGTTCAGGAAGAATACAGGAATGTCCAAACTCATCAATGTTATTTAACATAATACTAACAGTCTTAGTCTCAGCAATCAGACAACAAAAAGAAATAGAAGGCATCCAAATGGTCAATGAAGTCAAACTTACACTCTTTGCAGATGATTTGATACTCTAGGTAGAAAACCCAAAAGACTCTCCCAAAAATTTTCTAGAACTGATATATGGATTTAGTAAAGTTGCAGGATACATATCAATGTACAGAAATGGGTTCCACACACCAATAATGAAGCAGCAGAAAGAGAAATCATGGAATTGATCCCATTTATAATTGCACCAAAAACCATAAGATACCTTAACCAAAGAGATATAAACTTAACCAAAGAGATAAAAGATCCATACTCTGAAGACTAGAGAACACTTATGAAAGAGATTGAAGAAGACGCAAGGAAATAGAAAAAAATTATTCCTTGTTTGTGGATTGGAAGAACAAATATTATTAAAATGTCTGTACTACCTAGAGCAATCTATACATTTAATCCGATCCCTATTAAAATACCACCAGAATTTTTTTACAGAGGTAGAACAAGCAATCCTAAAATGCGTATGGAACCACGAAAGACCCTGAGTAGCAAAAGCCATCTTGAAAAAGAAAAGCAAACTGGAGGCATCACAATTTTGGACTTTAAGTTATAGTACAAAGCTGCAGTCATCAAAACAGTATGGTACTGGCACAGAAACAGACACATAGATTAATGGAACAGAAAAGAGAAACCAGAAGTGGACCCACAACTATATGGTTAACTCATCTTTGACAAAACAGAAAAGAATATCCAATGGAAATCCAAGTGTGTACACGGAGTCATTCTAATAAAATGTTTCAGATAGATGGATAGATACATAGGTAGACGATAGGAGATAGATGATAGATGATGTATGATTGATAGATAAATGATAGATTACAGAAAGATATAGACATGTATGAATATATTTATAGATATATTTATTTACAACTTAAAATACATTTAAAATATTTATATATATATGACTATGCACATGGATGTATCTTTCTGCACATATCTGTATACATAGTCATATATATATATAAATATTTTATTTATAGAATATATTTGTTTATAGATATAAAATATTTATATCTATGTATGACTGTATATTTAGGTATATATTGTTATGTATATGTATATGTATTATGTTACATATATGTATATCTATGTTAAGTATATTATTCTATTTATCATATATTGTGTATATATGACTATAAATAACATTTTTATATCTATATATGACTACGTATGCACATATCTATATCTTTAGATATGGATCTATCCTGCTAGTTCTCTTGCTCTGGCTGAATCCTGGCATACAGATTTTGGTACTGGAGGTCATTTCAGAGAAGAATATTAAAAAGGAGTTTTCTAAATTGATTTGGGGTTTTCTATAATTCATTATGTAATCTGGTTAGATTTAATGGCATTACTTATCCTGCTTCCACTGATATTTCATGGCGTAAGAGTTACTAAAATAACAACTTTTGCTACCTGCAATTGAGAATCAGTTGAAAGCAAGGGCTGGGTCATCAATATTTGCTCTCTTACAATATTACAGCCAAAATAAGGAGTATAAAGGGGTTGGTTTATTGCTTCTAACTGCACTGATGAAAGTGAGGAAAGACTAGTACAGTATTAAATTACCCACATTTCTTTGATAGAAAGCAAAAAAACCTGAAATAGTACTGCAATATAAGCATGTGTCTACGTGTAAAGTAGGATGCTTTATGACTACAAATTATCAAACATACTTCAACAATGCCAGTGGCAGTACTAAATTACCTTTTTATTATCTATGTGAAAATAATTTATGAAATCTTTGTCCCATAAAGTGATGATCAAAAATTGTGAAGTAAAACATAAGACAGTAGATACCAGACAGTTAATTAATGAATATATTGTTTTATTATTCTGAATTCTGTGATTTTTTTTGGTATTTTCATCTTTAATATATTTGCTGTGATTTATCATCTTAACTAAATATTTGTTTTCATAACTACTATATTATTGGAAATTTTGTATTCCTTTTCTTAGTGTGGACCCACCAAAATTATATCAACTTAAGGCCTCCACAAAATCTGTATTTACTCCTTTCTATGCTTGTATATGAAGAATGGGAACGAAAGAAACAGTGTATGGTAAAGTGTAAAATCATGCCTTAGTCTGAGTTTGAAACTCATTTCTGGCATTTGTTAGCTATGTGATACTTATAAGTGATGTAACCTCTGTGTCTGAATTCCTTCATCTGCACAGTGAGAGTAGCAACAAAGTTTACCTAATCAAGTTGTTGCAAAGATTATACGGAGGGTTTAGAACATAAGTGCCTAGCATATATGAATATTTTCTGGAATTCCAGTGAGTGTTAAATTTCAATGGGAATTCTCTGTGGCATATTTATTGCCGTGAACTAGAATATATTTTACAGATCTATCTATGCCTTAGACTCAAAAAGTAATCTAACCCAAAGAAATAAAAAAATAAAGAAAATAAAGATAATGCTATGTAATTCAAATATTTTGATGGAGAAAATGCTAACAGCTTCAAATGATAGCATAGTGGATTCAGACATCGATAGCATGCTTTATTTTGTCCAACAGAATTACTGTTAAATATTTTTTATACTCGTGTGCTGTGCCTGGGACTATCTTTGGTGTTCATGTCTGTGATTTAGTACACCACATTTGCTATTTCAAGTACTGATATGACATGAAATCAAAATATATATTGGAACTTCGACAAAAGCATGAGGATGTAGGCAATACATTAAGATAGAAAACATCTTATTTTGAATAATTACAAACAAATTACATGTTGGTTTTTACAGTAAAAAAAGGTAGACTTTAGGGAAAAAATGTTTACTTAAATGAATAATTCAACTGAACTTTAAGCTTCTAATTTTTGAATATAAGTTATTCTATTTTTTCCTGAATATATATTATTCTTAAAAGTTGACTTCAAATAAATTGAAAGCTATATAAAACTATCCTGTTATCCCCAATGTCATTTTTTAGCAAATTAGAGCAATTTGAAAATACCAATTAATATAAAAATACTAGATTTATAATGCAGAAAAATTATATCTCCAAAATTTGTTACATTTTTATCCTGGATGCTTTTATAAACAATATGAATTATAATAGCATAATAGTAATGCTAATAATCAATAGAAAGACAAAAATTAGCTAAGCTATAACTCTAAGACCAATTGATATTTTTATTAAAAATATGTCTTCCTTTTTTGTAGAAACCCTTTTCTGGAGAGTGGAACCCCTAAAATGTACAAGACCCTTAAATCATGTACAAGGTACAATGAGCCCTTAGGAGAGGACTTCTACTCATCTTTGGTACTGGCCCTCTTCCCATTACCTCATTACCTCTCTTCAACTAGAAACTAAGTACTTGAGAAACATGCCAATACTGATAAAACATAATTTCACGGTGTAAAATTAATCCTGATATCTTCCTCTGAACTACATTTATTCACAGTAATTTTCAAAATTTTATTCCCTTCTCAAAATTCCTTACATACAATTAAATACATATATAATATAAAATATATACAGTATGAAGTTCCATATATATATGTATATGATGTGTTGTATGTATATAAACACCCCATACACATGTATATATTCCTGTACCAGATTATATTTGCATAACATTTTTTTTAATTCCTAGCATTTCAGTGATATATTTACAACGAATATAACTTGAACTAGCTTTCTTTTTCTCCTAAATGGGAAAACAAAGAGCAATGAAAACTAAAACACTTTTTTTCTTTTTCCACCATGATAAAAATGGAAACGTAATATGCCTTTAATGAACTTGGATAAGTTTAAATGCTCTTTAAAAAGCATTGATAGTTTTTTTTTTTTTTTTAACATTCAGTGTTTTGTGTAAATTTAAAATCACCATCAAGTTTACAAATCTCATTATAATTTCATTAATTACTCTCAGATCTGGATTAAAATTGTGGATTTGGTGGTGGGTGTGAGGCTTTAAGACAATTTTGCAGAAATGTCTTTCATTTGTTAATTATCATAAATTTTCAAATAATAATCTAATAAACTTAAATTACTTGTAATTAAAATCCTTATTATAATAACTATGTTACAGTGTGGTTAAAAAAAAGAGAACCACTCAAAAATTCTAGTTTGTGGTTTTCCATTTCATATTTTAATTTCCAATGTTGGAGATGTGATTTATATGCCCAAACTAACAATGTATATACTTTGTATTCTTTCTAAAATTACCTATCACATATTATCTCAATAATTTGGTATAATTGTGTATAGTTTAAATGTTCTATGATTCAGAAAAAATTTAAATATATTTACAGAAATTATTGTGTTGGGAAAACAACTATTTTATTTGTAAATGTCACCAGATTTTGTTTGTTTAGGACTACTTTTTTTTTAGGTATATTTATTTATTTTCAGAGAGAGAAAGATAGCACAAGCAGGGGGAAGGGCAGAGAGAGAGAGAGAGAGAGAGAGACAGAGAGGGAAAGAGAATTGCAAGCAGGCTCCACCCTGTCAGCACTGAACCCTAAGCAGGGCCCAAACTCATAATCCTGAAATCATGACCTGACACAAAATCAAGAGTTGCACACTTAACCATTTGAGCCACTCAGGCGCCCCAGAACTACTTTTAAACATTAAATCATATGTGTATAAATTTTATTTCACTGTTCTTTTTTTTTTCTTCCCTTAGCTTTTTCTGTCTTTTACCAAAGCCATTTTTAGTTCTTACTGTGTGACCAACACTTTGATAGGCATTCTCTGTCCTCCTTCAACTTACAGTAATGAGCTGGACAAATGTATAAAATAATCAGGATTCATACATAACTCCATAAAGCATAATTATAACAGTATATGATTACAAGTCTATAAAATATGTGCCACTCTTTTTAGATATAAAGACATAAGGGGTACAAAGAATACTGCAGTGAAGCTAGAATGACAAGTAATATCTTATGCATGGGAGAATGGCATGTAGAACTAAGGACATGCAGGAAAATTACAAATCTTCACATGAAAATTATAAAGATCAAATTGTCAAGTGAATATGAAAATACTAAGGGCCCCTGGGTAGCTCAGTTGGTTAAGCATCCAACTTTTGATTTCCACTCAGGTCACGATCCCACAAATTGTGGAGATCAAGCCCCGTGTTGGACTCTGTGCTGACAGAGCAGAATCTGCTTGGGATTCTCTCTCTCCCTCTCTTTTTGCCCCTCTCCCCACTGGTGCTTTGTCTCTGTCTCTCTCAAAATAAATAAGCATTAAAAAATACTCTATTAAAATACATGAGATTATCAGGAGGAATGATTATAGCTAATTAATCTTGAATTTACTCACTTAGTCTTCCTGTTTTCATTTTGCCCATTTGACATCTGTTTGTAGTTATTTACTAAGCCCTGTCATTTTCCAAGGCTGCATCCACCCTGGCACATTTTGGCCAGCCTCATGGTATGACTGCACAATAAAAGAATGTCTAAATAAAAAGAGAAACATTCCGTTTATGTCATAGAAGATCCAAGTTTTTGGTAATATCTAATAAAGTAGATGGTTAATCTCTTTCTGAGCACTGAAGTTAAATTGAAGGAAAGAGTGTTTGATTGAAAGGAGATAGCAAGCCTTGTCATCAGCAAGTCATAAGTTTGTTCCTAAGCTTTTTCCTAGCTACTTTCTACTTTGGCTACTTAGGATAAGTTTTTAAATGGCAAGATTCTGATTTTTCTTTAGAGAATTAAGAAAGCAATTCACACAATGGTTGAGAGTACTATATGAGATATATGTGTAAAATCTAACACTGATGTAAGAAATAAATTATTTTAAATACATACAGTGCTGAATATAATGCAGGACACATCTAATACCTTTTCATTTCCCTTTATTTCCCAACATATATTAGAAGAAATATTAAATACTATCAATTTAAAAAAATAAAAAAAATGAATGAAATAAGGAGTTCATTGTTTTGTGTAACTGATTTACTTTTAATTCAGATTATCTGGTGTTCCCTCAGCCATTTTTTGGTTCTAAAACATTTGCATTCTATATCATTGCTCCCCTTAGCTCTCCTTTTCACATGAACATTAAGATGGAAAGGGACTGGGGCACCTGGGTGGCTCAGTTGGTTGAGTGGTTGAACATCCAACTTTGGCTCAGGTCATGATCTCACATTTGTGGGTTTGAACCCTGCATCAGGCTCAGAGCCTGGAGCCTGCTTTGGATTCTGTATCTTCCTGTCTCTCTGCCCTTTCCTTGCCCACTCTCTGTCTCTGTCTCTCAAAAAATAAATTGAAATGTTAATTTTTTTTTTTAAGATGGAAAGGGATGCTATTTGGTACTCATCTGCATTTAAATCAAACTAGATATTTAAACATACTGAAATTCTCTAAAATTCTTAATGTCTTCTTTTTGGCACAAGTTCTAAAGATTAATGTGGCTAAATGATCTGTGGAAATCGCAGATTTGCTACAAAAACACTACTACATTAAATACCAACATCTTAAAAAACTTATGGCAAGCCTAAAAGAAAGGTAATATAATCTGCTTTTTTAAAAAGGCATAATTAAATATAATATTAATAGAGGCATTGTAAGAGCTTTTAATCTTTTCCTAAGGAAAAGATTTCTCTTAGGTAGGGGAGAACAATTTATTTGATTTTCAAAAATAATTGTGTAAGTGTGCTGTCTTCCAAATGTATCCACTGTTGCTGTTGAGGCTAGAAGGAAGACTGGACCATCATTTTAGCAGGAAATAAGAGTTTACAAAATAAGATGATTAATAATAGCTAATTACTGCTTTCAGAAGCAATCATGATAATGATAGTTAACATTTGCCTTTCACTTACAATATACCTAACTCTAGACTAAACATGTTACATGACTATCTCAGTTAGCTCACTCAACACCCTGGAAGACAAATCTCTAGTATTAGGCTGTTTTTATACAGTAGGAAACTGAAAAGTAATTGTGCCAACTACTATGGCTACTAAGGAGTTAAAATTTTAACAAAAACAGTGTAAAAGAGTTTAACTGGAAAATTTGAGCACATTTGCTTTGTATCGAGAAATAAATTGCATTCTGATCTTGTATACAGAAAGAAAACAAAATAACCAGTTTTGTAGGCAAATATGTGAATGTGGTCCAATTTACATGATGTTTATTTATCCTACAGTATCTCAAGCTGGTTTCTTGACATGTCATGATTTTGTAAAACCAACTTGGAAATAAGCACATTCTTTCCTGTTCATTTTACATATTAACTGTTTGCAGTGCAGAGTCATTCAATTATTGAAAATTATTTACTGTATATTTTAAATGAAATACTGAAAGAAAATTCGTTCCTCTATGAGAACATTATGCTATCTGAAGTAGACTAGATGAAGTGGTGTTAATTAAACATCTGGCGTTCAACCTCACTTTACTGTTTTCCCCTTATCCAAACAACATTTTGCAAAGGGAACTGAGTACTTTAGAAGATCAATGAGTAGAAGTACCATACAAAAGCATGAGAATTTCATTACAATGAAATTTTAATATAAATTTTAAGTTATCATCATTATTAAGAGACTAATTTGCAAGGTTTTGCCCTTTTTTGTGCAAACACATAAATATATTTCAAATAGAGCAGTAACTCATTAATCTGATACTATTACCTTTGAAAAAAGAGGCAAAAGTGATTTGTGAAATAATAGCCTAATAGGCAATAATAATTAGGCACTTATTAGTGCCTTTTAGGACTGTATCACATTAGAAATAGAACACATGAGATTATCTATCCATACATGGGTATTTTAGCATATGCATAGCATAGAAATCCTGTGATCTAGTTAATCAGTAAGTCATATGGTCAAATATGCGTGCTTAAGATTTAACACACAAAAAAGTTATTTTCAAATTGTGACAAAATTATTTTAGATTAAATAATTGCCTCTTAGATAATGACATAGTACTGAAAATCAAGTTTCTCTTAGATTTGTTGTCTGGTGTATGATTTTAAATCATCTAATTAGTGAGATCTCTGAACTATTGGTTCTGAACCAAATGAAAACAGATAAAGGAGTTCAGAATGGTAGATTAGACACAGGGATGCACACAATATATCTTCTCATGAAGGAGCATAGGCATTCTTCTGGCCTTTGCCCTGCAGGCCACAGGATTTGGAAAGTCAAGTCTGGGCTGTATTTCAGCCCTTAGTAGCCCTAGATAAGACACTTGGTGTAGGGCAAAATGGCACAAATGTGACTGCCCTGCTTTGTCATAAGGCCAACGTGGGCCTTCTAGTACTCCCTACCTCTTGATAAATAAATTTCTAGTACTATGACTGTCACAAATAGAGCAGTTAGGAAAATGCAAGCTCTCCTAGCAGTATGGAGAAGCCAGCACCATTGAGAGCAAGAGTGAAAATAAAAACAAATGCTGTTTTAGGAAGGTAGATCCTAGTAAATGAAATGGAAGAAGAGTCTGAACTCCAGAGGCCAATGTTATTTCTGGTTCACTACAGTTAGTAGAATTTCTCCAACTTGAGGAGGAGCAAGTTAGGGATGTGGAGAAAAATTAATGCAGGTAATGATCTTTCAATATTGTTCCTTAAAGGGTAGTGTAATTAACTATTCCTCAGTGAAAACAAACAAACAATCAAACAACAAACAAAAAACCCAAAAAACAAAAAACACAAAACACTTTACCAGGAATAAGAACATGTAAATATGGAGAGTGATGTGATTTGCCTTAAAAAAAGGTCACAGTTTCAGGTGAACAACGTGTCTTTTAGTTAAATAGATAAATGTTAATATCATCACTCCTACAATTAATTTAAAATAAGCTATCTAAAGTAAAGGATAAAGTGTCAGGATACAGTAAATGACTCTTTAGGTTAATCTTTATTGACAAAATAATTTTACAGAAAGGATAGTGACCTTTCATTGATATACATGGTAGTTAATAAATCATTTCTAAGAATTCATCTCAAACTGCAAGCCCATCATTCTGGCATAAATTCAATAAAATAATTTTCTTGTGCATAAACGCTGTTTTGTGTTTTGTGCTAGTCCTAAGCTGTTCAAAGATATGATTTATAGCTTATGTCTTCAAAAATCTTACATTCAAAGACCAGGAGACTGACAAGTTGATAATTACCAGAGGATGTCTTAAATGTTTTAATGGAAATAACTCAGCATAAGGGAAAGTATTCAAGAACTTAAGCTGAACATTCAAGAGAGAGTTGGTAGTTCAGGTAGGTTTCTAGAGGAGATAATAGCTATGGTGAACTGTGAAATCTAAGTAGAAATTAGCCAGGAAAAATAAGAAGGGTTACAAAAATAGCCATCATGGAGATATGCACACTAAAATAGGAAGGAACCTAGTAATATGGGAACATAAAATATTTCAGAATCTCTCAAGGTAAAGTGAGGAAGAGGCAGTGATGACGGATAAAGCTTGAGAGAGTGGAGTCAGAAGATAAAAATATAATAATTTTCTATTTCTCCCATAATAAATTGTCAGAAATTAAGCAGCATAAACAACACACAAAGTCATTATCTCACAGGTCTACCAGTGAGAAGTTTGGGTTGACTTGACTGGTTTCTCTGCTCTGGGTTTTAGTAGCCCCATACCAAGGTGTTGACCTTCTGAGCGCTCATCAAGAGGCCATGGGAAGAATCTGCTTCCAAGCTCATTCTGGTTGGCAGAATCCAATTCCTCATGGTTCTAAGACTGGGGTAACATTTCTTTGCTATCTGTCACACTTTGCTCCTCTATACTGCCTACATTCCTTCTCAGATTTCCCATATCTCCCCCATCAACAATGGAGGGTTCAGCTTCCTCAAACTTTGACTCTCTCCAATTTCCCTTTATACCCCCCCTTTCTATGAGCGACTTATCTGTGTCTCTCTTCTGCCTTTTCTTCTTCTTTTAAAAGTTCATGTGATTAGATTGGGACCACCATGATAATCCAGGATAATCTCCCTATTTTAAGGTAAAATGAATGGTAATTTAGGCCCTTCATAGCAGTGCATAGATTAGTGTTTGACTGAATAGCCAGAGGATGATCTTGGGGAAATATATTTACAATTCTAACTAGCACAGAAAGTCAGGTTTTTTTTTTTCATGTAAAATTAAATATATCGTCTTTATTTTAAAGGAAAATAATTCTGAGAAATAATTCAGCACGCGGAAGAAACAGAATCAACCCCACATTTGAGAAGATCTCTTTGACAGCAGTGTACAGTTTGAAATATTAGGGGGCAGTGATTGGATGGCTTCAGAAAGACCAGTTGGAATGCTTATTTAGTAATTAAGTTTAGAGGTAAGTGAGCAGGATCATAAGGCAGTGAGTAAGAATATATCAAAGGGGATACATTTTAATTGCACTGAGAAAGTAAAAACTGCTGTACTTGGTTCCTTACTGGACATAAGAGAATAGATGCAAGAATAACTCTCAGTTTTGGTTTAAGTAACTAGATCAATAAGATGAACATTTACCATGTGTGAATAATATCCAGAAGAACAGAATTCAGTAGAAATTAAATACTGTATTCAGGTTTAGAGAAAACTGATTCGTTCTTGTTTAGAAATACTGATTTTCATAGGGCACCTGGGTGGCTCAGCCAGTTAAGCATTGACTTTGGCTTAGGTCATGATCTCACGGCTTGTGGGTTTGAGCCCCGCATCGGGCTCTGCGCTGACAGGTCAGAGCCTGGAGCCTGCTTCAGACTCTGTGTCTCCCTCTCTCTCTGCCCCTACCCCACTTGCACTCTCTCTCAAAAATAAATAAACATTAAAAAAATAGAAATATTGGTTTTCATATGCCTACAGGATTAGACAACTTCTAATCAGTTTCCAGATACACAAGATTGAAAATAAAAAGTGGATCGAATTGACTACAAAGATTTGTGAGTAATCAATAATTGGCACTTCAGAAAATATACATCCACTGAGAATAGGGATCAAAATTATAGGGGTGCCTGGCTGACTCAATTGGTGGAGCATGTGACTTTTCATCTTAGATTTTCAGTTCAAGCCCCATGTTGGGTATAGAGATTACTTAAAAATAAAATAAAATCTATAAAAAAGAAACAAAGATCATAATTTTCTGAAACATTAGAATAGAGAGAAAATAAATAAAAGAAAAGAGTGGTATAGTGGAGGATGAGAAATGAAAAATAGGAGAGTAGTTTATAAAGTATAGTTTTGGAATACTATGCAGGCATTAAAAATTATTACCTATTTTATAAATGATAAAACAATTGACATACAAAATCATCAAGAGATAATTTAGTTAAAAAACAAAATTTGCTGCAGAGGGTATATATTTATATATTCATGTTAATAAGGGATTATCCCCGCATGCACACATAGATATTCTCAAAATACTTAACTCTGTAGAGTGGGAAAGGAGGCACTTTTTATTATTTTTGTGTCCATTTAAAACAAAAACACAACTATTTGCATTATTTGAAAATGTTGTAAAACAAGAAGGGATATATGCACATCCATCTGATGTTATGAAATTATCTATTGAAGTGCTTATGTATTAAAAGGATATTTCATGACATGAGATAAATTCATGATCTATACTAATAAAAAGTGTATGAACAATATTTTCTAGAGTATAGTGTGAACTTTGTGACATGTAATATGCACAATAAAGACAAAAATGTTTTTTTAATTATTTTCTTTATTTTTATTTTTAAAATATATTTTTTTAAAATAGGGAAAATCACGAATCTTAAAAGTGAGACAAAATGTATGCAATAGATGGTAATACATGAAAAGAGAATGAAATAGATGGTGTAACGTGCCTGAGAAAATGAGAGGAGATGAGATTGAAACAGCAACTGCAGTTATTGCTGTCTATAGCAATAACATTCCCTCTACCAAAATGGGAAGGAAGGGTATAAGGATGATTGATGAGCTGATAAATTTGGAGGTAGAAGCCCTGGGAGCCATTATGTTCTCTATTAGGTAGGACTTAAGGTATTTAGCTGAGTGTGATGTGGACAGTGGCCAGGGAAAGGGCTTTAAGGAATGTATAGTGATGTTTCGAAATAGCTATTGTATGGAGAGGATGGTGATTAGGAAAAAAGTACTAATTGTCTGCTCAGAGTTTTATAAAGTTTCAAGAACCATGATAGTGCTATAGTGATTAAGACCATTTGAAAATGCTGCAAGAATAGACAAAACAGTGGCATATAATAGAAAGTCCAGAAACAGACTCATACACATAAATACCTTACATGAAAGGAGTGGCATTGTACAGTGAGTAAATTGGGCTTTTTGATAAATAATATTGGGACAAGTAGTTATCCATAGTTTAAAAAATGAAAATGAATCAATTCTAAAGATATAAAAAATTTACATTTGAGAGAAAAGCTGTAAATAATTTAGATATTATTATGGAATAATATCTTCCTAACTTTAGGATAGAAAATTATTTATTTTAATTTAAATATAATTAATAGAAAATAAACTCCATAGACTTTAAGTGTTCAATATGTTCTGACCATCATATATACCTGTGTAATTGTTACAATCAAAGTATAGAATATTTTCATCATTACAGAAAGTTCTCTTGGGCTCACCAATTCCCAGTACCTACACTGATTAGCAGCCGCTTTCTGGTGTAAATCATTATAGATTAGTTTAGGCTTTTCTTGACCTTAACATAAGTGGAATCATAAATCATATAATTATATGCATCCAGCTTATCTTGTAGCAGCTATTTATTCTTTTTTATTGTTGGGTAATATTCCGTCATACAAACATACCATGATTTAGCAATCCATTCTCCTTCTACAATCCAACTTCTTCTACAATTCTTTTGTGAACAAATATTTTTATTTCTCTTGGGTAAAACTAGGAATAAATTGAAGGGTCAAAGTGTAGATGCTTATATAAATTGACTACATTAAGCAGTTTTCCAAAATGAATGACAACTTTATACTCCCATTAACAATATATGAAAGGCCCAGGTATTTTTAAAAACTTGTAAAAACTTAGTATTACTATTTTTTTTTAATTTTAGGCTTTTTTGTTAGTTTATAACTACCTCTTATTTTAATTTTAAGTTACATTTACCTGGCAGCATTATTGCATTGCACATCAGATTAATATCCTCTTATGAGACGTATAAAATCTGTGCTTACCTTTTTCTTATGAATTTACAAGGTTTTTTTATATAATCTGACACTAGATTTTTGAAAGATACACGTATTGCAAGTATGAGACATGCCTTTGCATTTTCTCATCTGTGTTATCTATTTCATGTCTATATAATGGTTATTGTAAAATATCTGTCCGATAATTTCTAAATTTGGCCCATCTCTAAATGTCCTGCTATTGACTCTTCTCTGAACTGTGGTGTACGTTTTCTTGTTTTCTTTTAGGTGTTTTGTAATCTTTGATTATATAATGGGCATTTATTATAAAAATAACAGTAGAGAACAGTGTGAATAATATTTACCTCCACAAAAGAGTATACATTTTTTTCTCTTAGGTCAGTATAGTGGGAACTGAATCCCAAGGATCTGTTGATAAACTAAATATGGAAGTTGTTTATGTTTTAGTTTTATTTAGCTCATCACTGGATTAAATTTTTTGAACATGGGATCTACTTTCCTGTGACTAGTTCTTGGTATTGGAGCACTTCTCTAATCCCAGTGTTCTGTTTTATAACTTAACTTCTGGAACTATTACTGATCTCTCCTTCTACGAATATTGGTTACTAAGTTTTGAGGATGCTATGGGGTTTTCTCTGCTCCTGAGTTGCAATCTCCATTGTCTGTGCATTGAAATACTTTGTTCAGCTCTGTTTGTATCTACTCAACCTTTGCAAGCCAGCTGTCCTATACTTTATCAAGACCATGAATGTCTCATATGTTTTCTTTCACAACCTTCCCACCCTGCAGGTTTTGAAGGACTTGTGAGAAATCTTAGTTGGCTCAGGAGATAGATTGCTTTAGTTTTTATTTTTTGTCCACACCACTTGAGATAAAGTTGGTGACTTGGCACAGAATTACTCTGTGTGTGGGATCTCTCCACATTTTCTGAGGTTTGGTTTATTTAGGGTTCATGGTGTATTCACTTTTTTTTAAACGGGTTTCCAAATTCTGATGTTTAATGTATCTAGTTTATTGAATTACTTATTTTTCAAAATTATATTTGTTGCATTTGTCTTTTTATTATTCTTTGAACTATACATGTACAGGTTAAATTCTATATGAAATAAATATTTCATATTATAAAATGGATAAAGGAATGTATAACTAAGGCAATTGTTACCTAGATATTCATTAGCTACACAAATATTAAATAATTACAATGTTCAGAGGCAATCCTACTCCAAAAAAAAAAAAAAAAAAAAAAAAGGAATTCAGTGCTTTTACAGTTGTAGACTTAGTAAAACATATCAAGTCCTTTCAAGTATTCTGCCATTACATTCTTACATTCTACTTCTTCATAACTTGAACCAACCGACATCTATCTGAGGATCCATCAATAATGCACTATATAAAATCAAGTAATTTACTTAAATAAAAGGCCTATAAGAAGTTTTAAACCAAAGAATAAAAATTCACCATCAATAAATTTTCAGTAGTAATTAGTTATAAATTTAAAACATTTTTTTAAAGTTGTACTTTCTGACTTGTACTCCGAAAACTGTAAAACACTGATGAAAGACACTGAAAACCACACACAAAAAATGGCAACATTCCATGTTTATGGATTTCAAGAACAAATATTGTTAAAATGTCTATATTATCCAAAGCAATCAACACATTTAATGCAATCATGATGGAAATACTGGCATCATTTTTCACAGAACTGGAAAAAGCAATTCTTTATTTTTATTTTTTTTTAAATATTTATTTTTTGAGAGAGAGAGAGACAGACCATGAGCAAGGGAGGGACAGAGAGAGAGGGAGACACAGAATCTGAAGCAGGCTCCAGGCTCTGAGCTGTCAACAGAGAGCCTGACACAGGGCTCAAATTCACGGACCACAAGGTCATGACCTGATCTGAAGTCAGACGCTTAGCCATCTGGGCCACCCAGGAGCCTCAGAAAAAAAAAAAAAATTCTAAGCTGTTTATGGAAACACAAAGCATCCCTAATAGACAAAGCTACCTTGAAGAAGAAAAACAAAGCTGGAGACACCACAATTCTGAACATCAAGTTGTATTACAAAGATGTAGTGATCAAAACAGTATGGTACTGGCACAAAAATAAACACATAGATTAATACAACAAAATAGAAAACCCAGAAATAAACCCACAACTACATGTTCAATTAATCTTTGACAAAGAAGGAAAAAACATACAATGGAAAAGGACAGTCTCTTCAACAAATGGTGTTGGGAAAGTGGAGAGTGACATGAAAAAGAATGAAACTGTACCATTTTATTACACCATACACGCATATATCAAAATGGATTAAAGATCTAAATGTGAGACCTCAAACATCAAAATCCTAGAGGAGAACACAGGCAGTAATTTCTTTGACATTGGTTTTAGCAACTTCTTTCTATATAGGTCACTTCAGGCAAGTGAAACAAAAGCAAAAATAAACTATTGGGACCATATCAAAATAAAAAAGCTTCTGCAAGGTGAAGGAAATCAACAAATCTCAAAGGCAACCTGCAGAATGGAAGAAGATATTTGCAAATGACATATCTGATAAAGGGTTAGTATACAAAATATGTAAAGAACCTACCCAACTCAAGATCCAAAAAACAAATAATCCAATTTAAAAATGGGCAGAAGACATGAATAGACATTTCTTCAAAGACATCCAGATACTAACAGACACATTAAAAGATGTCTATCATCACTAACCATCAAGGAAATGCAAATCAAAACTACAATACGATATCACTTCACACTTGTCAGCATGGCCAAAATCAACAACACAGAAACAACAGGTATTGGTAAGGATGTGGAGAAAAGGGGACCCTCTTGTACTTGTTAGGAATGCAAACTGGTGAAGCCACTGTAGAAAACAGCATGGAGCTTCCTCAATAAGTTAATATAACTACCCTACCATCCAACAATTGTATAAGAATACAAAAATGCTAACTCAAAGGGATACATGCCCCCCCAATGTTTATATCAGCATTATCTACAATAGCCAAATTATGGAAAGGGCCCAAATGTCCACTGACTGATGAATGGATAAAGAAAAGGTGGTATACATATAGATAATGGAATATTACTCACCCATAAAAAACAGAATTTTGCCTTTTGCAAAGGCATGGTTGAAGCCAGAGGGTATAATCCTAAGTGAAACAAGTCAGTAAGAGAAAAACAAATACCATATGATTTCACTTCTATGTGGAATTTAAGAACAAAACACAAGAGCAAGGGAAAAAAATAAAACAAAACAAAACAAAAAGAGAAACCAAGAAACAGACTTTTAAGTTAAGAGAACAAACTGACAGTTACCAGAGGTGGCAGGATGGGTTAAATAGGTGATAAGCACCAGGTGATGTATGGAAGTGTTGAATCACTATATTGTACACCTGAAACTAACATAAGACTGTATATTAACTAACTGGAATTAAACTAAAAACTTGAGAAATAGTTTGTGCTTTCTCCTTTTCTTAAGATCCAGGATTCTATTAAATGCTACTGATATTCCATCACTTTGGATCATTCTTTTTGCCAAATTTTCTCTCATAAATACAGGAATTTACACTGACTCCATTGTAGTTGTTGAGATTCTTCATACACAAAATATGTTTATTGATGCTAAGTTCCTTCTTGTTTTACTTCTCATAATCAACTACTACTAGATTCCTTATTCTACTGAGTCCTTGCCTTTGTTACCAGCTTTGGGTGCTTAATGTTAACTGCTTGACTAACCACACCCAAGTTGTGTTGTACTTTCTTTTTAGAATGTGAAGAATGGTTATACTTTCCATGTCATGCTATTAAAGTCTTCTCATGATACAGAGTTAGTCAAAGTTTAAGTTCTTATTTCTGTCACCAATGTTCTTAGAGGTAAATATCCTTGCCTTTTACTCATTTCCTAGTAATGAATCTTATTATATTTAGTTTTGTTGCCAGTGATTTGGTAGGTTTCTCTTCAATAATTTAAAAATTTCTATCCTAAGTGGTTGTTTATAGGAAGAAATTTTATTTTTATTTTTAGGGGCTTATACCATTTCATTTATCCCTGGAAATATAAATATACCACTGAAAATGCAAGACAAGCTTGTCTACCTTGTCTAGGTGCCATACTAATGAGTAAAGTTGATTTTCTATGTATGGAAGGATGAATAGATTCTGCTGGTTTTCAAAAGGAGCATATCTATCAACCAAAACAAAATAAATTCTATATATTTCTACCTTTGTGTAACCTGGCAGGAAAAGGGAAAATAATATCCATTGAGGGATATTCACATTACTCCCATGTGAAAGTCATTAGTAAAAGTCTCTTGAGAGTCATCTCCTTCTGTCCTTGCAAAAAATAGTGTGTACATTTTACAGTGATTTACCACATGCAAAGGTAAAACGTACATAACATTAAGCAAATTCTATTTGAATTATATAATAATTTGGCTAGAAATAGAGTGGCTAATAATTTGCAATGTTTCTTGGCCCGGTTTCAACAAGCAGACTTGGAGCCACAGTTGTCAATGTGATGCTTATCAAAGGCAATGCAGCTCAAAACTTTCTGGAAGATCAAAAATAGTCGACATTAAAATTTAATATGCTATCCTCCATATTTGCATTATAAGTCTGAATTCTCCTTTTCTCACATATGAGCTGATCATTTTAATACTACCTTATAAAAGAAGATGAGATGTTTCCACTTTTTGTCACGTCATTTACATTTACCACTTCAAAGGCTGGCAAAAGCCAGGATCTAGCCAGTTAGAATCATCTCAAATCTCTCCTTCCTCAGTGTTTCCAGAAAGAATCAACACCCTATCATTCTTTTAACATTCTTTAAAAGAAATAATAATGCTGGTTTATGCTGCCAATACAAGTAATGTATCATTGAATACTGACAATATTTTTCTAGACCATACTACTCAATTTCAAGATATTCATTAAAAACTGAAAGTTGGAAACCAGATATCTAGATTTAGATGCTATTGTTTAATCTGCTCAGTTTGATAACATATAAAATCTGTCTGGAGATTAAGCCATTAGAATTAATGCAAAAGGTGTTGATAACACTTTAAGATGAATAAAGGGCCTTTAGAAGATGGAGGAAACTTTTCAACTGAAAAAATGTTATTATAAAAAGTCAAAAATTTTGCCCCTGAATGTAATATGTGACAATTTGTATTTATATCTGATTTTATGTACCTTTTTTAAAACTTGGATCCACAGCTGTGTAAGTATATAGATGTATAATCCAAATAGTAATACAACCTGCCCACATGAGGCCTGATTAGGCTATTCAGACTAATTTACACAAAAACGATGTAAAGGAAATTTATGCGTACAAATGACACTTGACTAAATGATTAGTTCTCTGGAAGGTCCATCATGGAAAGGACATGTACATCTTCAACAGTTACTGCTATTTTAAAAATCAAATGTGATAAGCTAAATGAGAAACTTCTTTTAAATATTGTGATTTTTTAAAATATTCTTGATGTCTACTAATTAATCCACTGTTTCTTCTATTCAAAAATGACTTAGATTTCCAAGATATATTGGTTGTATTTTGTTTCATTTTTAGCACTCCCTAGAAACTATCCCTAACATAATGTTTCCAAGTGTTTACATAATTGAAGCCCTCTCATAAGTGGCTCTGTTTAAATATCTCCAAATTGTGTTAGAGTGGACACTTAATTTAGTTGCCAAAGTGTGATCTTTGGAAAACCATAACTCTATAATTGATAATAATTACTACAGTAAACACTCAAACTGCAAGCTATACAGGTTTTCAAACACATATTCACCTTGATAAAAACCCTCAAGGAAGTAGGGATAGAAGGATAATACCTCAAGATCCTAAAAGCCATATATGAACGACCCAACGCTAATATCATCCTGAATGGGGAAAAACTGAGAGCTTTCCCCCTAAGGTCAGGAATGAGACAGGGATGTCCACTCTCACCACTGTTATTCAACATAGTATTGGAAGTCTTAGCCTCTGCAATCAGATAACACAAAGAAATAAAAGGCATCCAAATCAGCCAGGAGATCAAACTTTCACTCTTCGCAGATGACATGATACTTTATATGGAAAACCCAAAAGATTCCACCAAAAATTGCTAGAATTGATTCATGAATTCAGCAAAGTTGCAGGATATAAAATGAACGCACAGAAATCGGTTGCATTCCTATACGCCAACACCGAAGTGACAGAAAGAGAAATCAAGGAATCGATCCCATTTACAGTTGCAATTAAAACCATAAAATACCTAGGAATAAATCTAACCAAAGAGGTGAAAAATCTATATGCTGAAAACTATAGAAAGCTTATGAAAGAAATTGAAGAAGACACAAAAAAAAATGGAAAAAGATTCTATGCTCCTGGATAGGAAGAACAAATATTGTTAAAATGTCGATACTACCCAAAGCAATCTACATATTCAATGTAATCCCTAACAAAATAACACCAGCATTCTTCACAGAGCTAGAAAAAACAATCCTAAAATTTGTATGGAACCAGAAAAGACCCTGAATAGCCAAAACAATCTTGAACAAGAAAACCAAAGTAGGAAGCATCAAAATCCCAGACTTCAAGCTGTACTACAAAGCTGTAACCATCAAGACAGCATGGTACTGGCACAAGAACAGACACTCAGATCAGTGGAACAGAATAGAGAGCCTGGAAATGGACCCACAAACGTATGGCCAACTAATCTTTGAAAAAGCAGGAAAGAATATCCAATGGAATAAAGACAGTCTCTTCAGCAAGTGGTGCTGGGAAAACTGGACAGTGACATGCAGAAGAATGAACCTGGACCACTTTTTACACCATACACAAAAATAAACTCAAAATGGATGAAATACCTCAATGTAAGACAGGAAGCCATCAAAATCCTTGAGGAGAAAGAGGGAAAAACCTCTTTGATCTTGCCTGCAGCAATTTCTTATTCAACACATCTCTGGAGGAAAGGGAAACAAAAGCAAAAATGAACTACTGGGACCTAATCAAAATAAAAAGCTTCTGCACAGCAAAGGGAAACAATCATCAAAACTAAAAGGCAACAGACAGAATGGGAGAAAATATTTGCAAACAACATATCAGATAAAGGGTTAGTATCCAAAATCTATAAAGAACTTATCAAACGCAACACCCAAAAAATAAAGAATCTAGTGAAGAAATGGGCAAAAGACATGAATAGATGCTTCTCCGAAGAAGACATACGGATGGCCACCTGACACATGAAAAAATGCTCAACATCACACATCATCAGGGAAATACAAATCAAAACCACAATGAGATACCACTTCACACCTGTCAGAATGGTTAACATTAACAACTCAGGCAACAACAGATGTTGGCAAGGATGTGGAGAAAGAGGATCTCTTTTGCATTGTTGGTGGGAATGCAAGCTGGTGCAACCACTCTGGAAAACAGTATGGAGGTTCCTCAAAAAACTAAAAATAGAACTACCCTACGACTCGTTAATTGCACTACTAGGCCTTTATTCAGGGGATACAGGTGTGCTGTTTCGAAGGGACACATGCACCCCCATGTTTATAGCAGCACTATCAACAATAGCCAAAGTATGAAAAGAGCCCAAATGTCCATCGATGGATGAATGGATAAAGAAGATGGGGTATATATATCCAATGGAGTATTACTTGGCAATCAAAAAGAATGAAATCTTGCCATTTGCAACTATGTGGATGGAACTGGAGGGTATTATGCTAAGTGAAATTAGTCAGAGAAGGACAAAAATCATATGATTTCACTCATAGGAGGACTTTAGGAGACAAAACAGATGAACATAAGGGAAGGGAAACAAAAATAATATAAAAACAGGGAGGGGGACAAAACAGAAGAGACTCAAAAATATGGAGAACTGAGAGTTACTGAAGGGGTGGTGAGAGGGGGGAAGGGCTAAACGGATAAGGGGCACTAAGTAATCTACTCCTGAAATCATTGCTGCACTATATGCTAACTAATTTGGATGTAAATTTTAAAAAATAAAAAATACAATAAAATAAATTATATTTATAAACATATTAACATAAAAAAACACATATGCACCTTGAACTGATTAAGTCAGATATTGCCAACCTTTCGGTGGTGGTGTTGCAGATGATAATTATGTGCACTCTGCGCTGAGAATCATCTCCTGGCACCACTTCTCATTTTTAAACACATTTTCACTGAGAGCCTTTTTATACTTTACTAGTCCTCTTTTATTTATTTATTTTTAAAAAAAATTTTTTTAACGTTTATTTATTTTTGAGACAGAGAGAGACAGAGCATGAACGGGGGAGGGTCAGAGAGAGGGAGACACAGAATCTGAAACAGGCTCCAGGCTCTGAGCTGTCAGCACAGAGCCCGACGCGGGGCTTGAACTCACTGACCGCGAGATCATGACCTGAGCCGAAGTCGGCCGCTTAACCGACTGAGCCACCCAGGAGCCCCACTAGTCCTCTTTTAAAACTAAAGATCCCCAGGAAGAACATTACAACTTAACCTATTACTGCAAAAGAAGAGGTCTGTTTTTATCTCTCTAGCCCCATCCCAGTTCTCCTGAACAGAGGAAAAAATCCTAACATAACGGCCCCTTGAACATGTGGTGGGCTAGTGCACGTTTGAAGTTCCCATATTTATCTCTCCATAGATGCTCCTTACTCTTTCTTCTTTTTGCTCCCTTGCATCCTCTCTATGTACCCACTTTATGACTTGCTCATCAATGGTTTCAGTTTCTAACCCAACTGATGGTGGGGTAAATTCGGCTAATGAAGAGTATATGGTCTCACTTAGACTGTGATCCACGTTGTTTGGCCCAATTCAACCTTTAGCACTGACGGATCTGTCACTGAAGCACTTTTTCCTTTAGTTCTTATTCCTTACATGTAAAGGCCTCAGGAAAATAATTGATCAAGGTGTTTTTTTGTTTTGATTTTTGGTAGAAAACGACTACCACATGCTTCACATTTTTTTCCTCAAGTCCTCTCATAATGCCTCTGCTGGTAGAAACCACGCTGATGCTTTCTTTTCTAGAGAGTGTAAGAAAAACATTTTTTTCCTTCATTCCCTGTTGTATGGGATGACAAGCGAGACCCAGATTTGAATTTGCAAGGAATATGCCAATGTGCAAAGTTTTTTCAGGGCCAAGCAAGACACAGATAATCTGTGTTCCTTTACTAAATACACTTTTAAAATCCCACTTATAGCCTTACTTCATTAATATTATCTTTCAACATATGGACAGCACTTGGGATCAACCTCTATTCTTATTTATCCCACTGTGAAATGTATTCCTGGTCATATAGTGAAACATAATGAAAATAATCCTCAGTTATGTTGTGAGATGCAAGTACATTAAATTTCAGGTGGGTATTTTTAATGAATAGAGGAAAATAAGAGTTCTTATATAAAGATCTACATCATTTTCATTGAAAAATATGGGAAATAAAATTCTTAATTAACATGTAATTTTTAAAGCAAGGAGTAAACAGGAAAATGAGAAAAAGTGTTCCAAAGCTCTCATCTTAGAGCTGGAATATTTCCTTAAAGAAAAATACTGTTTTGCAGTTAAAATAGCAAAGCTTGCCGTATAAATGGAAACTTAAGACTGACTCTATGAGAGAAGTCAAAGCTTAGAACAGTAGGACTGTTCAGTCTTTGAGACTAGTTGTTTTGATCTAACATCATTCTTTTTAATTCAGTATCAATTAAAATACTTGTCTACATTATGGTCATATTTAAATAGAGCTAGCAGGGGCGCCTGGGTGGCTCAGTCGGTTAAGTGGCCGACTTCGGCTCAGGTTATGATCTCGCAGTTTATGAGTTCGAGCCCCGCGTCAGGCTCTGTGCTGACAGCTCAGAGCCTGGAGCCTGTTTCAGATTCTGTGTCTCCCTCTCTCTGACCCTCCCCCGTTCATGCTCTGTCTCTATCTCAAAAATAAATAAATGTTAAAAAAATTTAAAAAAATTAAAAAGATAAATAGAGCTAGCAATGAAAACTTTTAAAAGTCTTATTTTAATAGACTTTAAAATAAGTCTATTTTACTAGACTTATCTTAAAAATTGGGATAGGAAAGAGGGGTATTCTCCCATTCATTGTAGATAATGGAGAGGTATGAGTACCTAGAGAGAATGAAAGGAGAAGAATAAGAATACATTGAGTGGATATTTTGAACAAACTCCAAAGGGGATTGGAATAAAGAAATCAGTTGGGGCACCTGGGTACCTCAGTCGGCTAAGTGTCTGACTTTGGCTCAGCTCATGATCTCACAGTGTGTGGGTTCAAGCCCCACATCAGGCTCTGTGCTAACAGCTCAGAGCCTGAGGCCCACTTTAGGTTCTGTGTCTCCCTCTCTGTGCCCCTCTCCTGCTCGCATTCTTTGTATGTGTATGTCTCTCTCTCGCTCAAAAATAAGTAAACTTTTTTAAAAATTTTAAAGAAAGAAAAAGAAAAAAAATCATTGAGTGACACCCCTGAAATATGTAGGAAGGAAACCAATAATGAAAACAATTAAGCATAGTCTCTTTTACTGAAATAACTAATCTTATGGATAAATGGACATTTGAACATATTTGAAATACACACATAACAGACATATTTGAAATAAACATATGTAGAATTTTACCATGAAAGGCTTCCTAACATGCTGGCCATTATTTTGTTTCTTATACTATGCAGGTAGCTGAAGGTTGGTGACATTTATGGTCAGACATAGGCAGTCATTCATTCTAGCACTGGCATGAACCCAGATTTAAAAAAGGAAATGTTATTTTTCTTTCCTCTCAATATTACATGTTTATTTTAGAACTTCAAAATTATTGAGTATAATGGGGATGAGATGGGGAAGTGTTCAATGCAAGGTTATGATTCATACTTTTTTTTTTGGTTCCTCCAGCCAAATTCTGTTACAAATGCTATAGCAACTACCTCCTTAACCCATGTTTTCCTGGGTCAATAAGAATTCTAAATTTAAAATTGATTAAAAAGTAAACAATTTACTTCCCCCATGATTACTATTCAATTGAGACCATAACCAGAGCAATGAGCTGCCTGACTTTGGGATGACATACTTTCCTATAGCTGAAAGTGATCTAAAAAGAGGAATGACATTACTTTGAATGTAGGAATGTGATAAAGCTTATCATAGGGCAGCAATCAAAATGTCACATGTAATAAAGAGAAAGTCTCAATTTTAAGTTCCCACATCTGTGCAATCTGAAAAGAAAGCCCATTTTCCTCTCTCTCCTTGGCAACTCTCAAAATTTCAAACCACACGAGACCCAGGTCACAGCCCATGCTTTACCCCTAAACATAACGAAAACTGCAAAACCACCTACCTCCCCCTGACTTCATCATCCTGTCCTCACCTCACTCCATACCTTGTTTAACTCCCTACTGAATCTGAGCCCTTCCTTTTTAACAAGAACTTTATTTTTATATATGTTGGTGCCTTGTGCCATTCATAAACATTCATATATTCTTTTTTTTTAATGTTTATTTATTTATTTTGAGAGAGAACGAGAATGTCAGTGCAGAGCCCACTTCAGACCCTCTGTCCCTCTCTTTCTCTGCCCCTCCCCTGCTCATACTCTCTCTCAAAAATAAACATTGGGGTGCCTGGACAGCTCAGTTGGTTAAGCTTCCAACTTTGGCTCATGATTCAGCTCAGGTCATGATCTCACAGTTGGTGAGTTTGAGCCCTGCGTCAGGCTCTGTGCTGACAGCTCAGAGCCTGAAGCTTGGTGCAGCTCAGAGCCTGAAGCTTGGTTTGGATTCTGTCTGTCTCTCTCTCTTTCTCTCTCTCTCTCTCTCTCTCTCAAAAATAAATAAACATTTAACAAATTTAAAAACAATAAAAATAATAAACATTAATTTTTTAAAGTCTTTATTAATTCAATATTTTGAATAGATACCATTTAGGCAAGTTGAGCTTTGTTGTCAGGGCAAAATGACTATTTTTAGGAAATTCATATTGTCACAATAATTGATTTATGAGTCCCTACCATGTCACTTGGAAGAGAAGGGTTAAAGTAAAGAAATTATATGAAGAAAGTTAATGGAATATCTAACATATATATATATATATATATATATATATATATATATATATATATATATATATAAAACACACACACATGCATAACATATATAAACATGTACATAAATATAATCTCAAATGTTTAACATAAAGACATATGTAAAAAGTCTGAGATTATAGATGTGAGTTTAGTTTGCTTCTTCACAGAGAAACCACATTGAAAACAAAGAGCAAGCAGAAAAATATCCTGTCAAAACTGATGGATAAAGGTCAGATTTTCATACAATTAGACTTGTTACTGTTTTTAATTTCATTTGTGTATATTTTGCTTATTTGTTCATCCAGATCATTTCCAGAACTTTCACTGCTTTCTTCCTACAGTGTTGTTTGAAGCAACAGTAAATCTGTAAATGCTTTTGGGAAGCTTGGGAGTTCATCTTTCTGCGTTGTGTACAGGGGAGGAATAATACTCAACAGGACAATTGTTGAGGGCAATATAAAATGTTTGTTCTTTGTGAATTTGTTTCCATTACTGGTCCATGGATACCAGTAAACATACAGTGCAGAAAACCCAATGGTTTTAATTACTCCCCCATCTCCCCCGCACATAAAAGTAGTATGACTGGGTAAGGGCATTGTGTACTTGAGGATTTTAAAACTGTTAAAACCTAAGAAGAAAAAATAGCAAAAACATGTTTTTCAACTGTACAAGTGTTTGGGTGTGACAGCATGGCTTTTTTTTGACATCACAGTAACTATAATGTTTGAATTCAGCTTGACAGTTGATTTTCCCCAGGCATTCCACTTTTGCATTCATCATATAGTGTTGTGCAGCATAAATAAAACCCAGAATTTAGTAACAGTAAACAGAAGAATCTGGCCTTCTTATAATAAAAATTTAAACAGAAATTTTCAACCAATTATTTACAGATGCATTTTCTTCCCCTGATTAGACATGGATAAAAGTGTAAAAATATTTGCCCCTTAATTCTGACTTTTTATTTGCCACAATTACAATCTGATTTTGATTCCTTTCTTCAAATTCAAAGTTATGTAAATACAGATACAGGTATAGATTTAATAGAATGATTAAAAATGAGATATAAATAGATATAAAGACAATGGTGGAAGTAGAGATAGAGAGATAGAGATATGAGTTCTTGCCCTCTTGCTAGATCATGTACTCACATCAACAATTGATGTTAATCTGGCTCAGCATTTTGAGGATGCAGATAAATCAGGAAAGAACAAATTTCTGGGACTTATTTTTGAATTCCACCTTTCATTTTACTGTAAACAATAGGCATTAGTAAAGTATAAATAGGAAAATGTTATTATTACTTTAAGACTGTGAAAATGTTAAAATTGCTCCCAGAGGCCTATGCCAAATAATACATATTATTTCTTGCACATTATTTACTAGCCATGAAAAATTTGAGTCCTAAGACCAAGTCAACCCATCATTATTCAATGATGAAATAGTGAAAACAAGCCAGTTTACATAAAATATTATCCTTTAAGATTTTACATATATCTGATATTGATGCCAAAGGATATCTTAAAATGTTAAACATCTTAAACATTAAAATGGCCAACATTATTTGGGTATATATCACCATATATATTATCACATAGGCTTTTTATAATCATTTTTAATATCAATTTTATGGAAATAAAATATAGATATATAGATGTTTGACTATATTTTGCATTTTTCCTTTGAACTATAATAAAGTTCCCTTGCAACTATGTTTCATAAGTTTTTCCTATATATATAATTTTTTAACAGTACCCAGAAATGCCCAGATCTACTCACACTATACGGGTCACAACATATTTTACTGAATATCTGAGGGAGAAAATACTAAATTTCCTTGAGTAAAATCTAGAAGGGATACAATGCAAAGGATATATAGATGGAAAGAAAAAGAGATAGAGGAAGGGAGTTTGAAATACAATGTGGAGTAAGGGTTAAATCATTTTCATGGTAATTATAATCTTCTCACTAACTCCCTGTCTTCAGTGAATCACAGATTACTTGCTCTCAATTATACAGTGTCTCTCCACATAGGAAGAAAATATTTTTCAATTTACCTGAACTCAGGTATAGTCATGTGACTCAATTTACTTTGGACAATGCAATATGAGCAAAATGATGGATCATTTCTTTAAAAAAAAGATTTTTAAAGTTAAAAAAAATATTTTGAGAGGGTGGGGAGAGGAGAGGGGCGCAGAGAGGGAGACAGAGAATCCCAGGGAGGCTCTGAGCTGCCAGTGCAGAGCCCAACTCGGGGTCTGATCCCATGACCATGAATCCCATGACCTGAGCCAAAATCAAGAATAGGTCACTTAACTGACTGAGGCCCCCAGGTGGCCCATGATGGATCATTTCTGACTAGATGTCATGCCAACCAGGGTGTGCTTCATTCAGGTCTATTCCCTTTTGCCATTTGAAGTATTCCTTAGGAACAATAGAAACAATTCTGACAGTTTGTGTAGAGGAGGAAAAAATATGTAATAGAATGGCAGCTGACCAGAGATAAGCATTCAGCATGGATTAGAAATGATTTTGTTGTTATAAATCACTGAAGTAGGAGGATCACTTTTTCCTGAAGCATAACCTATGATAAGGACCATAATGACCTAATAGATATTTTATTAGTGTGTGTGCTTACTTGCTTCATAAGTTGAAATCAAGAGGTTGAGTACCATTTTTCTGGCAAAAATGGTAGGCAAGGTGTGCACAGCATAAGCAGGATGATAATATAATCTGTAAACTAAAGCAAACATGTAGAAGAGCAGAGAACTCACAATAGTCACAGGAGATAGGTCCCTCCATGACTGATAGAATTAGAAAGGAAAGGGATGTTTTTGCAACTTACAGAATGGTAACTGGAATAATTCTTAGTAGTGAAGGCTGCTCATATTACAGCTATGAAGCTCAATAACTGATTACTAAAAGTAATTATTTCATCTCTATTTGGATGGAAATGTTTCTGGCAAATTTCCAATAAAATCCTCAAATTGCAATTTTATATCAGTCTTTCTCTTCTAGTATCTGGTATGATTATCTGATTATCTCAACATCCATTAGTAAATAAACTTTCTTTGTTAGCAAAATTAGTGGCTTATGGTACTTATAGTATTTGTTTATTTCTTCTGGTAGAATATTTGTAACAGTCTTTCCAGGCATTAAACCATACAGTATGTTAAGTTTACAGTGTTATTTCAGAATTACAGGTAAGCTTGCTAAAAGCATTTTTGGTATCATTGATGTTATAATTATAAATCTTCAGGAAGAGGCAAAATATAAAAAATAAAAACAAAACCTTTGGTCTCTTTAGAAAGAAACTGTATACTTTATTTTTCTAAACTTACAAAAAGATTTTGTAAACATGTAAGAATGATATAAATGGTATATAAATCCAGAGAAATTTAGGTAAGCTATTAGTAGGAGTTTCCAGTTATTATTTATTTTTGACTGTTCATTGGTCTCATGTATAAAATGGAATTATATCTTAAACATATCAAATTTTAATATATACATTCCCTATTATGACCTTTGAAGCAACAAGGATATTAAAGAAAATCAAAAATATTTACAGCCAATCACAAAGTTATAGCCAAACTAAACATAGATATAGTTGGTGTTAAAATGAGTTTCTCTACATCCATTGTTTATAGTGAATTATAACTACTAAGCATAGTCTTTGCTACACCACATTTTGGTTACAGTTACATCAAAACTATGTAGCCCTAGAAGAAATCTCCTAGATCAAGAAAGAAAATGGACCAAGAATAGTCTGTGAAACATCTTAGCAAGTTTTGCTTGCCATTGTGGAGGTGTCTATTACATAATGACCAGAGAACAACTTGCTTTAGGATTGAATAATATTTAGAAATACTAGGAAAAGAATGCCTCATGGTAAAGTAAATATAATTATTTTAGGAAACAGAAATTTTATAAAATAAGATTCAGTTTTACATGTAACCATACTTGGGCTGAGATGGAAGACAATATAAACAGATACTTAAAGAGTGAGAGGCAAGTGAAAAGCTCGGCTTAACATAAAGGGAATCTTTGAAGAATAAATGGGGGGAAGCCTGGGTGGCTCAGTTGGTTGAGCATCCAACTCTTGATTTCAACTTAGGTTATGATCTCACAGTCATGAGATTGAGCCCTGCATCAGGATCCACACTGATGTGGAGCCTGCCTGGAGTTCTTTCTGTCCCTCTCCCTCTCTCTCTCTCTCTCTCTGCCCATCCCCAGCTCCCTTGCTCATGCTTTCTCAAAATAAATAAACATTTTTTACAACAGAGAAGGAATGCAATGTTCAACTTGATCCCCATAAAATTATCTTTGGTGAGGAACGGTGGAAAATCCATTTATAGCTGTTGGTTAATGTGCCTATTAATGAGGAATGTTTCAGCTGGTATTTTTAATACATTTCTGTTTAACTCCAGCATCCTCCTCATCTTTATCTTTCTAATCTCACTTAAAAACTTCACCATCTCCATTTCAATTGCTTCTCCAATTCTAAAAATTTACCTTTCCAAATAGAATGGTATTCGCAATAGCATACAGTTTCCAAGTTTTGTTACAAAATGTGGCTCTGCCAGAATTTCACACTGGCTGAAAATAGAACTTACATTTGGTAGTTCTGCATGCTATGTAGAGCAATTTTGATTATAGAAAAGATTAACAGCCATTCACCTGGAGAACATGTAAATTAAAAATTAGCAAATATATTAACATATAAATTAATAATACTAAAATGCCTTTAGCAATATCGCTTCCTAAAATAATCATTATGCTGTTTTAAAATTTAAATAATAGCTACAGGAATTTGGATGATTTTTTTTTTTTTTTTTTTTTACTGCTTACTCAATCTGCTAAAAGATAAATGTTAAATTTCAGTGAAAAGTTACTTTGGAGACTTAAATATAAAGGATAGATAAAATTGCAAGTGCTTTTAAATCTCTTGTGTCACACAATGTATACACTATAATTCGTAACCGAAAATTAGTTCTATACTAACATTTCACATGTTTTCTATGTAAATGATAATCTGTTTCAGAACCACCAAGCCAATAACTCATGCTATAAATATTTATTAAAATAGTGCATTTGCCCATGTTAAATATGTACCTTTTATGTTTCCGACTATTTCTCTTTTGGAAAGTAAGTTACAGTGTTTGAGGTGTGGAGAATTCATTAATGTTACTTAGGTTTTGTTATTGTTGGGCAATGCCCAGATTTTTCTCTACACTAAGCACCAAGCTGACAAATTTTCATACCTTCTCACATATCTGATCTAAACTTGGATTTCCTATGAATTTCCTTGCAGTCTAATCACTGAAAAGGAACCTTATCAGACAAGAATATTTGTAAGTTTCCAAAAGTATAAATTTATGCGCAACTTAAGTTCCATGAAGATAATGTTTCTTAATGAAGCATTTGGAAATAAATTTGGGATAAAAGTTTTTTCCCAAGCATTTTCCTTCTATATTCATTCACTTTTATATATATAGCTCTGTACTTAATTTCATTGTGCTTCATTGTTCTATTTTTTCTCTTTTCCTATCCTCCTATTTTTAAGTTTCCATTAATAATCTTAAAATTCTCCCTAAAGACCAGACTAAAAAAATCTGCCAAGTATATAATTGTGTTATCTTACTGATTTCTTTATTTAGCTCGCCTTAGCTAGGAACTGCTAGAAAGGAATGAAAGAAACTATAGAGAACACATGATTTACTGCTGCTAAAAATCACATTATCCAAGGTGAGTTTGATGTTATTCTAATTGTTTCTATTGTTGCAATGGATATTTTGGAGCAATACTAAAAAAATTGTTTTATGCTTCCAATCGTTAAGCATAACGTTGGTGCCATTAGTTTCTGGCAAAGTCTCCCATTCTTCATTAATTGTTTTCTCTATTTTGTCCCAAATTCAGAACAGTTAATGGCAGACCCTTGTCTTTTGTGTAAACATGGATAAAGTGAGTGCCAACAGACAGTGACTCTCAGAATGGACAAGCTTACACATCAAAGAGTCCTGTTAAAAACACCAATTTTATCTCCTTCTACTTTAGAAATACTTTATCCATTGAGGCTAGCGTGTGGGGTAGGATGCTGGGTAGTAATGGCCATAAGTTTATGGGACAAAGCCTGTTACTTGAGAACTTTTTTTTAGTATTTTTTAAAATTTTGTTAATATTTATTTATTTATGAGAGAGAGACAGAGATGCGAGGCGGGGGGAGGAGGGGTGGGGAGAGGCAGAGAGAGAGGGAGACACAGAATCCAAAGCAGACTCTAGGCTCTGAGCTGTCAGCACAAAGCCTGACACGGGGCTCAAACCCATGAACTGTGAGATCATGACCTGAGCTGAAGTCGCACATTTAACCAACTGTGCCACCCAGGCACACCAAGAACTTTTATATCGGTCTATACCCATGCATTTCAATGAATTCCTTATTTTTACAGTATCTATAATTGATCATTCTTCCTTATCCCAGAGCCAGTATGCTTGTTAAGGTGCTACTCTTAATGCATGAACTTGTATACATTTGCATTAATTAATCCATCTTCTTGTCCTGAATATTTCCTCTTCAATAGTTCTAAAAAATTCTGGTTTTTTTTTATAGGTAAAGCAGGTAGATTATTTACTCACAAGTTTAATGACAACGAATATTAGTAAAACCATAATAGGAGATTTTTGATGATTAGATAATCTAGATAATATAATATAATGTTATAACATAGTATATTTGTTATATATTGTACATATATAAATATAAATTCACAAATAAAATACAACTTCATTATATATATAATGTTGTATCCATACCTGTATGAAGCTATATAAATGTATGTGTATATATGTAAAACAGAAATATGAAGAAAAGTAGATTCTGTAACCTTTTATTGTAATTTTGACATTTTATCTTCACACATGTTATCAATTCCACTTTTTATCATAGGCAATGGTTGTATTTTTCCTGAACAGGAATATGTTATTTTATTTAAAACTAAATCCAACTTGACATTTCTATGCAGAAACCTTTTCATGTGTTTATGGGATGTGCTGATCTCATTATGTCTGGGGCAGCTGTCACCAAACAGTGTCAGCAGTAAAAGGATACAGATCCCTGACTGCTAGCACGGGACCGTCAGTCTAAAAGTACTGTACCTGATGTCCAGAAGCCACCATCTGGGCAGCAAGGGCATGTCTCCAGATTCTTAGTACTGCAGACATTAAAAGTCTCTTGAACTAAAAGCTGACTCGGCAGCAGGGAAATTAGCCCCTGGGAATAGAGGCAGGTGGCAACCATTTCCACCAAACCGTGTTGATGGCAGAAGTGCCCACATTCAAGTAATTTCTGAATCTGAGCCAAGAACTAGCCGTTCCTCTTGCCAGCTAACCATTCACTGTTCAGCCTTCTCACCTGCTTCATTCTCTTGAGAGCTCTCCCTGCAGTCCTCACCAGCTGCCCTGCTAGTGATGGCTCTGCTGTGACACCAGAGAAAAGCTAGGCTAAGAAAGTAGTGAGTGTGAACAACCAGGTAAATCAGTGTAAAGGTAAACAAAGGGCTTTTCTCCATTTTTTGTAGTCTTCTAGAAAAGAACAAATACATGCAATGGGCATGAGCAAAAGTTCTTTAGAACAGAACCTGTTTTTTTAGGAGCTTTTTGTACACAAAAAATATAGCAAAGGCTAATTAGAATACCAATTTCACATGCAGTAGATGTTCGTTAAGTAAAGTCGGTAAATACAAAGACTCACACTCATCAATATTCTTTAAAGAGTATCCCTGTCTCTGCTAGCTTCTGCTTCCTCTTACTTGGTTCTTTCCTCCCTTGTCTGTTTTCTTTGTTTTTCCTCATGACATAGAGATCAGGAGCTACCTTTTTCTTGCCCAGCAACCATCTTTATTCTATTTCTTGTTACATAACGTATTATTCATGGACCAGTAGCATTAGCATCACCTGAGAACTTTCAGAGAATGCAAAATATCCCAAACAACTCTAACCTACTGAATCAAAGCCTGCATTTTTATCAAGACACCTATACTTTCCCTATATATGTTAATGTTTGTTAATTATTCGGTGTCAGTGATTCTCAAGACAGGGTTCACATTAGAATCACCTGAGGAGTTTAAAAATTACTAATGCCTGGGACACACTTCCAGATTTTGATTTAATTGGTCTGGGAAAGTGCCTCAGAATTACTGTTTTTCAAAAGCCCCTGAGGTGATTCTAACTCACCTTGGAGAAACAAAGCTGTACATGGATTCCTAAAATGTATTTTGAAAGCTTAAATCTAAGGATACATTAGAGAATTCAGTTCATACAGAATTGTAAAAATAATCTCCAAACATAGAATAGAATTACAGGAATGAAGAATTTATTTATGGTAGACGAAAATGCATTTCATAGTTTTCAGAAGAATTGTACACGGGAGTTTTAACTATAAATGATTATATATGTTCAAAATCAACCATGCTAAGTATTGATTTTGAAAAGACACATCATTTGGATTGATAATAATGCTACATAACTCCTTAAGAACTATAAAAATAAATGGATTTTAAGCTAGACTTTTACACTGGTGAGAATTTCTTAATCTTTAGTAAAACATTGTAAGGATAAGCAAATCATCATTATGTTTTCTCACTTGCCAATTATTAGATGAGATCATGGCATTGTATTTATTAAAAAATGACATCACTCACTCTACTAGGAAATAGAAAAAAAACCTATTAGAAATAGAATAGTTTTCCAAGAATCTGTTGAACTTAACTCTAAACAAATAATAACAGTAATGTAATCAAATTCTAAAAGAAGAACATGCACAAATTAAGAGATTACAAAACAAAATATAAAACAGTACCGCCTTTCCTTTTTTTCTAATTTTACCTTGTGAAAACCTGGGCACTATTATAGCAAATATGAAAGAACTGCTAAAATACATTACTTTAAATTTATGTAAAATAGAAAGTATTGGTCCAGGGTGGTACTAAAGAGACCAAAATTGTGTCCCTTTGAGAATCGTTCATGAAGCAGTATAAAGACAAGGGACAAACTGATAATAGCTGAAATGCTGTTAGGACATTTTTATTTCTCATTTAAAGAAATTTAAAAATACACATTAGTCTCTATCATAAATTTTACATGTTTACAGTTACTACTGACAGCAAATTAAATAAAGTTGAAAAAAATTGCATACACTTCTGTGGGTTTAAATAATGATGGATTATCCCAAGAAAATGATGAAATGGATCTACTAACTTTATATCTAGTATTTAAATCTGTACTACAATACCTTTCATATTTTCTTTGAACTCAAAATATTATCACATGAAATTTATGGCAAAAATAATATTGATAATTTCTAAATTTTCAGGTAGGGATAGTCACAAAGTACATTTCTATAACCCCCAATGTAAATATGACCAATTTACAAGTGCTGGGATTTTTATATAGTACTCAAAAACATGTGTTTAAGCTATAACTAATTTTTGTCAAGAAACAGATTTGTTGCCATGTAATTTGCTAAATTTTTTATATTTTCTTCATTACACATTCAGTCTTTAACAGCACAGTGTTTTCTCGAAAACCTCAGCTTTTGGCAGTTACTAATATAGTAGTGGGTGAAAACTGAGAAGAGAATATTAATGAAGGTAATGCTTAGAAAAGCCAACTTCAGCAAATCTAGAAATGAAGCTTTGTTAAGGCACTGAATTTATCCTGAGATTAATTTAACTCACTTGAAAATATGGTGTTACTTTTGAGAAAATATCCTTTCCAGGAAATGAAGCTGCTTAGAAACACAATTCTACTCCACTTCAAGAAAAACAAGAAACCAATCACCAAACAAAATTATAGCTACAAAACATTTGTACATGCACTCAAAAATAATTTTTGCAAAACTACTGTGTGCCAAATACTGTTCAAAGTGCTTAATATAAATGCAACAAGTACAAATGTTAAGAAGCTTATATTCTCTCAGGGAAATAAAAAGTTACAAAATAACTTTAGAGTGACAGATGCTATGAATAAGAGGGGTGACAATGCTAATGTGCTACCCATGGACATCTATAGGTTGGATTTGTGGTGTATCTTTCATCACTTGATAAATATTTTGGTTTATTCCAGTGTTAGACTATTACAAAGAAAGGTGCCAATATTTGTGTGCATGTCCTTATACGTGCATATGTTTTCGTTTCTTTTGGCTAAAACCTAAGAGTGGAGGGGTGCCTGGGTGGCTCAGTCAATTAAGCATCCAACTCTTGATTTCGGTTCAAGTCATGATCTCATGTTCATGAGTTGAAGCCCTGCGTTAGGTTCTACAAAGTGTGGAGCCTGCTTGGGATTCTCTCTCTCTCTCTGCCCCTCCCCTATGTGCTATATAAATAAATAAATAAGTAAGTAAATAAATAAATAAATAAATAATCAAACTTAAAAACTATAAAATAAAATGTAAGAGTGGATGAGTGAGTCCTATGAGGGAGTAACTAATATAACTTTTGCCTTAAGAATTACATTCTCAAGGGGCACCTGGGTGGCTCAAGTGGTTAAGCATCTGATTCTTGATTTCAGATCAGATCATGATATCATGGTAGAGCCCTGTGTCTGGCTCTGTGCTGACAGCCCAGTGCCTACTTGGGATTCTCTCTCTCCTTCCTTTTTACCCCTCCCCAGCCCACCCTCTCTCGCAAATAAATAAACAAATGTTTAAAAAAAATTAAACTCTCAAAAGATGTATAAACAAAGCCTGAAGACAGAACTTGAAACAAGTTTGGTGAAAACATATATAAATGGACTATTTCTAAAATATTCAGATAATCTTCCATGTTGTTTTTAAAAGAAAGATAAAGGACTCTCAAACAAGGAACATAAACATACGTTGTCAGACATGTAAGAGAACTAAGCCATCATCTTTACCCTTCAGAGTCATCTCAAGGTGACTAATGGTAAAGTACGTCCATAAATATGACATATACAGCAAAAATTATCTCCATCTCAATTTTATTTTACATTTTACTTTAATGATAGGTAAAATATATATAAAATATTTCACACATTTACTTAGATATTTTAAATCTTCAACTGTAAAATTTCCTTGCTAAAAAAGTTAAATTATACATCGTTACTCTAATTCTTATTGTGGTTAGCATTTTCAATGATCGGATATTATTCTTCTAAGGGGAAATATCAGCTTTTCTTTTTTTAAATTTTTTAAAATGTTTATTTATTTTTGAGAGAGAGTGACGGGGTGTGAGAGGGGGAGGAGCAGAGAGAGAGGAAGACAGAATCTGAAGCAGTCTCCAGCATCTGAGCTGTCAGCGCAGAGCCCAACACAGGGCTCAAACTCATCAACCATGAGATCATGTCCTGTGCTGAAGTCGGAAGCTTAACCAACTGAACCACCCAGGTGCCCCAACATAAGCCTTTCTAAGCATTGAGCATAATAGTACTATTGGAGAAAGAAGGTCATTCTAATAGGAATAGGTACAGAATGTAATACAGATAGCAATATTGAAAACTTTATACTATATTTTGTGGAATAGGTCTTTGATATTTGTATGCTATGTTGAAGATCTAAAACTATTTTGGAGGAAGTAGTAATAAAAAGTCTGAAAACCTGTTCTTGATGGAAGGTTTGCTGTCAAGAATAAATTGTGGAGCCTGCTTTACAATAAAAGAAAAAAGACTTTGGGCATTTAGGGGAGAATTTTTGTTTCTATTTAAAAAAAATTTTAACATTAATTTATTTTGAGAAACAGAGACAGAAACAGAGCACGAGCAGGGAAGGGGCAGATAGAGAGGGAGACACAGAATCCAAAGCAGCCTCCAGGCTCTGAGCTGTCAGCACAGGGCCTGATATGGGGCTCAAACCCACAAACTGTGAGATCATGACCTGAGCCATAGTTGGATGCTTACCCGACTGAGCCACCTAGGAGCCCCTCTATTTTTTTTTTTTTTTTTTTTATTTAATCAGTATTGGAGTGTTCGGAGAAGTTATCTCATTGAATAATTCAATTGAAGTACTGAGTTTCTTGCATTCTAAGGAGGGCATAGTTCTTGATAAAGAAAGAAAGAAAGAAAGAAAGAAAGAAAGAAAGAAAGAAAGAAAGAAAGAAAGAAAGAAAGAAAGAGAAAGAGAGAGAGAGAGAGGGAGGAAGGAAGGAAGAAAGAAGAAAGAAAAGAGAAGAAAAGAGAAGAAAGGAAAGAAAAAGAAAAAAAAAAAAAGCCTTTCATGTTGATTTGTTTCAGTCTTACCTGTCTCTGTGGGAAGAGTTCTCGAGCCAATTAGGATTTAAGATTATTGAAAAATACAACGTAGGTGATTTCGCAATAGGCCTTGAAAATCAAATCAGTGCTACCGTTTGATATGCATTATGTAGATTTAAAATCTTCATCATTTTCCTATCTCATTGATATTTGCCCAATTACAAGGAGATCATTCTGCAACCATCAGGGAGCCTTAAAAACAAAACAAAACAAAACAAAACAAAACAAAACAAAACACCTGTGTCCGAAGTCTTTAACCAACTTTTATTCCAAGCTGTTTATAACACAGTATTACTTCAGATCAACCTTTTTAAATTAAAAAAAAACAACTGTAAAACTACTTTAAAATATCTGATACTATTGATATGTGTAGCTCAAAAGAAATTTCACTAGTATTACCTGCAGAGAAAATAGACTTAAATCTTGCTTGCTCTATCGCAAAACGTATATTAAAAATTTATTTGAAAATTTAATTTTGATATGATATGAATCATAGAAACACAGTTTTTCCAAAAATCAGACTGGGTTAAACTGAAGAACGCGTTAAAAATACAGACAAGTTTAGAATAATGTTAGAGTAAAAATTAACAATAAATTAAAATAAATGACTAATGGCTCAAAATGGTTAAAAACAATAGTAACATGTAAAGCAAGAATGACTGAGATATCATAAAGCTCCTGAAAAAAATTATAATTCTCAGAAGTAACTTCAATTTGCAAAATGAAATTGAGAAATTCATTTTGTTGTAATAAATAATAAGAAAATTGTGTCTTAAGGTGTGATTTTTCTATTTTCTTGTATATGCTCACATATAGAATTAGAAATCAGTGGTGCCTGGGTGGCTCAGTTGGTTAAGTGTCCAACTCTTGGTTTCAGCTCAGTTCATGATCTCACAGCTGATGGCGCAGAGCCTTTCTGGGATTCTTTCTTTCCTTCTCTCTCTGCCCCTTCCCTGCTATCTCTCTCTTGCAAAAATAAACTTAAAAAATTTTTTTTAAATAAGAATTAGAAATCAGATACTAAGTGAATACTACAAATATAGCATGTCATGTATTCATTTAAATTATTCAAGGAAAAAACATAGATATATATTTCTTTTAATTATGTTTCATTGCTAAACTAGTAACTCACACGGCAATAATGCATGGTTGGGAAGTGGTCCTCAATATTCTCCTTGTAAATAAATCTAATCCAAGGCCCAGTATTCACATATCGACATAGTTTTATTCTTTACCTGTTATCATGAATAGAGCTTCTAGTGAATTGACAAAAATGGTGTTTCTCTTTGGCACATAGTCCAAAAGATCAAGAAAAGAAACAAACCACAAATAAACAAACAAACAAAAACCGAGGAGTAAAGAATATTGAGAAAATATTGGTTCTTAGGTGGGCAATAGTCCTATACAGCTTGAAAGATGGTATGTCCTTAATATATCTAAAGCTACTTCACAGTGATGGCCACAATAATTAGAGCATATGCTATTATTTTAAAATAATAAAAATTATGAAGGGTCCTACCAAGTATAAAAATTACTCATGATAAAAGATGAAGCTTTTAGCAAAAGTTGAAAAAAAACACTAATTATGTAATAAAAGTATATGCATATGGACACTTGAATCAATAGGACTATAATTTTGAAAAATACCAATCTTAGATACCTCCATGAAGTTTTTAGGCAGAGATGAGGCCACTGAAGTGAATATCACTTTGAGTAAATGTTGATTTGGATATTACTGGGGAGATATTTCTTTAAATAAATTCAAAATATAAGAGAATGGCATTAATTTAACTATGTGTCACAAAATTATTTCCAATAGATATAAGCATACCCATAGGCAAAAAGCGTTATCACTGGAATAAATGTTCAAATCAATGAAAATAGCCTTATGGAATGTAATGATGTCTTGAATATATATTAACACAAAGAGGGGAGGGGAATGTCAGGATTTAATTTGGCAAATGACATTTTCATTAGCTACAATCTATTAGTTAAAAGAAACACGCATGAAATAATATTGGTCTTGGATTTCTATAGGGTATTTTGTAGAGAGTATTATATTTGTAAAAGACAGCTACCAGTCATTTTTTTTTTTTTAAGAAAAACCCAACAATACGCATAAATCATCCCTTACTGGTACTCTTGACTAATCAGCAAATTAAAGGAAGGAATACTATGCCACCTGGATGAAATCACCTGTGTTCTATGGCTAGTTTCACTATAACACTCATTCAAATAGCTGATTTTTCCACATTTTTTATCCAATTAATTTGCATTTATTTATTTATTCATTTGTTTTTAATGTTTACTTATGAGAGAGACAGAGTGCAAGCAGGGAGGGGCAGAGAGAGAAGGAGACACAGAATCTGAATCACAGGCTCCAGGCTCTGAGCTGTCAGTACAGAGCCCCACACAGGGCTCGAACTCACAAATTGTGAGATCATGACCAAAGCCAAAGTTGGATGCTTAACCAACTGAGACACTCAGGTGCCCCAATTTACAGATATTTAGATGTAAAGGTAAGGGTTAATATTACTATAGTCACTCTACAATTACCACTATTAACTATATTTAGAATTCTTCAATTGATTAAGATTGTAGCTTAATTTTTATTTATGGGCCCATTAACTATATTTCATTGTTTAATGGGGGTGCAGAATTATAAATATGTTATTTGGGATATTTTGATATTTGGAAATGTCTATAGAGTCAAGCATACCCTGATAAAAAGAACTTTAACCAAATGAGTTCAGTGAATTGGGGGGTAAAGAGAAAGATAAGAAACCTACAGAATATTCCAAATTGGAGAGATTAAATTAACAGAATCACGAGAATTAGTTAAGGCAAGATAGATAGACGATAGAGGACAGATAGATAGATAGGCAAGCCAGACAGCCAGCCAGTAGCCAAGGTCAATACAACTGTCAGTTAACTAGGATAAAAGTTAATAGTGTATAGTAGAGTCATAAAATTATCTTATATAACATTTTTATATGAAAAGCATAGCCTTAAAATTTAGACTTTAATGTCATCTCTGTATTTAAAGGGTCCATTCTGGACACTTGCTATGATGAGTTAAGTGTTTATTCTGAGAAGCTAGGAGAAAAAAAATCATTAATTAAAGCTATAAATATATTGCATCTGAAAGAACAAAGAACAAGTTGTTGGTCTGAAAACAAAATGTCGCATTACTCTCAGCAATTAGTGTTAATTTTGAAACCAGGTTTTCAATTGAGTTCACATTTTTTTTTAAATGGCATATTCTGCTAAGTCCAAAATTGTTGCCTCCAGCTTTATATGTCACATATTGCCAAGTGCAAGCCAGGGGGAAAAAAGGGAACTATCCCTGGCCTCAAGATGTCATGAACATGGTTCTTGACATCACAGAGAGCTGACTCAAAGCATCTCAACTCAATTACTTACCTCTCCATGTCGCTTAGGGCTGGAGCTCACTGACATCTACCTAGTTTCTTTGATATTGAAGTGTGACTATTTGTGCATAAAATGTGCTACTTCAAATAAAGTTTTCAAAATGAAATGCTGGTAGCCTTCTAGAATGATGGCATTAAAAAAATACCATGACTTTCTAAAGCTGAAGTACAACAATTTTCTTTGAAAGACCAGACCCCTATTTTTGCATAAGGCAAGCAATTTTCAGATACGTGCTTCTGAGGTATCCTGTTGGTTTTAAGCATAATTTCCCTAGAATCTAACACATACAATTATGAAGTGATTATTAGATAACTATATGAAATCCACTTGTGATTACAATTGAAAGATTCATTTGTTTTGGGTACAAACAAAATATGTATCCCCAGTTGCAGTAATTAATGTGTAAATGTACATAAGGGAAAGATCGACCAAAATACTATGGACAGGTTTCTATCAATGCTCATTCTCACAGATAATAGTGTACAGGACCTGGAGCACTGGGGCGGCTCAGTCAGTTAAGTGTCCAAGTTTGGCTTATGATTTGGCTCAGGTCATGATCCTGTGGTTTGTGGTTTCAAGCCCTGTGTAAGGCTCTGTGCTGATGGCTCAGAGACTGAAGCCTGCTTCACATTCTGTCTCCTTCTCTCTTCCCCTCCCCTGCTCATGCTCTCTCTCAAAAATAAATAAAAGCTTTAAAAAAATAGAGTACAGAACCTAATTAAAAGCCATTGTCCCTTGCTTAACTATTGACATTCATGGAAACATCCTCAAATAAACCGATTTTACTTATCCCAAATATCTATAATGGAAAATGTATATACATTTATATTATTGTGTTGCAACCCATCTGGATAAGTAGATCATAGATAGATGTATTCCCCTGAATTATTATTTTTGTAACTCCAGAAAGAGTTACATTTATCTCTCTTCATTAGGAATTCTAAAGTCTAAATACTGGCTAGCTTAAGTTATTCTATTTTTCTTGCAGGCTTCTTTGGAAAATCTTTGAAAGGGGATTTGGGACTGACAGCACTCAGAACAAAGAGATGAAAACTCTAGTGGAATTATGGTCAAAAAGATAATAATGGGTACTGAAGAAATTGCTCTTTCAGACATAACAATAAGGGTACATTTCAGCTGCATTAGTACCAGTTATTCAAATTCCTTCTTTTGTAAAATAAAATGAAGAAATTTTAATATTTTGGGGAGTATCTCAGAGAATGAGAAGCTGTAAACTAGGGAAAATGAATGAGAAAAACCTCATAGTTTTAGTGGAAAAGGGACTTATAATTATGGTGATAAGTTTAGAGGTGTGACTGTTAAAAGAAACAATCCGGACAGTAAAAATTACTTAGGAGTAAATGACCACTCGATTTGTCAGTCTGTTTGCTTCCATGTTTTAGGGCCAGACTAATATTTAATTGTAAGATAGTGTAGCCTGCACTCACTTATGCTGCAATCTCTAAAGGTTTCCTCCAAATGTCAACAAATGATGCTGAAAAGTACTGCCTTGGTTAGATTACCTTGACTAAATTGAAGAAAAGAAGCTTCATTTCACACTCATGTATTAAAACAAACAAACAAGCAAAGCAAAACAAACAACAAACATAGTTTGAAAGAGCCAGAGTTTAAATAAAATAAAAAAACTCAGCAGAAAAAGTACAAAAGCACAGGAAAATATGTAACCCCTCCAAGATCTTGAAATCACTGAAATTTTCACAGGGTTTCTGCCAGCATATGGGATAGAAACTCTTATTATCACACCCATTGGAGTAGTATGTATTAATACTGTGGAAAAGAGGAACATCGGAAGTCCGGAAGTTTGGGAAATGTCCAGGAAATTGGTATTTAGAAGGAGTCCAAGGAATGCCATGAGACAAAACTGAAGCCAGTACATCAGCATATCTGCAGATTTGCTCTTCTGTTAACACATGAACCAGCTTTTAGTTTCCACTACAATCTAACCTCAGCTTGAGTACTGTTGTGAATTGCCACAGCTCCATTTATCATCCCAATGACACATGAATTATGACTGGGATCCTTGCTGCTAATGGGCTTTTCTTTAAGTGAACCAAATCCAAGTTCTCACAAAACAAATTTGACTAAATCAATGTTTTGTATTCATCTCTGGTTACATAGAGTGTAGGCTATAAGGCAAGATCCCTTATTGAAATATTGTCACCCAGGACCACTTCTTAGATGTAACTATGGGTGGGGAAGGATCACTTATTTTTTATTTTATTTTTTACTTTTATTTAAAAGAGGAGAGAGACAGAGACAGAGAGTGAGAGAGAATCTGAAGCAGGCTCCATGCTCAGCACAGAGCCTGATGCAGGGCTGGATCCCACAACCCTGGGATCATGACCTGAGCTGAAGTCAAGTCAGAAGCTAAACTGACCTGAGCTACCCAGGTTGCCCCAGGAAATATCACCCATATAAACATATGACTGAAGAAGCAATAGCTAGTATCTTTAGCCATGAAAATTTTACAGTTTTTGTATAAAAATTCCAGGAACTCTTAAAACAATGTTGAATTTGGAAGGTTTTTTTGGTTTTGTTTTGTTTTGCTTTTGCTTTTGTTTTCTAGAGACACTGATATGAAATGTTAAAGAAATTATTCATGAATTTGGAAATCCAAAAACAAAAATAGAGTAGTACTAATTACCCATTTGGTTTTCAATCAAGTTTATGATTATTTCTGAGGGTGATTTAAGTAGGGAAAAACAAAGACTAATAGTATTGCACAAGGTCATAATAAAGCATCCATATCACCTCCTACTTGACCATGAATCCTCCTGAGAAGTAATGAATCTGAAATCATCAGGGAATGAAACAAGGCCAGAGAGTACACCCATCTGGATCTTTAATCTTTATGCAAAGGTAATCTTATATATGGAAAAAATAAAAACCGTACAAAAAAGTGTTCATAAAAACGTTTTAGAATACTTGCTTTATTGATCAAATACCATTCAGAATATTTACTATTCACTATATTCTTAGGTTATTGTACAAATGAAATGTAACAGTACCCATATTGTCAAATTACACTTGAAATCATTAAATAAGATTTAAGTTTGTTTGTTTGTTTGTTTGTTTGTTTATTTATTTATTTATTTATTTATTTATTTATTTTGAGACAGAGTGTGTGTGCATGTAAGTGGGGTGAGGGCAGACAGAGAGAAAATCCCAAGCAGGCTCCACACTGCTGGTATGGACCCCTACACGGGGCTTGAATTCACAAAGCATGAGATCATGACCTGAGCCAAAATCAAGAGTTGTATGCTTAACCGGCTGAGCCACCCAAGTGCCCCATGAAATAAACCTTTTATCTAACTTTTTTAAATAGCAGTGTTTTTCTCTGCATATAACTGAAAGTATTGTATATGGTTACAGAGTATATAAAGAAGAACTATCATGATCAGAAGAGTCTAAGAACAAAATTAAAGAAAACTTTAAGTATATAGAAGAAATCACTAACTCCCTGCCAGGAGCCATTCTATTCTCAGATTCTATGAGAATAACTGATGACCGTGTCATCATCTTCTCTAGAACACACCACCCACCCACTTGACCTTCTTCACCTCTGCTCATCTGCCAGGCTGAAACGATAGGAAGAACATCTGGGCATCTTGCCTACCCAAAGTCTCCAGGGCTCTCACTGCTGCTCTGAGCTTAATCTTTATTTAACCTCTGTTTTAACGATGAAGGATTGTCTCTCTGTCAGCAGTTCTCCACCTACAGCACACTTTGTCACTAGTTCCCAATTTAAACACGTAAGGGACCAGGAAGTGTGACTTTACCAACCTGTGTAACTTTTTTTCTGTTTTCTTCCTCAAATTCCATTATAGCTTCATCTGTCGACCTTATATACGAGATCGAGTCAAATTCTCCTTGTGCATAGATACCCCCTAGGCATCAATTTGGCACCATCAGAAGCTGCCTTACCGTCTAGCACATCACTATGTCTCTTACCAGTCATACTTCAGATGTTGTGAATACTTCAACTTTCAAAAGTGCTGATGACTCATTTCCAGAGGGTTAAAGCACAGAAAACTCTTACTCTTTCAGCTGAACTGACAGTTTATTCCCCACCATATATTTTAAAAAGCATGAATGAGAGAAACAAAGCCTTTCTGGTGCATGTACCACAAAGTTCGGGTTATTAGATACATTTCTACAAATGTACACAACATAGAAGCTAAGAAGAGTGCTCACTGGGGTAAAACAGGGAGGCAACTTGGTGAATCACGTTTGCAGACAGTGGAATTTGTTAAGTGTTCTTCAGTGAGATGTAAACACATGCTGGGTATTGCAGCTTATGTAGATAAATACAATTTCTGTTAGTAAGCATTTAAGAAAACTAAGGATGTTTAAAAAAATTCCAAAAAGTGCAAAAAAACTCTGCAATGAAGTTGTAAGTAATTGTATATTGTCATGTTTTTTTCTCATTATGTCAACAGCCAGGACATCAGCCGGAAGAAAGAAACAGCACTGGTGTGTGTTTACCTTGGCAGAGTTCATACTTGATCAGCAATGATAAGAGCCTCTGAGAAAATAATTGCTTCATGCCAGATAACTCAAAAATGTCAGACTGCTCAACACCCAGACATAGGAGCCATAACCTCTATTGATTAATGTCAGTTCACATTATCACCACCAGTTAAGCAACAGCTATTTTCAAATTCATGCATATTAACAAAGTGAAATGAAAAATGTTTCTAATCTGAATTTCCATGACAATAATATAAACACATCAGCCTTTATATGGAAGGGTTATGATAAGTAGGAAAAATACCTGGGGAGGATATGGTAGCACCACAGAACAATCAGCTGGGATAAAAATGATGAAAGAGATCAATCCAATACACTCATGTCAGGCTATAAAATTACCTCAAAATACTTCTCTGATACACCTCATCTTCTTCTCATCCAGATTACACCCCTTCCCATTCTCCTGGAACAGAACCAAAGACTCTCTACCTATAGGTCAGTACTTATTTTAGCCCCTCAAAGATCTGCTACTTATCCTAACCCTTTTCCTTGACATTTGGCTATTCACTCTTAGACATTTTTTTTTTTTTCTGGAAATCCACTCTTCTAGAGCAGGAGTTCATTTTTTATTAAGTGATTTCTTCCTGATTCAGCTACTAGCCCTGCAAGACCACCTCATCCACTCTCCTCATAGGTAAATGGCCACACCAATCCAGTCTCTCAGCAATGGTTAGTAATTCAAATGCATACATTTGGTAGGAAATTAGGAAAGGAATAGAGATTTCTGACAACTGGCAGAGCTCTGGCCTATCCGATTACTTACTGATAGTGGGTTTGCTCTGATGAGAGCACTGATTTGCATCCAGAGGGTTCTTATGCTTTGTGTCCCGATCTATATCATGGGGTTTTGTGATTTTTATAATAATATGAGCGAGAACTTGCTTTGGCCTTTCTAAAATGTTATATCCATAATGAATAATACTGAATTAATGTTGGTGCACCAAAGCTAACGTCCACACGCCTAACCCTATGCCCATCTTAGAAAATTTGGTACTATATACCCTCTTTAGAATATAGATGTCACCTAAAGAAAAAAGGAAAGTGGTATTTGCATTTAGTTTTCCAATGTCCTGAAATTTAATTTTGGACAATGAGGTGCCCTGAAAGTCTTTACCAACTGAAAATAAGTTTCATCACTGGCATTCTTATATTTTCAAACTGAGATTTATATTCCCTCTAAATCAAAATCAATTAGCAGGTATAACTTCATAACCATTATATTTTCCTAGATTTTGATATTATATTGGATCATTGATGTTAGTTTTCACAATAAGATCCATGTTGAGAATTAAGGCATATTTTCACTTATTTTTTATTTACAAATATTATTTTTCCTGGATATATACCACAGAGACTTCAAACCTCTCAAACTGATGTTTATGGATTCCAAGATCTGGTTCAAGGTAAATTTCCAGGTACATACTTATTATAACCTTACATTAATTCCTCTTAGGTCAGCTAACCACTTTCTTGCTCAGGTTTGGCCCAGCCTTTTTCTTTAATGGTGACTACATTTCCATCACTTCAAAAACATGGAATTATTATATTCAAGGCATGCAATTCTTATATTCAAGGTAATGATGCTAGAGTTAATAAATGCAGGCATTTATCAATACAAGCACTGTGATATCTATCTCTATACTAATCTCTCTCTCTCTCTCTCTCTCCACAATTTTGAACTTTAATTTAAATTACAATCTAACTCTTCTTAATTTATTCTAGCAATCTCCCTTACTTAGTAACCAACCCCTTTCTCTAAGGATATAAAACTTGGCGCTCATTATCCTGCATAGGTTTACTTACTTGTTCAGTCTTTAAAAGTATATAAAATAATTTTAGAATTTCAAACACATAACTCTACATAAACACAAATTACAAAGTTCAGTATTTGTATGCAGTACTCGGTATTCTTTAACTTAGAGTATATCATCAAAATCCTGTTTTTCCATTGTTACTTTTATCTAAACTAGTAGTGATTTTAACCCTCATCCCCATATTTTGATTAGGTGATTCATTTGTTACTTGTTTATATTGCATGCGGATCCTCTTATGGGCTGAATTGTGTGCCCTCCAAATTCTGTTCCCCTTTGTATGTTGAATCCCTAACCTCAGTTACCTCAGACTATGTGGAGATAGGAGTTTTAAAGAAGTGATTAAATTAAAGAGATTCTTTTAGAGTGAGCCTGAATGAAATCATCATAAGAAGCAGATATTGGACACACAAAAAACCAGCAAGGATACATGCATATAGAGAGAAGACCATGTGAGGACACAGTGTGAAAGGGTGGCATCCAGTCTGCAAGCTGAGAGAGGCCTTTGGAGAAACCAAACCTACCCTCACTTTGATCTTGGACTTCTAGCTTTGCAAACTGTGAGAAAATATATTTCTGTTGTTTAATCCACCAGTGGTATTTTTTTACGATAGCCCTAGCACACTAATACAGGTCTCCCCAAACTAATACTGGTACACAATTAACAAACTAAGCTTGCTTAATTTTAATTGTATATATGACATTCAACATAAAATTTGTTTATATAATGAACTCTCCTTTAAGCCTGGAGTGACAATTTCTCTAGTAGTCACTCTGTAAATGTGGGGAGCAATCAGAGAATGTTGACAGAGTGAGCTGCCCTGTAGATGGTCTTTAAAAGAATGCCCTGGATTCTTCCTTACAACAGACTTGAGTCCTCTGTGATTGCCAATCCAGAGTATACAGCTTCCTCTAGAATTTTACCAGGAGGGACATTACCCCTTTTGTTTCACCCTTAAGTTGTTACCATTATTACCCATAAAAGTTGGATTTTGTTTAGTTTAACTTATTTAGCATTGTTTAGATTAATAATAGCTATCAACCACTATCAAAGAAAAAGTTTATAAGGGCACCTGGGTGGCTCAGTCGGTTGGGCATCTGACTTCATTTCAGGTCATGGTCTTGTAGTCTGTGAGTTCAAGCCCCATGTCGGGCTCTGTGCTGACAGCTCAGAGCCCAGAGCCTGCTTACGATTCTGTCTCCCTCTCTCTCTGCCTCTCCTCTGCTAGCACTCTGTCTCTCTCTCTCTCTCTCTCTCAAAAATAAAACATAAAAAAAGTTGAAAAAAGAAAAAGTTTATACAACTAATGGGGATAAATAATAATTTTAGGGACTTCATCAGAAATCATTTTAATAATCTGACTTATATAAGACAGTCACAAATGACTTTAATTTTGGAAACTTATATTTTCCCACTGTTTGATTACTGATAATCAAAGTGATCACTCTTCTTAATGAATCCTAGGCAAAGAACATCTTAGGGAAAAGAATCTGGAAACCCTGTGCAGGGTGAGTTGTACAGGTTTAGAAATCCAGTCTCCAGCATATGACCTCTAAGTTTAATGGGTGAGTACCAATATTCATGTGTTATATTAATTAACAAGCTGTTATAACTGAGGAAACCAGTCAGATTCTCTTCAGGGACTTTTGACTCTTCAAGACATGGAAAAAAATCAGTTAAGAACTATAGATGTGGAGACAGAGGCTAGAATATTACTTAGAAATATTATTTGGCTATTTCTAAAAGGCAAGATTACTTACTTTCCAATTGATCCATTGGAATTGGACTATTAGAATTACTGTAGTGATTGGAATAAGCAGCTATTTGGAGGAGACACGGCTGCATGTTTATCTTTCTTACATCTCTAAATAATCTTAGACAAAGCACACTGAACTGAAATGACTGGAACATGATACTTTAAAACATTTTAGGGGTGCCTGGGTGGCTCAGTAGTTTAAGTGTCTTGATTTCAGTTCAGGTCATGATCTCACAGATGTGAGATTGAGTCCTGCACTGGGCTCTGCACTGGATGTGGAGCCTGCTTAAGTTTCTCTCCTTCTCCCTTTGCCCCCCTCCTCTCTCTCATAATAATTTAAAAAAATAAATAAAATTTAAAAAATAGTCTAATACCACTATTCTATCTAAAGAAAACAATATCTCAATTGTTTCATTCTGATGGGGAGAAGGTTTATATTGGCAGAGTCCAGAGTACCTTGCCATTGGAAATTTTGTACAGGAAGATAAGAAAATATAAACTTCGTGAGATTAAATTAAAAAATGTAGACTGTATTCTGCCAAATATTCAGTGTACTGAGAAAAAAATCAAGTTACAATTTACCAAGTATCTACTATGTCGGTTATTGATTTAAAGAGATGCCTAAATATTTTTTTTTCAATTTTAATATGAATCAATCATCAAGTCTTCAAAGAACCCACCAAGAGAGGCATTTGAGTAAGACACAGGGAGTGATTTTAAGGTCAGGCTTGGCTTCATCATAACTCAATTAACATCTAGCCATTTTAAAATCAACTCATAGGTAATAATTTTAAAAGATAATGTTTCATATTTCTGATATACAGCAAGCACTCAAGCACAACTATCACATTAATTTTTAAATGACAATAATATTCACCTCATATGATTTTATACACAATAGCCATAATTTTATTTAAAGGTCTTAGAACAGTGCTTGTAAAGAGTAAACATTAAATGACAAGTATTAAAAATATATTTTACAGATTATATAAATACTCTAGGTGCTTAAGTACATTCTGTATGAGAATAAGGAGATTTTAAAATTTGAAATTTCCTTGATGAATTTGAAATTTTAGAAGTTTAGTGATTAATCAGTTTTGTAGATAATTTGTATTGTTTTTCTGAAAGCTCATAAATGGATAGTAGGCGTGCTTTTTATGTAAAATAATTGTATTTCTTCACACAAATTTTCTATCTGTACTATTGAAAATTTAAGAGAACTCTAAGTTTATTTTGGAAAATAAAAAATATCCCAATTTCCTCATCTATTAACAGTCTTCAAATATACAGGGAGAATAATTTCATCTTTATTGTAGATTATGTCCCTTACTATACTCTATACATCCAATAACATCTTATTTCAATAGCTTGAACACAGTTAAAGCTCAGATGTAGATACACATATTCACTTGAGGTCAAAAATATCACAAATAAACTCAAAGTGGATGAAAGACCTCAATGTAAGACAGGAAGCCATCAAAATCCTCAAGGAGAAAGCAGGCAAAGACCTCTTTGATCTTGCCTGCAGCAACTTCTTACTCAACACGTCTCCGGAGGCAAGGGAAACAAAAGCAACAATGAACTACTGGGACCTCATCAAAATAAAAAGCTTCTGCACAGCAAAGAAAACAATCATCAAAACTAAAAGGCAACCAACAGAATGGGAGAAGATATTTGCAAATGACATATCAGCTAAAGGGTTAGTATCAAAATCTGTAAAGAACTTATCAAACTCAACACCCAAAAAACAAAGAATCCAGTGAAGAAATGGGCAAAAGACATAAAGAGACACTTCTCCAAAGAAGACATCTGGATGGCCAACTGACACATGAAAAAATGCTCAACATCACTCATCATCAGGGAAATACAAATCAAAACCACAATGAGATATCACCTTACACCTGTCAGAATGGCTAACATGAACAACTCAGGCAACAACAGATGTTGGCGAGGATGTGGAGGAAGAGGATCTCTTTTGCATTGTTGGTGGGAATGCAAGCTGGTGCAGCCACTCTGGAAAACAGTATGGAGGTTTCTCAAAAAAACTAAAAATAGAACTACCCTACGACCTAGCAATTGCACTACTAGGCACTTATCCACAGGATACAGGTGTGCTGTTTTGAAGGGACACATGCACCCCCATGTTTATAGCAGCACTATCAACAATAGCCAAAGTATGGAAAGAGCCCAAACGTCCATCGATGGATGAATGGATAAAGAAGATGGGGTATATATATACAATAGAGTATTACTCAGCAATCAAAAAGAATGAAATCTTGCCATTTGCAACTATGTGGATGGAACTGGAGGGTATTATGCTAAGTGAAATTAGTCAGTCAGAGAAGGACAAAAATCATATGACTTCACTCATATGAGGACTTTAAGAGACAAAACAGATGAACATAAGGGAAGGGAAACAAAAATAATATAAAAACAGGGAGGGGGACAAAACAGAAGAGACTCATAAATATGGAGAACAAACTGAGGGTTGCTGGAGGGGTTGTGGGAGGGGGGATGGGCTAAATGGGTAAGGGACATTAAGGAATCTACTGAAATCATTGCTTCATTATACACTAACAAATTAGGATGTAAATTTTAAAAAATAAAAAATAAAGTTAAGTTACAAAGTTAAAAAATATATCAATAAAATTTTTAAAATGACTTTGCGAACCTTCAAAAACATACTATACATGCCAATATTATTTAGGCTTGGCTATTGTCTAAAGATACGTAGGGGCACCTGGGTGGCTCAGTCAGTTAAGTGTCTGACTATTGGTTTTGGTTCAAGTCAAGATGTCACGGTTTGTGAGTTTAAGCCTGCATTGGGCTTCAGGCTGACAATGTGGAGACTGCTTGGAATTCTCTTTCTCACTCTCTCTCTGCTCCTGCCTCACTTTCTCTCTCAAAACTAAACTTAATTTTTTAAATAAAAAATAAAAATAAAGAAGATAACAGGCTAAGGGATATCCTATCTTCAAATAAAAATTAAAAATAAGATGGGGTGCCTGGGTGGCTCAGTCGGTTGAGCGCCCTACTTCAGCTCAGGTCATGATCTCATGGTCTGTGAGTTCAAGCCCCATGTCAGGCTGTGTGCTGACAGCTCAGAGCCTGGAGCTTGCTTCGGATTCTGTGTCTCCCTCTCTCTCTGCGCCTCCCCCCCCCCCACTCACACTCTGTATCTATCAAAAAATGAATAAAAAACCTTAAAAATTTAAAAAAAAAATTAAGAATAAGAAACACAGACAGCACTCTATTGCATTGCGGTGGGGAAATACTTTTTCCTTTCCAATAATGTGAACCAAAAACTATGTACTTCCAAAATTCACACTTAGCATCATTATCATGGCTGGCATCAACTCAGCAGCAAAATAATCTGACAGGGTCATTAAAAACAAGGTGCTGTAAGTGAATGATATGACAGCAATTTGCTAAATTTCAAATAGTGACATGATTATTGGTCTGGAAAAAAGTGCTAATAAGGTGCCTGCTCTCTGACTCTTTGCCTTACTTTCATGGATCTGTGGTTGGATGCATCATAAGTCTCATACAATGATGAACATTGTGGTACAAATGTGGAACAAAATGACTAAAAAAGTCAAAACCAGACCCATTAAGCAAAGTGACTTTAGAGGCTAAAGTGCTAAATCAAATGAAAACATCTTATTTGGATTCAAAAAATTACATTACATAGGAGTGAAGCTGTCACATGAAAGAATGAGACGAAGCACAAGAATATAATAGGCACTAATCCTTGGTTTTATAAAAATCAAGGGCATCTTGCATCTGTGTAGATCATGCTATGATGATAACATAAAATACAAAGTGAACCTGACTTTCAAAAATATGTGTAATGCTAAGTACATTTACTTGATTATAGTGAGTAAAAAAAAAAAAAAAAAAATCAATAATAGGAGTTTAATTGACAATCACATTGATTACTCCAGTTGGACAAATACAATAACTGAATGGAAAGTCTGAAAGAAAGTTTTTACAAGTTTTTAAATTAATTTAAAACAAAAATGCCAGTTCATAACTTTATACCTGACATTTTACATATCTGTTGAACTTTGTATGAAGTAGTAATTTATCTTTAAGCTTTAATTTTAAATGGTGTTAACTGAAAAGATACTTTAAAGAATTAAATACAATTTAAATTTTTATAACACGAACACCTGGGTGGCTCAGTTGGTTGGGCATCCAATTCTTAGTTTCAGCCCAGGTCATGATCCCAGGGTCATGGGATCAAGTCCCAGGCTGGACATGCAGCCTGCTTAGGATTCTCTCTCTCTTCTCTCTCTAAAGAAATAAATGAATAAATGAACAAATAAATATTTAAAAAATAGTTTTTTATTACAAAAGGGAGCTTGCTTTTCCACAAATGTAAAGGGGAAAAAATATATTTGAATGAATACCCCAAAAAAGACTTTTTTCTAAAATATTTAATATAAAATACTTTATTATTAGATTTAAGTTAGTACGTATGTGTATAAACGTTTTCTAATGGTAACTTATTGTCTTTAAATAAAAGTGAGTTGTTAGGAGCAATTTAAATCCAATAATCAAGATCGTATTTTTTAGTTAGTATTTTTTCTACTTTTATTCTACTTTTCTATCCTTGATTATTGCTTTTTAAATTGTACACTTTTGGGACACCTGGGTGGCTCAGTTGGTTAAGCATCTGACTTCAGCTCAGGTCATGATCTCATAGTCTGTGAGTTCGAGCCCCACGTCAGGCTCTGTGCTGACAGCTCTAGAGCCTGGAGCCTGCTTCAGATTCTGTGTCTCTCTCTCTCTCTGCACCTTCCCGTACTCATGCTCTGTCTCTCTCTGTCTCAAAAAAAAAAAAAAAAATTAAATTGTACACTTTTATCAAGTTTACAAATGAGGAATTGGTAACTTAGTAAATGCATCAGATTTAATTAAAAAACCTATTTTTCAGAGCTACATATACATCATCTTTTATAAGGCAATATTGAGATGGCTAATTTTATGTGTCAGTTTGACTGACCAACAGTTGCCCAGATTAAACATTATTTATGGGCAGGTCAGTAAAGCTGTTTTCTGAAGAGATTGGTAAATTAGTAGATTCAGCAAAGTAGATTGTCCTCCACAATGTGACTGAGCATCATCCAATGCACTAAGTGCTTAAACAGGACAAAAGGCAGACAAAGGCAGAACTCCTCCCTTGATTCATCCTGCTTGATTGTTGAGCTGGGACTAGGAGCTTCTGCTAGATCCTGTGCCCCTAGTCTTCAGACCTTCACATCTAGACTGTAACCTACACTACTGTGCTCCCTAGACTTCCAGCTTACAGAGGGCAGACTGTGGGACTTCTCAGTTTCCATAAGTGCATAAGCCAATTCCTTATAATAAATCGTTTCATATATATTAATTATTAATATATAATTATTCATATGTCTATTAATAAAAATATTTATGATGCATTATCAAAATATTTATAATATATTTAATAAAAATATTTAAATCTCTCTAGTAATCTTGGGCCTATATAGATCTCTCTCTATATATAAATATTCAGTTATTTAGTTATGATAGGCAATGTTTCTTCTTTTTTTATAAGCCAAATACAGTAGAATATCTCTAATAAATGTGTATCTTAACTCCTCCAGAAAATTTAAGTATTGGTCTGAATTCAATTTATGCTGAGATTGAATTTCTGCACATTAAAGTTTTAAATATTTTAGAATTTTATGTTTTAATTTTTCTTTATTTTTGAGGGAGTGGAAGAAGGAAGGGGCAGAGAGAGAAGTAAAGGGGATCCAAAGCTGACTGTGCGCTGACAGCAGCAAACCTGATGTGGGCCATGAACCCATAAACCCCAAGATCATGACCTGAGCCAAAGTCATTCACTCAACTGACTGAGCCACCCATGTGCCCCTAGAATTTTATGTTTTAAGAAAAAAGGAAAACCAGTTTTTACCAAATAGACAAATAATACTCTCTCAAATTGCTCAATCATTGACAGATGAGAGATTAAGGAGATGGTTTAAAACACAGATTTCAAATTAAAAATAATGTGCAGAGAGAAGAAACATTTCCCACTTTCCTAGAAGCCCCTGGAAACCACAGCAAAATGGGGAAATTGATAAGGACAGGGATAAAATCACCACAGGCATATTGACTACACTTAGGCAGAATAATGGAGTAGACTTGGCGTAGGAATTCTCATTATATTCCTTATTTGAGAGAAGTAAAGACTGAGGAGTAGATTTTAGTTATGATGCACTGAAATAAAGGGTGTCCTTTTTGAGTTTTAGACTGTGTAAAGATATTCTCAGAAAAAAAGCAGTTAACAAAATATCAAGGTAAAGCCTAAATCGATATTTATCAAGGATAAACATCCAGATTTTTAAGAGATAAGATTTGCTTTTTTAAAAAATAGGGAAGTGTTAACATTTTTAAAAAGACAGAATGGCTGAAGGCCTTTTACCCTCAAAATTACTAAAAGCCCAAGGAATCATTTAAAATTAATACCTGGGACGAACTATAGTATCAATTTAAGTGATGAGACTATCGGCACTTGCCTCACAGTCTAAAGTAGTGATTCTCAAAACAGAGCGTGCATTAGAACATATGGAAGGCTTGTAAAACACAGAGTGGGAAAAACCACAGAACTTCTGATTCAGTAGGTCTGGAATGGGGCCTGAGACTTTGCATTTTTAACAAGTGTCCAGGCAACACTGATTTGGCTACTCTAGACAATACCCTTTAAGAAACACTAGTTTAGATCTTGATCAGCTTATTTTAGAAAATATTAGATGGGAAGAGAAAACATAATTAGGGAGGGTGATCGTACTTGTGAAAGTGAAAAAAGAAACAATAGACCCACCCCCACCTATACTTCAGCCATCCCTACACGCGTGTGCAATTTTAAGGTTGAAAGCTTAAGTCAATTCATCCAACAAAGGTGACCAAATGACTGTTATTCATTAGGAAGGAAGGAGCTATGATAGCTAACTTGAGATCTAGCTATTTTCCCATTTTCTGGCCTGGGGGACAGGGATACTCCTTTTAAAGGAAAGGAGACAGTAACCCAGTCTGGTCACCTTGAAAACAAGCTGGTAACTAGCTCTCATAGAAAATAGACTGATGAAATTAAAGAAAAGTCCACACCAAAGAAATTACCTAAGTAGGAGACATCATTCAGGATTGCTTATGATCTCTGGGTTTATAGGACTAAATCCTTAGAGAATATAATATAAAATAAGTGATCACTTAGAATATGAAAATGTTTCATTACCTAAATGTTCCTTTCTCTATGTGAGTGATGAAAGACCTCATCAGAGACCATATCTGTTACCCTGAATCACTAATATGGGAAGGAAGGACTTGGGAAGACGTATGTATTACCCTAAATTCTTTCTTCCCATATTATAGATATGACTCACTAGGAAGCTTCACTAATAATTTCAAAGATACACATGAAGATGCACATGTGTTAGTGAAGCTTTATAGTAAGATCTGTTCTGTTCTTTAACATACTCAGCAACAAAATAACTCACTCACCCTGTTGAGTTTAAATAAGACATGAGAAAAGACTATTTAACCCTATTTAAATATGGGGGAGTGTTTTGAATAGACATTTCTCCAAAGGACACTGGCCAATGAGCACATGAAAAGATACTCGACATCATACGATTAGAAAAATGCAAGTGAAAACTATTAGATGCCATTTCACACCCACTTGATGGCTATAATCAAAAAGACAATAATTAGTGTCCATAAAGATGTGCAGAAATCAGAACCTTTATATACTACTGGTGGAAATGTAAAAATTGTATAGCCACTTTGGAAAACAGTTTGGAAATTACTCAATAACACAGTTGGGGAATCTTCGTGGCTCAGTTGGTTGAGCATCTGACTCTTGATTTTGGCTCAGGTCATGATCTCACCAATTGTAAGATTGAGCCCCTCCTCAGGTTCTGCACTGACAGTATGAAGCCTGCTTGGGATTGTCTGTCTCCCTCTCTTTCTACTCCTCTCCTGCTTGTGCATTTGTGTGTGTCCTCTCTCTCTCTCTCTCTCTCTCTCTCTCTCTCTCTGTCAATCAATAAACAAACAAACATTAAATATTTTATGTTTATTTGTTTTTGAGAGAGAGAAAGCATGCGCACAGGGGAGAGGCAGAAAGAGAGGGAGACAAGGATCTGAAGCGGGCTCTGTGCTGATAGCACATAGTCCAGCCCAATGTGTGGCTCAAACTCATGAACTGTGAGATCATGACCTGAACTGAAGTCAGACGCTTAACTGACTGAGACACCCAGGTGTCCCAATAAATAAACATTAAAAAAATAACATAATATAGTTACCATACTACTGTTTCCATAGTTGACCCCAAAATTCTACTTCAAGGTAGATATACTACGTCTATACCACATTAAAACATACGACCATGCAGAACTTTGGATGTGAATATTCAGAGCAGCATTGTTTGTAGCAGCCAAAGTGTTTAAGCCACCCAAATGTATATCAACTAATGAATGGATTAACAAAATGTGGATGTCTACACGTTATAGGTTAAATTGTGTTCCCATAAAGATATGCTGAAATTCCAACCCAAGTTACCTGTGAATGTGACCTTATTTTGAAATAGGGTATTTGCAGATTTGTCCAAGTAAAGATGAGGCCATTATCAGGTCCTGATGCAATATAATAGGTCTCCTTCTAAGAAGAGAAAAACACTGTAAAAACAGGTGCATAAGGAGAAGGCCATATGATGACAGAGGCTAAGACTGTAAGCTTTCCCTGTAAGTCAAAGGAAATAGAGGATCTACAGACAACAGAATCTAGGGCAAGAGGCAAAGAAGCAGTCATCCCAGGGTCTCAGAGGGACCGTGGCCTCGGTGATATCTTGAATTCAAATATCTAGCTTCCAGAACTGTGAGAGAATACATCACTTTTGTTTTAAATCCAATTTGTGCTACTTAGTTACAGTAGTCTTAGGAAACTAATATAATGTATACTATATCATACAATAGAATATTCGGCCAGAGAAAGAAATGCTGCGCTGATACATACTATAACATGTATGAATCTTGGAACAAGCCAGATGCAAAAGGGCAAATACTGAATGATTCCACTTAAATACTGAGAAGAGACAAATCCACAGAGAAGATAGATTAATGGTTGCCAGTGGCTGGAAGAAATGATGAATGGGGAGTAACTTGCTAGTGGGTATAAGATTTATTTTAGGGGTGATAAAAATACTCAGTAATTAGATATTGGTGATGATTGTACAGCTTTGTGAATATACTAAAACCCACCGAAATTTATATTTTAAAAGTGAGTATTATGATATGTGAATTAAATCACAATTAAAAACTAATAAGGTGTGAAACAAAATAGTCAGGATAACTTCATCCTTATGGAATTAAGTGTTATACTGTGTATAAATGATGTTGGTGATGAGACTTTAGATACAATATTAAAAACATGATCTATGAAAGGAAAAACTTAGTTGGATTTTATTAAAATTATTTATTATTATTAATATTAAAAGGCACTGTTAAGAGGATGAAAAAAAGCCATTTACAGGCTGGGAGAAAATATTTACAGAAAACATATCTAAAAAAGGACTTTAATCTTAAATAAGGACTCCTAAAACTCAATAATTAGAAAATAAACAACACAATTTAAAAAAAAAAAAATATATATATATATATATATATATATATATATATCACAAAACGAGATATTCAGATGGCAAAATAGACACGTAAAGAGACTCCAAATCATGTTATTAAGTAAATGAAAATTTAAAATACAGTAAGATACCACTAAATTCCTATTAGAACAATTCTTTTGGAATGCAAGAATACTTTATGATTAATTTTTTTAAACATTCTGACAATAACAATTGATAGAATAAAGAGCAACAGTTTGATTCTTTCATTGCTGGTGGGGTTAGCAATGGGACAGTCATTATGTAGACACTTTCAAATTCATTATTTTATCTATGATCCAACAATTAAACACAATTTTAGTTTCTTGCCCAACTGATCTACAAACAGGTCCACACAAAAACCTGTGTTCATAGGGGCTTTATTCATAATTACCAATAGCTAGAAGCAAACATATGTCCTTCACCTGTGAATGGATAAACAAACTGTGGTGCCTCCATACAACAGAATACTACTCTGCGATTAAAATACATGAACTATTAAGCCATTCAAAAACAGGGTTTGACGTTAAATCCATATTGCTATGTGAGAAAACAGTCTGAAAATACTGCATAATGCAAATTCAAATCTTAGTTTCCAATACCATTCACTAATAAAAGAGACCACCTTCCCTTAGAGAACGGGCTCATTCTCAGCCTAGGACGAGGAAGACACAGCACAGAATGCTTTGCAGTGTCACAAAGCAAGATCAGGGTTGGGAAAAACAAAACAAAATGTAATGATGGATGGAGGTTTGTCAAAGGAACACAGTAGCCAGATGCAAGAGTTTACAGTGCTACAGGTACCTGCGTGGTTCAGCCAGTTGAGTGTGTAACTTGGGCTCAGGTCATGGTCTCACAGGTTCATGAGTTCGTGCCCCACGTCCGGGGCTGACGCTCTGACATCTCAGAGGCTGCAGCCTGCTTTAGATTCCGTGTCTCCCTCTCTCTCTGCTCCTCCCCTGCTTGTGCTCTGTCTCTCTCTCTCTCTCAAAAATAAACATTAAAAAAAAAAAAAAAGAGTTTCCAGTGGCCAAAGCTGGAACAATTTGAGAAACATAATAAAGAGGTATCATATTATATGCAAAAAGTATGAAATCAATATCCATGAGTCCATATTGATATAAATAAGCTGATACGAATACATACATAAGCGAGAGATAATAGATAAATCTTCGGTACAGAATAATTCTAACTAATTTATGTAGAAACCTTGCCCTCAGGGAAGTGTGGGCTATGCACTTCTTTCCAAAGAGCACAGAGTGGAAAGAGGGTGTGAAGAGAGTAATTTTATGGTGTAAAATCTAGCAAACACTACTTCATGCAACCATGTGATCATGGTCAACATCAACAGTAGTGAGTCATATTGACAGAAAGCATGTACCCTTGATATGTTGTAAAGAGATAGATACTTAACCTCCACAGCCTTCACCTCCAAAACAATAGCACTCATGTAATAATGAGGCAAACATCAAATTCCAAATGAGGAATATTCAATAAAATGCCAGCTTAGTTCTCAAAATTATCAAGGTCATCAAAAACAATAAAAGCCTGAGAAACTCAAAGCGCAGAGGAGCCAAAAGAAACATGAATACTAAATGTAATGCAGCATCCTGGTAGCACGTTGGAACAGAAAAAACATACAACAGTAAGTATAAAATCTGAATAAAATATGGACTTTTTACAAATAGCATTGTATCAATATTACTTTTTTATTTGTGACAAATATACCACTCTTGTGTAACAAATAGGTAAACTGTGCAAGTTATATGAGAATCCTCTGTATTATCTTTGCAACATTTTGTAAATCTAAAGCTATTCTATCATAAAAAAGGTTATTAGATTATGTGATTGGTGATCAACTATGACTGATAAAATACTGGCAACTAGGAGTATTCTCTCTTGAATACTAAACTGGCACGGATTGACACTTATGATTAAAGATTGGTAAAAGCTACTCAATATGATAGCCTCTGGGTTCTTTACCCACAAATATGTGGAACTGAAAAAGAATTAAGGCATAGCATTTGTAATTCTTCTGTTTAGGTAACAAAAACTCCCAGAAACCTATCTTACCGAATACTGTTTTAGAGGATATGATTTAGAACTAACAACAAGTTAAGGATAATCGGAAGTACTGGGGCGATCGCTGGGTGTACTAAACAGCACTTTCCTAGTCAGTCACATGACGAATAGTGAGGGCTGTTTTACAAATCAACAGAATAATGTAGAGGAGAATCATGAAAAATCAGTGGACAAACACAGATTATATTTTTAATACAGTGACCCGAGCCAGTGGTTAACTTGGTATTATGGGGTTAATTTAGCCTGTCAAGCTCTCTATCTTTCACTAGATATCTCAATCCCTTACTGGGAAGGAATAAATAAGGGGTGAGAAAAAACACCTGCAATTGTTTCCTCTGATACTATACATTCCTAACCCTGAAGCAAACCACTTCATTAAAAAAATGGGGACAGGAGCTAAAGATATTGGTGACTACGAATGGATAAGCATTCCATATGAGAAATAGTCATCTTTCTGTTTTTCTTTTGTATAATCTGTATTCTTTTTTGGTAAAATGTTCAGTAAAATGATTTGTAAAAGTGTTTAGGAGGAGAAAACCATTAATATAATATATATTGATCTCTGTGTGAACTAAACATAGGCCGTTGAATGTCACACCGATGTTTTCCTGGAAATATATGTGCACGACCTTGATGTTCATGGAAATATCATGGTTTCTGATAAACTAAAACCGATACACCAGAGGATTTCAGTGTCTGATAATGTAAAAAAAAAATCAGTAATCATAATTTATCTTACAGGACTCTTAAGGAAGTACAAGAAGTGTCTACCAACAAGTGTACTACCCTCTCACCATATACATTCCCCATTAATTCATCTTCTTACAACAAGGGCCACTGCATGGGAATGCTGATAAATATGAGAATTCTTATTACAATACAGAATATTGATGTACAGCTCTTAATCTGTATTTCTTTACAATCTTTTTCAAAGACTGTTCTCATTATGGAAAGTGCTTTCAGGATTGCATAGTGGGGTCCCTGCCAGAACTCAATCATATGGCCCCAACTGCAAGTTGGCTGAGAAATGTGGAAGTGTACCTGAATATTCAGTGAGTGTTCATTGTTTCTGACACAGACTTCAAGAAGCAGAGTCATTCCATGGCTGGGTGTTTCTTCATTGACTTTTCTCAAGGAAACTAAGATTAGCGATATCTGTATGCTCTCACTTTGCCAAAGCCCAAAAGATGCAACCAGTCCAATGTATAGTTCTTAGATTTTTAATTACTTATTTTATTTTTAATTAACCTATGATTTTAGCTATGCAGCTCAATAAAGGCTACTCCCAGGGTTTTAATTGCCATGTATACGTACCATTGCAGAGATCAACAAATCCCTGTCACTAGCCCATCCATTCCAAAGCTTGCTGGATATCTCAACCAAGTCTGAAATATGCTTCAAACTCAGCATGTCCAATGATAATTAAATCATTGTCTTGGCCTCAGACCTATCCCTTTCTTTCTGTTTTTCATCTTATTAAATGGTATTGACAGTTTCCTAGCTGTTCAAGCCAAGACATGAACATTATTTTTATTTCTTGATTTTTTTTTCCTGTCTTTTCCCCATTAAATCAATCAGCAAGGTGGACTGATTTCATCTTATTCTATCTTATCTCCATCTATATTTCTCCATCCCTATGCCTCAACTCTGGTTCAGGTCAATAGTGTCTCTTTGTTTGGTTGAATGATCTCTAATCCATCCTTACACTACAATTACACTTTAATAAAAGACTAATCTGATTATATCAGTTTCTTACTTAATGGTAGTCAAAGACTCCCATTATCTTTAAAAGAATTTCCAAATACTTAATGCTTATAAATTACCTAAAGGGGTCTTACATATGTCAGTCATTACTGACCTTCCTCCCTTCTCTCTTTCCTCTTACATTTCTGAATATTCCTACACATTATTTTTACACTTGACGGATTCTGCCCTCTTCACCCCACTCACTCTCAACATTTGTCAGGCTAGTTTCTACCACTATACTGTTCCTTCAAGTCTTCCCTTAACTATGATTGTCCCCAGAAAGACTTAATTCATTCTTTTATACCAGGTAAGGTATTTCATCTATGCATTTCTGTATTTAAAGTATATTTAATCATATTATTTTTTATTTTTTAATGTTTATTTTTGAGAGAGGGAGAGAGAGACAGAGCCTGGGCAGGGGAGGGGCAGAGAGAAAAGGAGACACAGAATCCAAAGCAGACTCCAGGTTCTGAGCTATCAGCACAGAGCCTGACATGGGGCTTCACTCATAAATCATGAGATCATGACCTGAGCTTAAGTTGGATGCTTAACCGACTGAGCCACCTAGGCACCCCTATTTAATTATATTATTAATTATACTTGTATACTCTAATGAATAAATCTACCTACCTTGTTCACTATTCTTGCCATTGAATATTATTTAATTGTAATCAATTTTAATTTTATTTTATTATTTCATTTTAACTGATTTTGATGCTATATTTTCTCTAATTTGACTATATATATATGTATATATATTATATATGTGTGTGTGTGTGTGTATATATATATATATATATATATATATATATATATATATTTGGTTTGTTTGAGAGGGAGAGTGTGTGCATGTGAGCAGAGGAGAGGGTCAGAGGAGGGTAGAGGGGGAGAGAGACAGAGACAGAGACACAGAGACAGAGAAAAGGAGAGAGAATCTTAAGCAGGCTCCACGCTCAGTGCAGAGCCCTACATCAGACTTGATCTCATTACCATGAGATCATGACCTGAACTGAAATCAAGAGCCAGGTGCTTAACCAACTGAGCCACCCAGGTGCCCCATATTTTCTCTAATTTGAAATCCCATGCCTGCCTGGGTGGTACAGTCAGTTAAGGGTCTGACTTAGGCTTAGGTCATGATCTCACCTTCCATGGGTTAGAGCCCCACGTGGGCTCTGTGCTGACAGCTCAGAGCCTGGAGCCTGCTTTGGATTCTGTCTCCCTCTCTCTCTGCCCCTCCCCTGTTAGCGCTGTCTTTCTCTCTTAATAATGAAATAAACATTAAAAAATAAAGAAATCCCATGCCATAAAATTCTCACTTGTTGAACAGCTATATTACATTGAACAGCTCTTGAATATATACTGTTTGACAGCTTTTTTAAAATCTATATACATCTGCTTTATAAGTCACAAGCATCACTGGAAAAAAATTACAAGAGTATTCATATTAACTGTTCTAAAAATCCTGCCCTAGTTATCATTACTTGAAAAATTGCTGTATCAGGACAAATAAAAATTAATGTATCCCATATGACCAATAATTCTGAAAAATGAGCTTTACCTTATCAGTGTTTGTGTACAAGTGGGAAAACAAAACACAATATGAATCCTATCTTTGAAATTACCTCTCTGAACATGCAACAATGGGAAAGTTGTACCTACTATATTTTCTAGAATATGAGTGGAAATACTTTTATAATATAAAATGTGGCCCATGTTCTTCCTGGTTAATCACTGTAAATTTTATGAATGTTTATAATGCTATACATCCATTGCAATAGTTACTTTGATAAACTTTCAAAAATATTTTAACATAAAAACTGTCAGATATATTTTCTGTAATGTGTAATATTCATGGTGCTAATTAGTTTTCAAATAAGATCCAATTTCTAAATATATCTTGATACAGTATGGAAGGAAACTGGAAGAATTGGAAGATAAAATTATTATTTCTAAAGGAAGAATGATAATTAGGTATTTGCCATGTGACTTTAAACTGAAATGTTCACTGTAGATGTAAAGGTTGGGATTGAAACAGAAATCCTAACATGCTTAATGTAGCCTAAAAGGCAGGGGAATCTTAATATCCTTAATTTCCTGTAAGACAGGTTCAAAGCCTGCCACAAGCCCTCTGTGAAACTAAGTGCCTTCTCATTATTTGTTAATAATTCCCTTTTGGTTGCTATTTTCCATTTATGCCTGGCCATGAGTTTTACCTTTTGCTGGCTTCTCATACTCCATCTATGTGCAGTGGTCTAGTGCCAATCAATTTGGTGGCATCAGGTTATCTTTGTTTCCTCTACCCTACATCGTAAATAATACTGTTGAAAAAAATATATCACTGGCTGGAGATTCAAATATAACTATAGAAAATCCTATAAGACAGAATTCTACAGAAGATAGTTTTCAAATGACACTCAGTTCCCAGCTCTTAAGAAAGGTCTTCAGCTTCACTTGTTAACACAGACACTAGCTTTCTCTTCTTCCCATATATGACATTTGTTTTCATTTTTAATTTGTCACATCCTTAGATGCCTGTTCACTTTTTACTACACAACTTAGCCGAACATTTGCAATCTCCTCACACCTCATGCCCAAGCACCCTCAGCCTATATCCCTAAGGGACTTAAAAATACTTCCCTAATCAAAGGGAGTTACTTAACAAAAACAAACTTCGATGTGAACTAGTTTGAGTTCTTACTCCCAGTAAACTAATTCTTCCTAGTGGGCACGCTGATTAACTCAGCTCTCCAAATATATGTAAATTAATTACAAGAAATCCTTCTCAATTCTGTTAATTTCTGTTCCAGGACTATTTATCATAATGCTTGGCAGACAGCTGATGCTTAAAAAATGTTGGGATGATGGATGGAAGAATGAATAATTAATTAATAAGAAAGATATAAATAAAATGTCCCTGGGGATATTAGAGACATTTATTCTATGTAAAAAATAAAGTATCTGCTAGTTGCAGTCCTTTTAGGAATCAGAGAAAATGAGAATGGAAATTCTGCTAATAATGTTACATATGTAGCTGCAGCATAGATTGTATCTTTATAATGAAAGCTTCGGTAATAGGAACGGTACTTTCACTGTGTGTCCAGATCCAGCTCAGTTTTTATGCTGATTATTTAATACTCTATATAGAGTGGTTACATTAAAATAGAAAAGAAACGTGGAACTTAATTTTGGAAGTTTGGGTAGTATTGGCATTTGGTAGTCAACTGCAGGTTTCTGAAGTCCTTTGTTAGCTTTATCGTTAACTGCTGATTGCATTGGGAAGACAATTTTCAAAAATTAACTAACTGCTTTTCTAAAATCTGTTCCTCCAAATATGGCTATGAATGTTGCTCTTGTTCAACTGTAGAATCCTATATTCTTCAATTGCCCATACGAGTCTTCCAAGACTTACCCTCCCATATTTTCTTTTATTTTTTTTTAATTTTTATTAATTTTTGAGCGACTGAGACAGTGCACGAGCAGGGGAGGGGCAGAGAAAGGGAGACAAAGAATCGGAGGCAGGCTCTAGGCTCTGAGCTGTCAGCACAGAGCCCAACATGGAACTCAAACTCATGAGCCGTGAGATCATGACCTGAGCTACAGTTGGATGCTTAACTGACTGAGCCACCCAGGTGCCCATTACTCTCCCATGTTTAACTTTGATTTCCTATGCCTGCAGTTCTTCCACATCTTTATGTTTGAGCTGAACATACGGGTCTGGTTCCTCTTGGTCAACCTGGCCCCATTGTTCCTCACCTTCCAAACCTGCTTCCTCATACACATCTTATTCTCATCTGCTTTCTACCTCTAACCACAATTCTTATCCAGTAGTTCCCTACTTTTCATTCCCTTTTCCTTTCTCTGTAGACTGTTTTCTTCTGACTTCTATTATTTTTCTACATTTGTTTATATTTATTCTTGTCTACATTTTTAACTTTTTCCTACTTACTTATTTTTGGTTCATTTTTCCCCTTCAACACACACACACACACACACACACACACACACACACACACATCTAATCTAATAGTAGTGGCAGAAAAGGTTCTACACATTCCATTTCATTAGAAATTAAATGATTTAATATAGTATTTAGATTATTTGAGAAATTAAAAGGAAAAAAAGAACCACCTCAGAGGCCTAATATAGTCCATACTAAAACTTGTTTTTAACAAGCTTTGGTGCGCAATTCTTGTCAATTCATTGATTACAAAGTAATGTGAGATTTCAAAAAAGCATATGTTTTAAAATTTTATACATTTAAGTTCATAATATAAAACCTTTAGCAAAATGTTGATGGAATAACCTATCAAAATTATGAAAACAGTTAAATGGTTTTAATAAAACACTTGTGGTTTCTAATAGATAAATTATAAATAAACAGATAGGAAAAGTAGACCTTGATGCTTATATTATTGACAATAAGTTAACAATACTATGATTCTGCTGAAGGAATGCTCAGAATTTTATAAATAGAAAGTGGGAATCCTCAGGGTTTCATTATGAAAGCAGACAGACACAACTACTTTAGAACCATAGAGGTAAGGCATTTATCTTGTTATAAATACACCAAATACTGCATAAACTTGTTCAAGATATATATTTTTTTAATTTTTTAAAGTTTTTTAAATTTATTTTTGAGAGGCAGAGAGAGCATAAGCGGAAGAGGGGCAGAGAGAGAGGGAGACACAAAATCTGAAGCAGGCTCCAGGCTCTGAGCTGTCAGCACAGAGTCCAACTCAGGACTCAAACCCATGAACCATGAGATCATGACTTGAGCCGAAGTCAAACACTTAACTGACTGAGCCACCCAGGTGCTCCTTTAGATAATATTAAATAGGAGAAAACATTATATATATATATATATATATATATATATATATATATATATATATATATATATATATATCTCCTCTTGGAGAGAGCTTTGATTTATGAAATTTTTTATGAAATAGCCTTCCTTGTATCAAGAACACAAATGGTCAGGCCCATTTCATAAGGACATTGTCAAGAGATGTAATTCATTGTTGTAGCTTTACACAACATTACCGCATAATGCATACTTTTGAGCTCAAAATTTTATAGATGCAATACCACATCTTACTTCAACTAAAGTGCACCTGACTGATTATTGTGCTTAAACTGATTTCTTTATCAAAAACATTATTATTTCTACATTTATAGACAAAGATGTCACTGCAACCTTTCACCACTACTCCCTGAGACCCTAGCTTAGGAACAGTAACATTGCAGTAAAAGAATTTTTAACATTAGAGTCACTCAGTATATTCTGAACAGAAAGATCATTCTAGGGGGTGTTTGACACAATTATGTAATCATCTGGTTAGGACATGTTACTTATGAGCACTAATATCACAAACATAAGAAATTCATGAGCTCAGAAGATTTTCTTTAATAAGGTATGAATATTACTTCATAACAACAGAAAAGAGTTTGTAATAATTAAATCACAGAGAATCTGATTTTTAAGATAATGCATAGTGTAATAAGAGCAGACGGAAATTTACTCAGAGAGAAATTTAGCACAGTATTTTTTCCTCACCTTTCTTTCATGAATTTCTTTCTTTCATGAACATTTTCTGAATGTTTTCAGAAAATAATTCTAACATAAAAAAAAGTGTCTAGTGAAACCTAAGGCTTACCATATTTGGTTTACTGTTCTAAGAGTATGTTTATACAAAAACAAAAAAAAGGTAAAAGGTAAAACAGGAAATACTTGATAGTTTTCAGCACAAAGTCCTCCAATCTGTACCTACTAGGAATATGATTTGGTCTCTCTACTGCCTGATACAACTCATTTTCTTGCTTTAAGCCAAGCTTTACTAATCAAAACTGATGTCTACTGTCAATAAATGTAGAGTATCATGAATTAATGCTGTCATTTAACAGTAGTTCAAAAGACTGAATGTTAAAATCCATATTAAAACCAGTTTTTGTTTTAGTTTACTATGAATTTTAGTTCTTTCTCACAATTGGTTTCAAACAACCGTGGGCATACAGTTTATATTATCTATTTTTACAGACAAAGCACCATTGAAAAACAGAGAAGTCATGTGATATTCATAAAACTGACAGACCTCAAATGCAAATTAGCCCATTTGAGGCAAAGTAAGTCTCCTTCAGTGTCGTATACTGGAAAGTGAATATTTCAACTCTTTTAGTAAATGTCACAGTATTTTTATTAATAATATATATTTCTCTATAATCATACTCCTACTTTCAAAAAATGAGACCTAATTTTGCATCTTTTTCTTTAATAAATGTGTAAAGTGGCCTTAATATATATTTAATGAGGGTGATTTAAATTCCCACCAAATTTTTTTAAAGGAGGAATCATTGAGATTCTCTCTCTCCCTCTCTCTCTACCCCTCACCTGCTCACTCTCTCTGTCTCTCTCTTAAAAATAAATAAACTTTCAAAAATTAAAATAAATAAAAGGAGGAATCATATTGTTTTCACTAGAAATTCAATGAGGTTCGAAGCTAGCAATTGAAGGTCACCTGGATGGCTCAGTCGGTTAAGCATTGGACTTCGTCTCAAGTCACGATCTCATGGTTCATGAGTTCAAGCCCCATGTCCAGCTCTGTGCTGACAGCTCAGAACCTGGAGCCTGCTTCAGATTCTGTCTTTCTCTCTCTCTGCCCCTCCCCAGCTCATGCTCTGTCCTTTAAAAAAAAAAAAAAAAAAAAAAAAGGAAGAAGCTAGCAATTGATATTATCCTCTATTTTAACTGAGTTCAGTTACTTCCACTGAAACTACTATATCTAAATCTCTAGAGCATAACAACTGCTGCTTACAGCAAAATTGAATCTTTTACCTTTTGTAGAAAAAATTTGGTGGGTTGTAGATTTCAAAATAAAATTAAATTGTATCAAATGCTTTGTTCCTAGTTGCCATCTTCAATTCATTAAGTGGCTTAAAAACAAACAAAAAAGCCAGGAAATAACTTCAGTATGCAATGACTTTTCAGATAAATGAAGAAAGTAAATGGAGTATGTTACATTTGACTGTGAAGTCATGTATAGGTGTTTGACCAGCATAAAGCATCAATTTAAAATTGTGTATCAGTGATGACTTTTAGGAGGAAGAATTTGGCAGAAACCCAAAAGAAAAACTAAAACCACAATGGCCTGCATCACAGTTACAACAGTTGCTGTTCAACTGCAATATTTTCAGTTAATTAAATGATACTGAGAACAAAATCGAAACCAAATAAATTTAATCAGAAACTAGTCTTTATATACTGCCCCATATATGTCAGATCATTCCCAATAGAAATGGGGTTGTTGAACTGCCTCAACTACAATGTGTTTTCTGACTTACGTTTTAATTCTACCAAATATTCTAACCTAAATATTTGAGTTGATATATTTTAATGTTAGTAATATTGCACTAAACCTTTTCTTTTTGTGCTTAATTTCCTACAAAGTATATATGACTATTTGCATGTTCCTTTGGCGGTAGGTATACTTTAAATGATTAGATAATGCCTCAACTTTATGACAAATACACACCAAATATTTAATAAACCTATTTCTAAAGTGATTATTCTTCTCTCTGGATGTCTGTAGTGATTATTGCTTTCAGCATTATTTTGATTCCTTCGGTCCTTGATTTTGTTTAACTAATGAAGTTTATAAATTACTTAACCTACCAAAACAACTGAAATCATTGAGGAATTACTTATTTCTATATATTTTATATAAAATAGACCCATATTAGGATATCTTGCTAAGCATATTGCACAAAATAGATAATTTCTAACTATGTATTCCTATGTTTTATCTTCATCTTCACACGCCAAACCCCAGTGGTGATAGGGACTAGCAGTTGTTACTTGAAGAACATTACTGTGATAACTATTTTTCCATACTTTATTTTTATTTTTTTTTTAATTTTTTTTAACGTTTTTTTTTTTGAGACAGGGAGAGACAGAGCATGAACAGGGGAGGGTCAGAGAGAGGGAGACACAGAATCTGAAACAGGCTCCAGGCTCTGAGGTGTGAGCACAGAGCCCGACATGGGGCTGGAACCCATGGACCGTGAGATCATGACCTGAGCCGAAGTCAGCCGCTTAACCAACTGAGCCACCCAGGCGCCCCAATATTTTATTTTTATTAACGAAAAGCTCAATTAACACTGATCTTAAGTTTTTATATTTTACTGATCTCCCCCTAAATATATCATCATGCACATTATTGCTGCCACAACTATTTAAATAAGTAGCACAGAGCTGTACAACTATAGAGGAAACTCGGAACTTCAAGAATTCATATAAATCAACAACCTGGTTGATTAAAACAATGGTAGAAATTTGTCAAAGAGAATCGCTTTGATTCTTTTTGACCCAGGCTTAGAACTGCTTCTCTTGGCATAAAATTTTATAGATTAGGGTTATATGTTTCTTTTATTAAAGAATGGGAGTTAATTCTATATTTCAAATAGATCTATTTATTTTTAATAATGCAGGGTAAAAACCCTGGATTCTCCACCCTGGGTCCAAACTATATCAGCCCATGAAACCATTAAGTGTTCATTTCACAGCGATGATGATGATATCTTCTCTGGCAAAATTAGGGAGACAGTACAAAATATCAGTGACTGCCAGAGGTGATGTAAGCGGGGAAGGAGGAGATGAATAGGTGGAGGACAAAGGCTTTTTATAGGAGTGAAAATACTCTGTAAGATACCATAATGATGGATACAAGTCATTATTTATTTGTCTAAGCCCACAGAACCCTGAGAGTGAACTCTAGTGTAAACTATGGGTGATTATGATGTGTCTATGGAGGTCCAAACAAATACACTACTCGGGGTAGGAGATAATGATAATGGGGAAGGCTATGCATGTGCAGGGATGGGGGTTTATAGGAAATCTCTGTACCTTCACCTCATTTCTGCTGTGAAACTTAAATTCCTTAAAGAAAAGTCTTAATTTAAAATAAAAAAGGGGGGCAAAAAACCAATGACAGAGAAAAAAAAGAAACAAGATACGCTGAGGTTCAATAGACTATGTTATCTAATCAGGTAAACCAATACTCCAATTGCTCTGACTTACATTAATATATAAATCCTACAAACTATGCACTCAGAGGCACTGCTCTGTTTAATTAATGCTATAAACAGATTTTTGTGTTCAGGAAGAAATTGTGATCAGAATCTTCATAACCATTATCCCAAGAGATTAATTTTCAAAATATGTCCTTTATCATACCCCCCAAAAAAGCATGTCCATGGTAGGTACTAATTAAAATTATTTTACTTTGAATAGAAACAGACTCAATTTATCTTCATAATGCTAAATTATCTCATTAAAACAAATATTACTGAATCCCATATATATATATATATATATATATATATATATATATATATATATATGCCGAGCGCTTGTCTACTTAATATACGTGTATGTTTTGAATTAATGAAGTACTATCTTTGGTATTTATTAGTATAGTTAGCTACTTGTGTCTTTATGAGCACTATATTACTCTCTAGGCCTCAAATCAAAAGTCAGTTAACTTTCATGCAATAAATATCTACTTAAAACTACAGCTCTCTTCTTTTCACACCACTTGCCTTCTATACTATAAAGCCGCAGAATCTAGGGCTGAAGATTCCGTACAGAAGCTTATGAAATACTCTATGGAGAAAGAACAGCATCTTAAATTTAGCAGCATTTCTGTTGCTTTACTTTGGAACAGGCCATTCATAGCAACATCATAATTGTTTGCTTCAAATTCAAATAATTTACAGTTTTATATCTATTTTAATTGCATTTAACTCAGGGAGGATGGAGTGGGAGGAGAACTAATTACTTTATGTAGTTTATACTAACAAAAATTATCAATTTTATTTCCTTTAATATTCCTAGAGAGTATATTTAAAATACACACTTAAGATAAGTGACAACATGCCATCAAATATCTCGACAGATTGATATTATTCATCACTTAAATTGTTCCAATATCTTCCTTCTTAAAATAAAAAAAAAATAAATAGCCAAATAATAACCAACTTGTACAAAAGCTCTTCTTTAATTTTGTTATTATTCATTCTTTTCCTTTCTACTTTCACCTTCTTGAGAAAAGTGTTTATTTTCAAGATATTCACTGTCTCGGTTCTCAATCAAATAATACCAATTGACTTCTAATAAAAAAATGAATGAGATAATGATACCATCTACCTCATTGGATTATTATGAAAATTCAAGAAGAACACCATGATATCCTGGCTGTAGAATATGTTACTTTCAATGCTTTCTGATCTGGTATTTCTGGAGTGGTGTACACAACTTTCTTCAAAACTTTTCTTTTCTGGGGCGCCTGGGGGTGGGGGGCTCAGTTGATTAAGCATCAGATTTTGGCTCAGGTCATGATCTCACGGCTCATGAGTTCAAGCCCCACATTGGGCTCTGTGCTGACAGACAGCTGGAGCCTGGAGCATGCTTTGGGTTCTGTGTCTCCCTCTCTCTCTGCCCCTCCCCCACTCACACTGTCTCTCTTTCAAAAAAAATAAATAAAAAATAAAAGAAATTAAAAAGAAAAAAAAAAACTTTTCTTTTCCCTCTTTTTAACCCTTCTGTCTCTCTTCTCACCCCCACTCACCCTGCTCTGTTTTCTCTTCCTGCAAGGGTAAATGCTTAAGTATGAATGAATTTTGTTGCAAATAAGTACATCAATTTCAGTATGTATAAAAAGTTCACAGATGTCTCCACCTTTCTCTCAAAAGCTGTTTAACTTAAGGATTTTGTTCATTGTACCAGTTCTATTTTGGTTTTTATTCTTTCCTATTTCTTGCTCCATTTTCAAGCTGCCTTTACTCTTATCTCTTCTATTTTTTTTTGTGCTTTTTTATTCCCTTCTTAAATTTATATATATCCTAGGAAATTTCACTTCAGTGACTTCAGCTACCAACTATATTTTTAATATTTCCATATCATTATCATGAAGTTTAAACTATGCCTTGACCTCTATATCACCTGCTCTGTATCTTGAAATTAACATATTGAAAGCAGATCTTATATTCTCTTTCCATCTATATTCTGCATTCTCTGTTCAGAGAATGAAGTTGGCATCATCCAAGGGACCGAAGGCAGGTGAGAAATCACCTCCATTTCCCTAACTCCTAAATCCCTATGGTCTACTAGTAAGTCATGCTTCAATTATGATCCCCAATTTTCCCATTTCTTCATGACTATAGGATACTTCTTTGATATAGAGCCATCAAGCTAATGAATGATGGACTTATTGCATAGAGTCCAGAAAACCTGATGTATAATAGAGTAATTCAATGTCATTTATTAGGTTTGACTATGTATGGTGTGAATTCTGGGGCAAGATCATTTCTTAAAGTGTTATACAAATAAAATTCTAGGATAGCCTAGGGTAGTGAATAATATTGCAACCAAACACAAAAATGATATAAATGAGTAGAGATTTAAAAATGGGACCAAACAAAAAGGTCCTAAAAAAACAGGAAAATACAGGGGACAAAAAGAGTATTAGAATGAGCAAGAGTTGATGAGTCTAAGGAAGAAATCACCAGAGGGACAAGAGTTATAGGAAATAACTAGGGAACACATTATTTATGAGCATTAACTATAATTTTGTTTTTGTATCCTCCCATAAAATCCTTCAATAAGAAGACCAATTTTTAAAATCATTCTCCATATGTGACATAAAAGGTTTTAGTACTCGGCTGAGTATACAGAGAATATTCAATAAAGTGAGTTACTATTTAGTGGTCTGTAGAGCCTATGGGAGGCAGCATAGCTTAATATTTAGGAGATGAGACTCCCATCTAGATCTGAATCCCAGTTCCTCCATTTTCTAAAAACATAAAGTTTCCTTATTTGAAAAATGAGATAATAATACCATCTACCTCATGGGATTATTATGAAAATTCAATGAGTTATTCATTCAATAATTGCAATGGCATGAGAAGAATACCTCAAACATAGTAAACACATATTAAATAAAGAATACCTAAGAGTTAAGCTTCTGGAATCAGATTTCTTGTTTGAGGTGAAGAGCTCCCTTCTCTATCTAGGTAAAATTGTTGCAGTTACGTAGTCTCTGCAAACCATGTTTTAAAATCTACAATTTGTGAATGCTAGGCCATGATTTAACTAGGAGTATTAATTGAGATGATGCTTGTTTAGGGTTCAGAGCAAAGTAAGCCCTGAGTACATCAGATTTACTGTCATCATTTGCCATTTAAACTATTTCTTAACTGTTCCCTATTATTGATTTTTCGCACTGGATCCTTGGAAAAGACACTTTATGTCATTGTATTCTATCTTACAGCTATTAGGGTATGGCATAAATTATAAAAAAGAAACTCTCTTTTGGAATACCTGTTAATACCTGAAATTTAGTTACTCAAAGGCATATTTTCATAATTAATTCTGAACAATATAATTAAAGTAAGGCACCTTAGGCTAAATAAATTCCTAGAAGAGGCACTATTTCTCACCATTAGTCACTTTAAAATAGGCAATGTATAATCCTTAAGTACAATCAACATTTTGACACCTTAAAGTTAAGTGTAATGTTGCAGCAAGTTCCTCTTTCAGTGGCATCAGATTAATGTCAAGGGAAGAAATAAAAAATATAAATATAAATAACTTTGACATATAGCAATTAAATTCTTACCTTAATCTGAACTAATGCTGGCAATAATACAAAGTACAATTGCCAGTCAAGATTCACAGAATCCAAAATAACATTGTTTACACACAGTTTATTGCAGAAAAAAATATGAAATAGCAAAAGTATTAATGGAGGGACATGAATCACAACCAAAGAGCTCCCTCATAACAAGAAGTCTGAACTGATCTGGTATGATTCCCAATTGCCTTATGTACAGGTTGCACCAGATGTTTTTCTCTCTCAAATCAAGAATCACTGACATGGGCATACAACATCCTGGAACCAGGACAGGACTATTTGCACACTGCTGGTCACTTGGCATATTGTTTTTATGTAACCAGCGCCAAAAGCAAAGCCCCCTGGGAATCTTACAAGGACCAGGTGTAACTCATGAATCTCACTGTTATCAATAAACAATGCTGATAAATTGGTACAAATTACCCCCAAGTTATTTGGCAACTTGGTGAAAAAGCAGTACTATTAACCAGTCTATTTGTTCCAGACAAGGGAAAATACTTTAGTTTAATAAAAGCTCATGAAAATCAATTGGAAGATAATCAAAACTCAATAGACAAATGAGCTGTGTAGTATATACATATTCATAAAAGGATAAACACACAGCAAAAGACTATTGAAATTCACAGAAGTCAAATACATCAACACAACATCAATTTTGTCCTCTTCATGTTAATTTTATCAACTTTCAAAAAAAAGTTCACAAATATTAATATGATTAGCAAGAATTAAGTGGGATAAACACTCTCATACCCTGCTGATGGGATTACAAATTGATTCAAGTCAATTAGCCTGAATTTGGTAACCAGATATCCACGTTAGCTGTATGGTTCAAACATCTGTCTAGAATAGAAATTAGGACTTTGAACTATGTTATTCCGTAACTTTAAAGGTCTTTACTATCTCTTTGAACATGTCAAATATAAGTTACAAAAATCTTCTAGATAGTTAAATAGATTTATCTTCTTTCATTTGGTTAAGCGAATATGAATTTTATATATAAATAATTGTAGGGTTTCCTCTTATGTAAGACATCTCTGGTACTAAATATTTATCCATTAGGGCCTCATCATGTATATTAAACAAATGATATATCAATGTCTTCTAAGACATTCACTATTGTTTCCTATATAGTTAATTTTAGTATCTATTTGAGGGAAACTGTGACATTATTTGTATTTCGAATCAGGAGACTCATATTCCAATATAGTTTTGTCCCAAGCTTGTTATATATTACAACTTACTCTTCCAGTCACTTGAACAGTTAATTCAAAATTCTTTCACAATTCCCAGACTCTGATCCTTCCTCCTTTTTCTCCCCACCTTCCCTGGCTCCCTGAGAAAACAGAAATCCTCACAGTAGAAAACACCTCAGCTTTCTCAGTCCACACCCACATGCACCTGCACAGTTCTCTATTTCTTGGTGGCTGGCTTCCAGGCAGGTCTTCTGGCCTTCTGGAGGTATCTTAGCCATTGAGCCTCCCTGAAATCTCGTACACCTTCTTAATTTCCCATTTAAGCCTGATCTCCCCTTTACTATTTATGTAACTAAAAATAAAACAAAAGTTTTCCTACTTCTTTACTTTTCTCTCTGAATAGTTTAGCACCTTACCATTTTAGAGCAAAACTGTTTGAAAAATTACTTCCATTTGCTACCTACTGTTAAGGAATTGGGGTGCCTGGATGGCTCAGTCAGTTGAGTGTTCAAGTTTTGATTTCAGCTCAGGACATGACCCCAGGGTCATGGGATCAAGCCCTGTGTGGGGCTCCATGCTGAACATGGAGCCTGCTTAAGATTTTTTCTCTCTCTCTCTTTCTGTGCCCCTCTCCCCAACTTGTGCTCTCTCTCTTAAAAAAAATAAATAAAATATTACTTAAAAAAGAATAAAAAATATTCAATGCACTTGTTAAGACATGGTAAGGAAGACTTTATCCAAGGAAGTGGGCATGATTGATATAGGTATGGGGAATACTAAGACTAAATTTTGCATTATGGGGAAGAGATCAGGCTCAATTCTGAGGACAGCATGGGCAAGTGGAAATGTGTAGCTAAAGAGCAGGGTGGGGACCAGTGGATGGAAGATTACTAAGAGGAAACATCAGGGGTTGGGGTGATTCTGGCTAAATAGACCCAACAGGATTCTTGCTGAACACAGTCCAGGGTGGTCAGGTAAGACCTGGAGGATACTGGAGGATAAGGAACTTGATCAGACAGATATCAAGGATAGGTGTTGTGGCTACACTAACTTAGCAAGAATCTTGCTAAGCCTGAATTTTAAAAGGCAGTACACAGATCACAGATGCCAAGAAGGTGGTTCAGGAGCCTGAGTAAAGTTTGGTCAAGCAAAGAATTTTGTCACTATCTCCTTATGGTCACCTCACAAGAACTATCCTAATAACTTCCATCTACATTTTGCTCCCTCAATCTATGGAAATCACTCTTTATTAAAAAAAAGAAAAGAAAAGAAAAGAAAAACTACATGTATGCATGTATGCAAATCTAACATAAACCTAATAGACATTTTTCACCTCATATTCATTCTATTTTCTCCTTGAGAGACTTTTCTCCCTTATCTTTTCTGGATTTTATCCTATGTGTAAACTCTTTCTGTGCCTCATAGTACTATTTTTATTCTTCTGTTATTACCCTTCCTATTATTAGAGTTATTCAAAGTGCAACTCTAGGTCAATTTCCTTAATATATTTCATTCTCTATGGTTGCAATTACATTTTATATGCAAATGTATATCATACACTTGTATTTGTAGATTACTTCTCTCCTTTAACACTCCCTGGTACATAATAATCACTATATCAGAGTTTTCTAGTAGTGTTGATATCTGATTACTTTTAAGAGGCTCTCCCGAGTGCCAGGCCAACAGAAGCAGTGAGATACAGTGGGAAAAGCTCTACAAGAACAGATCAAAGAACAGAGTTTTTCTTCTGTTTCAGAATAATTAGGTTACCTTACACAAGTAATTCAACTTCTACTGACCTTATCTGTTCCCTTATCTATATGCAAATGCATAATCTGCATTATTAAATAATCTTTAAGGTCCTTCTAACTCTGAAGTTTTATTATTCAATTTCAACTTGGCTGGCTCAATGATCTTGATATTGATACTGGTAAGTCACAAGTCACCTTTATTGTAAAATGTTGTTAAGGCATAGTATATATATGAATAAGAGGAAATGCATTTAAGTTGCATGAAGTAGTTTATAATGGCATTTATGCTCCTAACAGTATACTCAGATATGGACTTGTTAATAAGATACTGTAGAAAGAAAGATAAAAGTAAAAGCCAGTGAATTAGGATGAAGCAATTAAACAACAAGAAAATTAAATATGCAAGGACTAAGGCCAAACATGATAGAAAACAAAATAACAAGCTAGGAATCATAAAATAGAGAGAAGATGAAAATACTAGAACAAGGTAAGAAGACAAGGAAATTGCCCAGAAGTGAACACGGGATGCAGAGAAAGTTCCTTCTCCCGTGTGTGCCTATGCTAGAAGTAAGGACCAGATATCCTCAAAGGACAATTGTGTCTCAATTCACAATGCACTCTAAAATAGGTCTGCCACACTGCAAATTGGAATCTCCTGGTTGATTCCAATAGGCGAAAAGAACACTCTTTAACAACAGTATCTCCCTAGTCATTGTCCCATGCTCCAAATTTTTTTCTCTGCTCCCTATTATAAAGATTTTCTATACCAAACTCCAATTAAAATGGCAATACTTCTAATAGGTACAACTATCTAATAAACTTACAACCTACACAATAAATCTAAAAGATTACTGAATATAATAAATGAGGCCACATCACTTTTATAATACGGATAATGAAGATGAAGTACATTAAACTGAGAGACCTAAGTAGACAAATTCAAAACTAAAGCAAAATCTAGTTCAAAATACTCATTTCTTTCATTAGTTCATTCATAGCCATGTTGAATGAACAAATGTGCTAGTCACTAAGATAACAAATATGCGAATTTCACAGTTTTGCTCTCTGACAGATAGGGTTTAGTAGGGAACATCAATGTGAAACAACCAATTACACAGTAATGGAGGTGCACAAGAAAAATGGTGAGGATACAATGTTTGAACAGATTTAACAAAGGAAATCTGACCTTAAGAATCATTCCTCCAAATCAGGTGGATGGATGTGAAGTGAAAGAAATTGTGAGATTGGGGTGAACATTTTAGGATAAGGGAATAGCGGTTGCTAAGAGACACAGCTATGACACAGAATAGGATATTCTTGAAATAGCAAGTAGTTAGGTAACTTTGAATGCTAGTTTTCCATTGTTACATAATAAATTACCACAAATTCAGTACTTAAAGCAAAAAATTATTAACTCACTGATATTTTTGCACCAGGAGTCTGGCACATCTTACCTGTGTTTAGTGCTCAGGGTTTCACAAGGGTGAAATCTGGTATCATTCAGTCATGTTCTCATCTAGAGGCTCAGGTAGGGAAAGATAGGCTTCTGAGCTTCCTTAATTTCCTGGCAGAATCCAGCTGCTTCCTGTTTTAAGGCTCAAGATCCCATATTCTTGCTGGCTATTGGCCAGGAATTATTCTCAGCTGCTTGACACTGCTCTCAGGTCCTTGCTACCTGGCCCTTTCCATGCTTAGATTAGGTCAGGAGGACCAGGGCATTTTTTTTTTTTTTTTATTAACTCAAAGTCAGTGGATTAATGACCTACACAGGACTGACATTCCTCCATATTCACAGATGCTGCCTGCCTTCAGGGATATAATTATACAAGACATTCACACCAGGGGGCAGAAATCTTGGAGGCCATCTTGGAATTATTAATACAACAGGTTGGATTTTAAGAAGTAAAGTAATAGGATGATGTTGGTGAGCAGCAACATTTTGATCTGTTTTTAATACTCAATTGATGATTTGTGAAAGATATTCAATGTCACAATAAAAATCTTGGGCATTATTTTGTGAGTAATATGGGAATTCCCTAGAGTGCTTAAAAATGAAGTGATATGATAAAGGTGTATTTTACAAAGAGAGCTCTGGTAGATTAGAGGAGGTTGCGTTGAATTTAGGTAAAAGTAGAAACAGGAAAAAAACAGATTTAATTATGCTTATAATATTTTAGGATAGGGCTTCTCACCAGGTGAGAGATTCTCCCTGGAAAGGATATTTTGAATATCTGCAGTAATACAGTTGATTGTTAAATGGTTGGGGTGCTGCTAGTGGGAAACTTCTGAACACAAAAATGTGACCATCCTAGACAACAGATAATGATCCTGAGTCCCAGGAAATGTTTGAATGTACCACAGGACATTCATGATCAAAACATTGTTTACAATTATTTGGGTCTATATATTTTGCTTTATGAAAACTACAAAATATATTTTTACATTATTTTAATATACACTAACATTTTCAGAAAGGCAAGCATTTTGTATAGAGTGACAAACTTGCATTTTGTTTTGTTTGCAATTGTACAATAAGCTGTACATAATTTTGGAAAGTATGTCAGCAAGGGCAACACTATTCATATTTCAGTTCCCAATTCAACATGTGTGATAGTCTGTGTCACTGATTACGATTCAATTCTGTGTTGTTCTTCTGAACTTAGGTACTAAAAATGCATAATACTTTTTATAAGTTCATTTCCTTTTGTTTTTCCTTTATGTTACTATGTTACATACTATGTTACATTAGTATTTTTTAAATTGTTTAATACATTATATTTTCTATAAACTTTGTTCAGAGGAGTAAAGTGAGTATCAGAAACCTTGTTGTGAAAATGGAGTTTCAGTCTGATAGAGCTGAGAATCAGTGATTTAGCTTATGGCAAATACTTGAAATGGGGCAATAGTGAGTGGTATGAAAGCAAAAGAGGCTTTGAGTTAAGCAGAGACAGCCAACTTGCTGATTGTTTTAGGCTGAATAGTGACGGACTATAGGTTATTAAAACCTATCCATATCCCCATGACCTGTATCTAATAATTCACATTCAGATATTATAAATATTTCCTATGTATTCAGTTACTCCTGTGTCTTAGCTTCTCTGACTGGAGAATTTCTCCAGTACATAAAAAAGTCAGTCCACCTTAAAGAAGATTGGATGGATAAACAGTTAAGATTTCTCATCCCTCAGTGGGACAATTCTGAGATACATTCTCCCCAATTGTACAGGGTCCCCAGTTGTCTACAGTGTAATCTGCTCCATAGTTCACACTTTTTAGCTTTTCTCCCATCCCTATATAATTTTCCTACTCTCCATTCCTGCTCTCTAGGATTATTTCCAAATAAAACCCCTCCACCAATTTTTCTCCCCTCAGGTCTGCTTGAGGTAGGGATGGTAATGAGGACCCAGAGAAAGGCAAAGAAAAATAATATATAAAAGAACTTCAAAACACTGTCATTGCTGTTCTTCTGCCTAGACAACATTTTCTCAGTAACTTGCATGGCTTGCTCCCTCTACTCTTTAAATTTTGTTCAAATATCACTCTATTGATGAGTATTTCCCTGACTACACAATTATACTATTTAAATGTTTTCTTATTGCTAAGTATTGCTAAATGGGTCAAATTATTTTGCCTTGAAAATGCATACATACATTTCATATATATATCATGTATATATATATACATATTTCATATACATATATATGTATACATACAATGCATGCATATACATATATGTATGTGTATACATATAATGCATACATATATACATATGTATGTATACATATAATGCATATATATGCATATATATGCATACATATAATGAATATATATAAATATGTATGTATACATATAATGCATATATATACATATGTATGTATACATAAAATGCATATATTTGATATACATATATATGCATACATGCAATGTATACATATATACATATATGTATACATACAATGCATACATGCATATATGTATACATGCAATGCATGCATACATATATATGTATAGATGCAATGCATACATACATACATATATATGTATACATACAATGCATACATATATATACACATGGAATGCATACATATATTTTGTATATATTTATATTATATTATATTATATTATATTATGTTATATAGTTATATTGTTATGTTATGTTATATAGTAATTTATATTAACAATATTATATATATATATGTATATGAAATTTGTTATAAGGAATTGCTTCACACAATTATGAGACTGAGAAGCACCAAGATCTTGGCAAGCTGGAGATCTAAGAGATCCAACAGCATAGTTCCAGTGAGAACCACAGTACTGAGAACAAGAAGAGCTGATGGTCTCAGTTCTAGTCCAAACCTGACTTTAAAAGCAGCAGAAGATTGATGTTCTAGCTTAGAGACAATTAGGCAGAGAGAGTTTTCCCTTACTCTTTTTGCTGTATTCAGGCCTTCTAAAAATTAGATGAGGCTCACTTACTTTGGAAAGGCAATCTGCTGTACTCAGTCTACATATTTAAAAAAAATAATAATGTTTATTTATTTTTGAGAGAAAGAGAGAGCGTGAGCAAGGGAGAGGCAGAGAGGGAGATACAGAATCTGAAGCAGGCTCCAGCCTCTGAGCTGTCAGCACAGAGCCTAATGCGGGTCTCAAACTCAGGAACAGTGAAATCATGACCTGAGCCAAAGTTGGATGCCTAACCAACCAGGTGTCCCTCAGCCTACATATTCAAATGAAACATCTTCGAAGACACACGCAGAATAATGTTTAGCCAATTATCTGGGTACCTGTGACCCAGTCAAGCTGACACATAAAATTGACGATCGTTAAGTCCACCTGTTGTCAACTTGGCACCATATGTACCTCATTAAACTATACTTCATTTTCAAATAAAGATAATAACAAGGTCATAATTTTGCCTAAGATGATGTAACTATCCTGTATACTACCAAAACACACTAACCTCTTCCCCAGAAGAAGAGGTAAAGTCCTAGAGTGACGTTTACACTTTTGCTTACTATTCTATAACTCAAATCCTATTAATTAAAATAAAAATACTGAAATACTATGACATAAAGTCAATACATGTTATGTTACAGGATAAGTGATAAGAGAGAAAAAGAAAATGAAGATATTAGATATATATTTGTACACAAACATATTCATAATTAAATAAGGAAGAAATATTCTTGACAATTATAATCTTTGCATCTGTAACTGGTCAATTGGTAACTACCTTCTTTCTTTCCATTCTGTATTTCCTTTGCCATCAGCAAACATCTCAGCTAGTTGTGTTTCTTTACCTGATGATGTGGCCCATACCATCATTCCTGAAGGGTCTGAGCCACTAGTAATCCTTCCTGGATTGGGTCATTATAGTTTTACATTGACCTTAATCATGGGGCATGGTAATACCTTATTGTTGACTTCAAATTATCAACCTATTTTATAACTTAAGGAATTAGAGAAAGAACAATAAACTAAATACAGAACTGATAAAAGGAAAGGAATAATAAAGATTAGAGATTAATAAATAGAGAATAGAAAAACAGAAAAATCAGTGAAACCAAAAGTTGATTTTCAAAAACAAATAAACAGGTAACAAATATTTAGCCAAAATGACTAAGAAAAAAGAAAAGGTTAAAACTCCTAAGATTAAAAATGAAAGTGGGGACATTTTTACTGATTCTTCAGAAATGAAAAGGATTATAAGAAAGTACTGTGAAAAGTTGTATGCCAACTATCTTATGCTGCTATGGCAAGATACCATAGACTGGGTGGCTTATAAACAACAAGAAATTTATTTCTCACAGCTCTGAAAGCTGGGACATTTAAGATCAGGGTGGCAGCTGATTCACTGTCTGGTGAGGAATTAATTTCTGGTTCATAATCAGCCACATTTTTGCTGTTCCTCACATGGTGGAAGAGGCAAGGCACAAATTCCCTAAGGAAGGCTCTGCCTTTATGACATAATCACCTCTCAACGGCCCCATCTCCAAATACTATCACACAATGAAATAGATTTCAACACATGGATTGTTAGGGGTAACAGGAGGCATGTCTATTCAGTCTATAGCACCAATACTTTGAATAACTTAGTTTAAATGGACAATACCTAGAAATAGAGAACCCTCTATGATTAAATCACACAGAAACAGAAAACATCTGAATAGACCTGTAATCGGTAAGAGTGAATAAATAATCAAAAATCTTCCATAACAAACAACTTGGACCTGATGGCTTCACTAGTGAATTCAACCAAATATTAAAAAAAAAAAGACAAAAAACAAAAAACAACAACAACAAAAAAACATGAAATAACAATTCTTCTACAAATTTTCCCCCAAAAAAATGAAGAGGAGAAAGAGGAGGACACTACCAAAAAAGAAAACTACACAACATCATATCTTAACAGTATGAATGAAAGAATAACAGCAAAGTGAATTCAGCAACATATAAAAATGTTACATATACAACATGATCAATTGGAATTTATCCTTAGAAAGCAAGGATGTTTCAACATTTGAAAACCAGTCAATGTAACATTGTAACATTCACGGACAGAATAAAGGGGAAAAAAACCAAACATGATCATCTCAAATGATGCAGAAAAAGCATTTGACAAAATTAAACACAATTTGTGACAAAAACAGTCAATGTACTAGAAGAAAATCACCTCAACCTAGTAGCAGCCATAATAACAAGCCCACTGCTAATAGCACACTCAGTGGTGAAAGCCTGAAAGTTTTCCTCTATGATCAGGATCAAAACAACGATGCCAACTTTCACCATTTTTATTCAACATAGTACTCGAAGTCCTAACCAGAGTAATCAAGCAGGAGAAAGAAATAAAAGGAATCCAAACTGGAAAGGACACAGACCCTTACCTAACATCGTATTAAAAAACAATACTCAAAATGGATCAAAGACCTAAACAGAGAGCTAAAACTATAAATCTCTTAGAAGAAAATATAAGGCAAAGCCTTTACTTTGTATTTACTATTCATGTCTTAGCTATGATACCAAAGACCGAGGCAACAAAAGGAAAACAAAATAGAGAAATTAGACTTCATGGAAAAAAAAAGTACATCGAAGACACTATCAACAGAGTAAAAAGGAGACCCACAGAATGGGAGAATATACTTGCAAATCATATATCTGATAATGGCTTAATATCCAGAATATAAAAGGAAATCCTAAAACCCAACAACAACAACAAAAACTAAACAACCCAATTCAAAAATGGCAAAGGACTTAAATAGACATATCCTGAAGGAAGACTTATGAATGGCCGATAAGTACTTGTGAAAAGATGCTCAACATCACTAATAATTAAGGAAATGTAAATCAGAGCTATAATGAAACCACCTTAGACCCATTTGGATGGCTATTATTAAAATAATAACAAAGCCCAGAAAATAACAAGTGTTGGTGCAATACAAAGAAATTGGATTCTTGTGCACTGTTGGTGGGAATGTAAAATATAGCTACTGTAAAAAAGAGTATGAAGTTTCCCAGAAAAAAAATTAAAAACAAAATTACCATATGATCCAATATTTCTGCCTCTGGGTATATACTCAAAAGAATCAAAAATAGGGTCTTGAAGAGATATATACACAACAATGTTTATAGCAGTATTCACAATAGCTAAAACATGGAATCCAGCCAAGTGTTCATGGACAGATGAATAGATAAACAAAATGAAACATATACATACAATGGAATATTGCTCAGTCTTAAAAAAGAAGGAAATCCTGACATGTTACGACATGATGAACCTTGAGAACATTAAGTTAGGTAAAATAATCTAATCACAAAAAGACAATATTGTATGATTACATTTATTTGAGGTATTTAGAATAGTCAAAATAATAGAGACAAAATAGAGAATGGTTGCCAGAAGCTTAGGGGAAGGTGGATTGGGAGGTTTTTTTTAGTGGGTAAAGATTTTCAGTTTTGAAAAATGAAAGAGTTGAGTGAGCTGGAGGACAGTGATATTGTGCAATATTGATGTACTTCATACCACTTAAAAATCATTAAAATTATTAATTTTATGTCACCGCATTTTACCAATTTTACACTACCATAGTTTGCCACAATAAAAAATGAAAACAGTAGGGTGGGAACACCCTGACTAGAAATGTAATTTGGCTTAAAGTTTAGAAAAGCAGTTAGTTACTTTGCTGCTTCTGGTGCATTTTCAGCTTTGCTTTTTTTGGTGAATTCCAGTAAGTCCACGGATGTCTAAATGTGGTGCAAATTTAAGATCTAGTTTGCCCCAGAGAGGCAAACTTGGTTTATGCTTGGTTGTCCCAATGTCAAGGATAAATATTAATAGAATGGCTCTCTAAAATTATTTCTTGATACGTTCACACTGAGTAACAGGCGTTCTCCATCATTTAGAAGGTGAAAAAAAACAAAGTTCTGTCTCACAATATATTACATTGTTTACCCTGAAGGGGTTGCATGCAGATTTGCTTACATTTGGAGAAAACATATTCTTTTATGTGGCCCCACAGACGGGGTATTCAGCTTTATGTGTGTGAACATATACATACACATACTTCTGATCCAGTAGGTTTTGAGCTTGACACTTGTCTGTTAATAAAAACCCCATGTGATTCTGATAGATCATCTGTTTTCAGAAAGGTGACCTAGAGTGGCTCTGTTTTTGACCTCACCTGTATTTAGCAGATGTAAATATCTGCATGTTTGTGTGTGACATTTGTAATTATGCATTTATTAACCAGACAAAAATCCACATTCTTTATTCTCACACAGATGAGAAAACAGCTAGAAGTATTAAACTGTGAATTAAAGCCTAACCTGGAGTATTTTATTGAATGTTTCCCCTCTACATCATTTTCCTCCCTTTTCTGGCAATAATCTATAGTGAATAATAAGGGGAGAAGGAAAACCTGTGTGCTTGACACAACATTTCAGGCAATGTTAGTACAGTTTCACTTGGTGAGGTTTTAGGGGAAAAAGCATTCCAAAAAAGAAGAGTGGACTAAACATAGAGAATTAAGCTCTATATAATAAGTAATCTTTTAATGTTTTAAAACTTTTAATACTTATAAATATATATTTTTAGCAGGATGGATAGTTATATTAACTGTACACTTTATTCTTTAAAAAAATTTTTTTCAATGTTTTTCATTTATTTTTGGGACAGAGAGAGACAGAGCATGAACGGGGGAGGGTCAGAGAGAGACGGAGACACAGAATCGGAAGCAGGCTCCAGGCTCCGAGCCATCAGCCCAGAGCCTGACGCGGGGCTCGAACTCACAGACCGCCAGATCATGACCTGGCTGAAGCATGACCTGGCTGAAGTCGGACGCTTAACCGACTGCGCCACCCAGGCGCCCCTACACTTTATTCTTTTAAAGGAAACAATAAAGTTAGAATTAGGATAGCCAATAGAAATAAAAACGTGAGGGAGTTTTGATAATAGTGGAATTGAGCGATTTTGTGACTACTTTCCAACTTATGGAGCCTGCTCTGAGAAATGCCCCAAACTCACTCTTACAGACCCTTTAGCCATGTTTATATTATGTAAAGTGTTCTGTCTGCTTTCCTATTCATACTTACAAACACACATACACACAGAGTAAATTGAGGAAGAGGTACATTTCTACCCAGGGTAACTAAATCTAAAGATTTAAGCTTATCCAATTAAAATCTTGCTTCTTGATGAATAATATTCATAATTATATTGTAATGGAACATTCTCACCTCCTCTATTTTTAGCTAAATACCTCCTTTCACTATCTTTATAGGTTGTATATGTTACTATAACCTTTAAGCTCATATTCTCCCAGCATCTGAAATGGAAATTTTTACTGATTAAACCATGAGAAAGGAGGGGATGAAAATTAGTTATGGCCCTTATTAGAGTCAATGTAGTTCCTACATAAAGTGTGGCATTTTAGTAAACTGTTGCAGATTGAACAGAGGGAAAGAAGATATGAATACATGTCACTTCTGGCTTCTCTAGAAGCATAAATTCCAATGCAGAAGCTTGAATTCTCACTTAAGAATGAGTTCATAAAAATAAAATAATCCTCTAATAATATAAATAAACCCCTAATAATATAAATGATATGGCAGTATTAAAATGAAAGTATTGGTAATTATAAGTAATTGTATGTAGTTATAAATGAAACATAAATTAAAAATTTTCTTGCCTCTTAATAATCTCCTTATTGTCTTTTAAGTATAAAACTGCCCCCTTAACATTACTGAAGCCTTTAACTCATGAACATATCTCTACATTTGTTTAGGTATGCTTTAGTATCTCTCAGTAATATATTAATTTTAAATCAAATTTATACCTAAGCATTTCATATTTTTGTCTTTTAAACTTATATTGTTTAGGGGCACCTGGGTGGCTCAGTCGGTTAAGCGTGAGACTCCAGCTCAGGTCATTATCTCGCTTCAGGAGTTCGAGCCCAGTGTCAGGCTCTGTGCTGAGAGCTCAGAGCCTGGAGCCTCTTTCAGATTCTGTGTCTCCCTCTCTCCATCTACTCCTCCCCTGCTCATGCTCTGCCTCTGTCTCTCAAAAATTAATTAAACAAACAAATAAATAAATAAATAAACAAACATTAAAAATTTTTAACTAAATAAAATTATATCGTTTTAATGATTTCAATTTGTAATTTTTCCTTGCTAGTTGATAAAAATACAATTTCATTCTGATACTGATCTCAAATCCTTCAACTTCTTTTCTTATTAATTTTACTATTGACATTTTAGATTTCATTTTATTTTCTGCATAGGCTATCATGCCATCTACATACAAAGACACATTTTCGTCTTCCTTTTCAATATATATGCCCTGCTTTTTCTTGTCTAACTACAGTAACTAAAACTTCTAGTCCAGTGTTTTATTGTTTGTGCTTTTATGGAAATGTCAAATAACTAACTGCCTGATCTAAGGACATGAAGATTTTCTTCTGTGTTTTCTTCTAAGTGGTTTATAACTTTATTTCTTACCTTTTAATTTATGATCCAATTCGTTAAATTTTGTGTATGGTTTGAAGTAGGGTTCAAAATTTATACATTTTCATGTAGATATCCTCAATCCTTTGTTTTCAATCTATTTGTGTTGTTATATTTAATGCTTGTTTTCTAGTTGTCATCATATATTTGGGCCTTACTTTGTCATCTAACTGAAAATCTCTGTCGTTTACTTGAGATATCAAGAACTTTTACAATGTTTGTGATCACTGATATATTTGGATTTAAATCTACCAATGTGTTTTTTTAAATATTTATTTATGAAATCTATAATTTATTTTGTCTTTAAAAAAACTGACCTTCTTTTTTATTGTTTTTTTAATGATTAATTTTATCTCCACTTTGTCATATTAACAAAACTATCCACTTATGTCTTAGTAAAAGAAGATAGATTCTTACTTAATCTATGCAAATAATAATATTGTCATTAAGGTAGGGATGTTTACCAAGAGTTTCTAACCCTTGGAAAGGTTAGGAAGGAAGAATAATATATCATTTAAAATGTTTAACTTGAACTTACAAAAGCAGAGTCTGCTCAATTTGAAGTTACAGGTATCTTGAACAAGAAAGTTATTCCTTATCTATTCAGAAAATAAGACATTAGAATATAAATCATATTTCAGACAAAAATCTTAATTACCCCTTGTTAGTTTTTTTGGTCCTATGTAATTGTTTTTCACCTTCATTTTGGGTTTGTGGTCTTATAAACCCATCTGATTCTTGACTAGAATTCTGGAAATTCTGACTCATCACCCTGTTATAGCCTCAAAGTTGTTTAAGTGATGCCACCAGAAGCTTTTATCCAAAAAAATATTGGGCAAATTCCTTTTTACAAGGCACTGAGACAGTCCTAGGTTGAATATGAATTAGTACAACCTGAGTGCTTTTGGGGAAGCATCATATTAAAACAAAATCTATCTGTTGGTGACAAAAGATTTAAATGACTGTGGTTAACTTATTGATGATAAATTTCAAAAGAGAAAGATCTGATGAAAGTTCATAAAAAGAATAGTGCAATTGACAAAGAAATTTGGTTAATTCTGTGGCAACCAATAATGAAGTTAATCCAAAAAATTTTAGAAAGATCACCTGTAAACATAATGATTGACTCAATTTCAAAAGTGGATATTTGAAAACTTGACAAAGGTAACCGTTACAAAGAAAAAAATCTTCAGCTATAATAAGTAATATCACAGTCATAATGTAACATGGCTATACTAAGCATAGAGTTAAAATATATTAAGAATATATCAAGTTAATTCCAGATTCAGTAAGTCTGAAGATCCTAAACATTTGTATATCAGTAAAGCACCATAGGTAGGTGATGTGAATCAACATTTGAAAACTATTGGCCTCTAAGCTGTTAAATTTAAGCCAAGGAAGTAAAGTTGCAACCAAGTTAAAATTTTAGAAAACAACTAATATGATGATTGATACTCTTTTTTTCTTGACTTACCTCAGGTAAGAGCAGCACCAAGACTGATGATTAAAGTCATCATGGAGAAGAAATTGACAATTCTCTAAAATTGACATATAGCATACAACGTCTGATTTATATTACTACATTTTAGCCATTTGAACAAATTCCATCTAGGGCAGGTTAAGATCTCATCTAACTTGACAATACCTCTCATGAAATTCATCAGTATAACCTATAATATAGAAGAAAGTAAACAGTAAATGAAGGAAACAGCCCATGAAAATTAAGCTAATTTTACTAAGATTTTAACATATTTCATAGCTTTTCAATCTCAGGTATGGTCAATCAAGGCAGATATAATTCCTTTTCAAATTTTGCTTTTATTATGTTCTTTTATGTTCTGCAACAGGCCAAAACTTTATTTAGGATGATCCAGGAGTACACGAGATCAGAACCAATTTAATAACATTACTAAGATAGTATTAACATGCAAAGTATTTACCATTATTATTTTCAAATTAGCCAATAAATAAGCATTCTAAAATATTTAAATTTTATTTTCTAATAAAGTAAATATCAATATTGGTAATGTACAAAGAAAGCTCCCTGAGGTTCTCAAAAAACATGAAGAGAACAAAGAGCTAGGGAGACACAAACAAAACAAAACAAAACAAAACAAAACAAAACAACTCACTCCTCCCAGAACAAAACGTTCTCCTGTGAATAAAAGAAAAACTTACAGTTATATTTCTCTGAAATCAGTGCTTTTAGGTATAGTCTAAACTCCATATTACTTACAACTTTTAGCCAAACTAACTTCTATTTCACAGAGAAAACTGGGAAGTCCTGCACTACATTATAGGAGTCTTTTGTAGCAAATTTGCAGAGCTCCTGAAAACACATAGCACAGCTTTCTACAGCCAGAGATATCATTCAGACAGTTCTCAAAGAGGCAGAAATGAAGGTTCATTACATACCTAAAGGTATAGTCTCTCTGTGGCATACAAAATTAAAAGACAAAAGTATATAAAATCAAATTAGACTTAAAGTATATAAAAGTAAATTAAATTGTAGCATTCACTTATTTAGAAATGATCTAGACAACTGATAAATAGCCATTAACTCAGATTACTATCAGTCCAAGTTTGGAGGTTACCTAAGTTCTTCGAAATGTTCTTCCAGCCGGCACACTAGAAAACATACTCATTATTATAATAGTTTGTTAGAACAATGATTCAGTTTGGTATAAAATGTTTACATTTCTCACATTCACAAATATTAAGTAGAGGTAATGCTAGCTTATTGAAGCAATAAACCTGTATAAGTTTAGGGAGAAATACCTAAGTAAAATAAAAATTCATATGTATGTTATACTTAAAACTGGTATCTCTAAAAAAAGAAAAAAAGTGTAGCTTTCTTACAGAAGAGTGTAATTTGTGAAAACTATACAAAAGCTATAGTACAGCATCACAGAGGGAAAAAAACAAAAGCATAACTATTTTTATTAAACCAAAAGCTAATATGGACTGCAAAAGATTTACCTTAATTATGTGAATTTGAATTCTTAAAGACTTTAAAGTTAGTTTCTTAAAGGAACATTTTTTAAATCTAGAGCACTGCAAGTCTTAGAAGTTCACTTTCCTAATTAAAAAAAAAAGGAATTGGAATATTGTATTTATGTAAATTCTATTTATCTCTAAGCTAATCAAAATATAGCTCCTTTATGAGATTTTATAATCTAATTTGATAATACCATCTAGAGGTAGGAAATAATATACTTAATGAGTGGTAAGGACCTCTGAATTATAGACACAAATGTACATATAGTCACATATCAGGGCTTATGAGTTCATTCTAAAATCCCCTCTCTGGGTCAAGAGTAATCATATATATACAAAACTCACAGATCAAAGATCTGTTCTCTTCCCAGTAGGGATGCATTCTTAATTTATTTGTGCTCAAAACAAACAGTAAACAATAACCAGATTATCTGTCCTCCCTTGCCCAATAAAGCTAAGAGTTCCACAAACCATTCATCTGCTTATGGAGAGCAGCAAATTGTTAGACCATAAAACCAAATGCCTAATGAGGGATAACCTGTTGGCCATAAACAAACCAAAAATAAAAGAAGAAACCAGCGCCACATTCCAAGTCAGTAGTCAAAAATAATCAAAACCAAATTTTTTCCCTGCTACAGGTGAGCAAGACTTAGAAGCCCAAGATCTTTCTCTTGGGTCCCCATATCAGTAGCCAGAAAAGAGAAAAAGGCATTTTTATCCAGGTAGAGTAAATGAGGACTTGAAAAAGAAGTCTGATCATGACTCATGGCATGGAAACTGGGGAAAAAATGCACTGGACAATTAAGAAGACTATTTTATGCAGGCTATTTCAATGGGAAGGAAGTTCATTTCTACAGAAAAATATCTCAGAGTAAAGGGAATCCTAGGTTTTATAAAGGCAGTTAAACAAGGGAGTCACAAAAGAGACAATGGGGAAAGGTGGTCCCTTACAGTTAAATGTGCTTCCAAAGATCAAGTTGTGAGAAATTTCTCAACCAATATGCATTCCAGGTGCACAGATATCAAAGTTATATAGTGCTAACTCCCTCTGTTCCTGCTTCTTGGCAAGGAAATTCTCAAGGTAGTGACCAAGATCTTCAAGACGTCTCAGCTGGACTAAATAGACAGGTTCCTTGCTGCCTATAGCCCTGACCTTCCTTTTCTTAGAGCATTTACTTTAGAAAATATCTGCCTCTTTAAAATAAGTATAAATCTCCTTAGAAGCCTCACTTTTAGGACCCAGGAAATGTCTTCCTCAAGGACCTGAAAATCATCTTTGTATTGTAAACGTCAAAGTAGATTGTTCCCCAGTCTCTCAGTCTCTGTGGGAGGGTGAGAAATGAGGCCTCTTCACAAAGAAAAATATGTGCAAACTCAGGATTGTTGCCTATTAATTTCCAATAACTCCCATTAACTCACAAATGACAAACCACTGATCAACATGATGATCTCCTCCAGCACCTTTCCAGCAGCTCATTCCACTGCTGAAAATCCCCAAGAATTTTTTTTTGAAAGCATAGTTGAGTTCCAGTGTCTCTTCTCTATTGAAATAACCCTGAATAAAGTCTTGTTTGCCTGTTAAACTTTGTATGGTGCAACGTTTGCTTTGACAGATATAAGCTAGGCAGTCATACAGCTCACATCATTTGTTTTCATCTCACAAGAATCACTGTCATTCATTGCCTGAAGTACAGTATCTTTGCTGGAAGCAGAAATGTGTCATACAGATTAGTTTCGACTATTAAGAGAAAAAAAGTGTCAAATTAGATCAATTATATTGAATTAGGCTCGAAGCTCATTGGTTGGATTCTTTCAATAGAATTTTTAATAGATTGAATAGATTCATTCCATAGCATAAGAAAAACTAATAATTGAAAATTATCTAAAATGTTTAGGTCTCTTTTTGTTCAGATAATCACACTAATGTTAAATCTATGAATGAAAAAGTCTTCTCTTCCTGCAGTCCTCTGATTGTATCAAGTTTTTTCAGCTTTTGTGCGTCTCACCATGGCAATTTCTCAGTATGAAATGTTTCAACTCTTCGGTTGATTGTCTGGAACTTGACTTTTAAGATTTCATTGTCAAAGGACTTTGAGATCACACGTATAGCTCTGTCTCCAGTAATTCAAGTTGGGAATAATTAGACAAAGAGAACTAGAACTTGGGAACATCAAAGGACAGAATGCTGCAATGACAGATCAGGAGAGGTAGAGATAAAAGGCAGATGAGACAAAGCCAACCCCCTCAGAGTTATTTGTAACAGTCTCAAAAAGGAATTGAGCTAAAACTTGTAAAACATTAAAGGAATGAAGTCAAAAGTGATATGCCCTATTCTAAAAGGTAAACGTTTGCATAAAATTGTCATGGGCAAGTGTGCCTCAGTGGCTCAGTTGGTTGAGCATCCAAGTTCAGCTCAGATCATAATTTCAGGGTTCCTGATTTTGAGCTCCATGTTGGGTTTTGTGCTGACAGCACTGGAGTCTGCTTTGCATATTGTTTCCCTGTCTCTCTGCCCATCCCCCACTTGCATGTGCGCACTCTCAAAAATAAACATTATTATTTTGTAATTGTCATGGGCAGAACTAAGATGAAATTGTATAGCTATACAATTGAATGGAAAATGTGGGTTATCACTTCTCTGGCAGGCCAAGATTCCTTTAAGTATGGGTTTGAACAATAGCATAGAGAAATTAAATTAAAAAAACCCACCAAATTTAATATTTTATAATACACAAAATTATATCAAATTATTTTCATAAATTTATTTTAATCTCTTTTTCTCATTACAGTTTTAAGATTTCTAATCATGGCATTTTTGTACATTGTGGAACCAAAAAGAGACACTTTTTTCTCTGTGCATGTGTCTTAATGGGCTCTCCCTATAGAAAGTGAACTTGTTGGGAATAGGAGTAATTATTAATCATCTATCTATTTCCAATGGCTAACACAGTGCTTTAGGTACAGTATAAATACAATAAGTGCTCAATAATTTCAGTTGACTCAAAATTATAAGCAAAAAATATACACATATATGTTCAACACAGCATCAATGAAAAAAGCTAAAACAACAAAATGAGAGTTCCTATGGTTGAAATAGTTTTCACATTCTAGATCATCTGTTAACTATATAGTATAGATAGCAAAATCGGATTTACGAAAATTACACAGGAACATGGCTAATTGTAACATTAGGCAAAAAATTGTGATAAATTCTTTGTATTACATTTTTACATTAAAAATATTGCTGTTCTTAAACTGAGGGTTGATGGGGGGTGGGAGGGAGGGGAGGGTGGGTGATGGGTATTGAGGAGGGCACCTTTTGGGATGAGCACTGGGTGTTGTATGGAAACCAATTTGACAATAAATTTCATATATTAAAAAATAAATAAATAAATAAATAAATAAATAATAAAAATAAAAAAAATATTGCTGTTCTTAATAATTCCTTCAAATCACGTTTGAGAACATACATCTTACCACCAGTGAATTCACATCAAAGGGATGCAAAACAAGGAAAAATACCTAAGACAGTATCTCATTACCATCAAGCCAAACCCATAACCAGCAGATTATGGAATTAAAAATTACAGTTGCACGGTATCCAAATACAGCAGGGACAGCAAGTTTAAGCTATTTTACCCTTACATTTCAATGTCTTTAAGAAAAAAATCTACCCAAACACTGTGGGAAATGTACCGTATTCCCTAAATGTGCACATGTACAAAGGCCTTTGGTTGTCATTTTGGTTACAGAGTAAATAGGATGTGTGGGCTATTTAAAGAATGAAACAGTTCAGTGAACAACAACAAATTAGAATTTGTAAAGGATACCTAAGGGCCAGAGACAGCCTTTTATTGTCATTTTTATCTGCCTTTTTTTCAATGTCCTCCAACAAGACAGCAAGCCTCGACTTTCTGTGCCACAGCTCTTGTCCTTTATTCTGGCAGACCCTATTAACAAACCCATCTATACATTCTTCCTACAATAATTTCTGAGAAAATACCCTTCTTCATTTATCCTGTTTATCCCAGTCTATAGCCCTGGTTCCTATTAGAATGGACGGATTAACATCACTTTTGGGTTTTTCCTTTTTTTTCAAGAAAACAAGCGATTTTCCTTTTCTTTGGGAAAAAATGGTAACAAAAATGATATTCAATGTAGAAAATATACATTTTAAATATCTGGCTGAGAAAACACTTAATGTACCTTTTAGGTTTATGCCTTCAACACTTTAAGATTGTACAGAATTACTCCTGATTTCCATACTTTTCCAAAGAGAGTCACATAAAACCTGCTTAGCCTCAGCAAAGAGTACAAGGCAACAACAAACATTTACGTTCTTTATGTTGTCAGGTTGCATTTGTATTGGGCGTTTCTACTTTTCTTTAGTGTTTGCTGAGAATATGATATAATATGACTGAGTCATATCTACCTGCATCTATAGGAACTGAAATCTAAAAGCAGCCACCATGTTCACACTGATCACAAAACAATCACATATTAAACCAGAAACTTAACTGGATCAAATAAGAAGAAATGATGCAGGATAATCCATTTGCAAATTAACATTATCCCTTGCAATATTTTCAAATTAAAATAAAAACCCGGTATACTAAACATATGAGACACTTACCTTGTGACTCTCATGTGCACTTCTTTAAAAGAACTTTTTTTAATGTTTATTTTTTTGAGAGAGAGACAGAGAGAGCATTAGCAGGGGTGGGGCAGAAAGAGAGAGAGAAACAGAATCTGAAGTAGGCTCCAGCACAGAGCCTGATGCAGGGATCGAGCTCATGAACCATGAGACCATGACCAGAGCCGAAGTTGGACATTTTACCGACTGAGCCACCCAGGCGCCCTTCATGTGCAATTCATGAATCACTGAAAGAAATCTTTTCAAATGTAAACTAAAACAATTTTGATGGACATATTTAATTTTTGATTTTTGTTGTTTTATCAAATAGAACACCCTGATACTTAATTTCTTTAAAGGGACTTAATGCTTAATGAAACTTCTCACCATGTATGTGTTTAAATATAAAGATATCCACAACTAAAGATAATATATATTTTATATAAATTTTAATTCATGCTGTGTATATGCAATGACAAAATAATTTTAAACAGTAAATTTATGATTCAGATACACATAACATGTCAACAATTTCATTTTACTCATTAATTATTAAGGAAATCAGGAAGATTTTTTTTTTAATGGTTCAAAGGAGAAGACAAAGAAAGACAAATTTATAGGCAATTTGGACTACAAAACTGACTTATTTCACAAATGAGTTCACAAAAAGGGATGAGAAAGAATGGCTGATTCCAGGTGCCTGGGTGGCTCAGCTGGTTAAGCATCTCACTTTGGCTTAAGTTGTGATCTCACAGTTTGTGGGTTTGAGCCCTGTGTCAGGCTGGGCTCTGTGATGACAGTTCTGAGCCTGGAGCTTGCTTCAGATTCTGTGTCTCCCTCACTCTCTTTACCTCCCCCACACTTGCTCTCTCTCTCTCTCTCTCTTTCTCTCTCTCTCTCAAAAATAAATAAACATTATTATTATTACTTTTTTTTAAAGAATGACTGGTTCCATCAAGGAGGCCAAAGAAAATCTAAGCATCAGACCCAGAGTTAATAGCCCAGCAACTCAATATAAAGAGAGCAGAGTTCAGACTCCCATTCTGACTTACCACATCTTCACAGTTAAAAGAAGAAGGGATCTCTGTGGGTACTGTACTTGGTCGAGGGCTGGGGTCTATGGCCATGGGTATTGCACACTGGGTGAGTCTTAGTAGGACTCTTACTATCTGTGGAAATAAACAAAGGACCACCAAATAAGAATAAGAAAGTCTATTTATTCAGAGCTTGCTATAGTAAGAGAGTTAGCCACCATCACTTGTGTTTGGTACAGCCTCAAAAGCACGTAATGGAATGGGAAAGATTTATAGCAAAAAGAAGAGAAATTTTCAGGGTGTGCCCTAAAGCTTGGAAGCCACTGAGATAGAGAAGCTATAGGTGGGCTAACTAGAAGTAGAACATTCTATATGAGTGGCTAGAGGTGCATATTTAGCTTTCTCTCTTTGGTCTTAGGTTGGAAACTCAAACAAAAATTAAGGGTCAGTTATTGATTAAGGCCTGGTCATTTTGAGCTGATCTTACAGAAGTTGTTTAACTTCCTGGATTGTTATTGAAGACAGCAGTCTGACTTTTGACAAGCCTTAAACACAAGACTTACTACACTGGACCCCTGATAGGTTATTATAGATAAGGGTTGGTTCTCAAGGATATTAATAAGTGTTAATGTCTATCATTTATTTAAATTAAGAATGACTGAAATACATCTAAAAATATTTTCCTATTAAAAGTCTGTCCCAAATTTTCAAGAGTAGATAAATAAGATTTAATATACCTAACACATCTGTACATGTAGTTAGAACATGCATAATACATAAACTGTATGTGCTTATATATGTGTATGTGTGCATATGTACATATTTATGAGTGTATAATGTACATATATTTAAATGATTATTTATTTATTTATTTATTTATTTATTTATTTATTTATTTTGAAAGAGAGAGAGTGTGTACAAGCAGGGTGGAGGCAGAGAGAGAGAGAGAGGGGGAATCCTAAGTAGGCTCCACACTGTCAACACAGAGCCCAATGCAGGGCTGGATCCAGGAAACATGAAATCATGACCTGAGCTGAAATCAAGAGTTGGACATCTAATTGACTGAACCACCTTGGCATCCATATATACATATATGTATATACATATACATACATATACATATATAAACATATATAAACATCTATGTGGAGATATATCTATCTCTATCTCTATATCTATATCTATATTAAACCATTAAAATTGTCACTTTTTATTTCCCTCTAGAGTTTTCAAAGAGCAAGTCAGCATTTAAATTTAAATTTCATGTTCTTACTTAATGATTTCTTATATCCTTTGACCCAAACACTTTTTACCCATGTCTTTAAACTAGTTATTTCTAGGGGCTCCAGGGTAGCTCAGTTGGTTAAGCGTCCAACTTCAGCTCAGGTCGTGATCTCACGGTTCATGAGTTCAGGCCCCATGTGGGTCTCTGTGCTGATAGCTCAGAGCCTGGAGCCTGTTTTGGATTCTGTGTCCCCACCTCTCTCTCTGCACCCTTCCTGCCTCTCCCCCACTCGCACTCTGTCTCCCTCTCAAAAATGAATAAACATTAAAAAATTTTTTAACTAGTTAGTCTGAGTTTAGAGGACAGAATGGGAAAAGATTTGAACTTTACCAGCTGGGTAGTAGCTGTTGTTGATATTTTTCATTTAGGTAACAATTAAACGTATACTTACAATGTGAAATAATTTTCCTTATATTTTTCTCCTATGTGTTTCTAGAATGGAATTCTAGGAATATAATTGTGCCACTAGGATTCAGGAAAAATGTGCAGTGCTAATTAGGTAATGACAATGATAGCTCTCAATTATGAAAAGGCATAGGATACTCTGTGCCTGTGACTGTTCTAAGTGCATTTCATTACCTTATTCCATCCCCACAAGAACAATGAAAACTATTACCTTCCTTCCTGCTTTATAGACAATTAAGATGACTAAGAGTTGTAGAGATTTAGATTAACTTGCCTTTAGTCTCCACTAGTCTTGGAGCCAGGATTTGAATCCAAGTATCTAGTTCTCTGGTTTGTGTGCTGAACCATCCTAACACACTACTACTATATAAGAAGGTAATAAATGGAGTACTGTTTCCATAGGACTGTATTTTACTTAGTTTTGTATTGACAATAAAAGTTTGTTTTCCTCAATAAAAAATAACAGACCTCATAACCAAAACATGTTAATCAAAGAAATGCATACTTCTATAAAGATTTAGTGCAAGGGGCACCTGGGTGGCTCAGTCAGTTAAGCGTCTGACTTCGGCTCAGGTCGTGATCTCACAGTTCGTGAGTTTGAGCCCCACATCAGGCTCTGTGCTGACAGCTCAGAGCCTGGAGCCTGCTTCGGATTCTGTATCTCCCTCTACCTCTGCTCCTCCCTGATTACACTCTGTCTCTCTCTCAAAAATAAACAAAGATTTAAAAAAAAAAAAGATTTAGTGCAAGAAAAGGTAACTAATTGATACCTTCAACAATGATTCACATATAATTCATTCTGAAATCCTCAAAATACTATTCTTTAGTAGAGCGTGGCAAAGGGAGAACACAGACTGTACAGTGTTAATTAACTCTTATAGGAGACTTACTACGTGCTAGTCTTATTACTGAAAAATTTCCCTTGCTATGTCTCATGTAATGGTCATAGTCACCCTATGAGGCAGATGCTAGTATTGGCCCACATCTACAGACAAGAAAGAGAAGTAAGCTCAATGAAGTAAGAGAAATGTTATCAACAAAGAGATGACTCAATCCAGGGTTGATTCCAAAGTTTATACTTCCTGGGGAGATCTGGGATTACCTCAGTCTAGTCACATATCCAAATGACTACCCTAGGCAATTAGTTTTCCTCAGACTCAATTGCTTTCTCTCCTGTGAGATAATAATATAATAATGTCTCTTTCAAAAGATATTTTTAAGCACTATAAATTTTAATGTTCCTGCCCTATAATAGAAACCCTTAAATAAATGGTGGATATTAATATTCTCTAGCACAGTGATTATCATATAAGTATATTTATTTCATTTGTATTGAATAGTCTATAATGTTTCCTTATAGATTAATAGTAACTGATGACCAAGACAGCCTTAAAGCATCTCCAAGCTTTACAAAACCTTAGATAGGGTCCTTTCCCTTTAGACAGGGACAATAGTTCCCCGACCTCTCTTTTCTTAGAGTGTTTACTTAGGACACTTGTAACTGTAAATTCTTTCTCTGCTTCTGTGAAATATATGTAAATCTCTCAGCCTTTTGCCAGTTTTGCCACACAGAAAATGTCTTTCCTAAGGACCTTGGAACTCTCTCTTTGAAATGGAAACTCGGACAGAGATAGCACCTCTATCTCCCAGGCTTTGTGAGATGTAAGAATCTTATTTCAATGGGAGTAATTTAGCAAACACAGATGGCCAAATCGCAGAGAACAACATCTACCAACTCAGGAATAACACACCCGAGAACAACATCTACCAGTTCAGGAATACTACACCCGTTGGTCAGCTATTTACCGATTCTCTACTGAATATCCTTCAGTACCTTTTCATTGGCTTACCCCAGTGCTTAAATCTCCACCATCACACCAGGCTTATTATAATTTCCCCCCAGTGGAGCTGAGTTCATTCTCCCTCTCCTATTACAGCAATATCAGAATAAATCAACTACTTTTTCTTATCAGGTGCCGGTTTTTTTTTTTTTTTCCTTTAACACCTAGATGCTATTTTAATGTGGTGTTACCTATGAAACAGCTTCGATACAAAGACTTTTACTTAATTACTAGTAAGTGATATGAAAAACAGGTACATCTGCTGTGAGGATCATTGTTTAGAGGCTGGAGCTTTAATGTAAACATATAAGAATGGTAATTGTCTTTGCAGCACATTGGTGTTACTGCATTTTAGGACACACGTCAGAAGTGACAAGCTCTAAGGTGTTTTCTAGAATGATAAAATATTTAATAAAAGTAAAGAAAAAGAGACACAGGAGACCTCCGTAGCTCTTTTGCCCTTTGAAATACATTACTCGCCTGAAAGCTATTAGCTTAATACTCCTTTCTAGTAAAAAACTATAATTCATCCTCTAAAAGCCAAAGAATTTCATTGGATCTGTAAAATTTCTCTTCATCTTCATTCAAGGTCCAAGACCTGATCTAATATAAAACCATCTCTTTGCATGCACAGGGTGATGATGTGAGGGACAAGGTATTACAATAATGTCATTTTCCCTATCAACTAACAATCAACAAATCTTCAGTGCTAAAAGGACAGCAGTAACTTGGTCAATTACCTCCCAATTCTGTGCACTGATGTGAAGAAGGCTGAGATGAGCATACCACTGACCTTATGAGGTTACTCTCCCATGAATTGTTTAATGATTATCTTCACAGAGTGATAGTATCCCTGGGTCATCCATTTCATTTTTCTTAAATAAAAGCTAAAGTCATGGACTGGCCAAATTGTGTCACTAAAGCAGGATCTCCAGAATGGAGAGTCACATTGTCAAAGCCACACTTGTGAATAGGAGTTTGTTTTTCTCTAATGTTCTTTATTTTCACAGGTCCTTTTTGATACTACCTAAGAACCAAGAAAAATGACTAAATATTAAGATTCTTTTTGAAGGAAAATATTCTGTCATACTACAAAACCAAGTTTTGAAACGGTACCAAAAAATAATTCCAAAAATTAACTACAAGAAAATTTGTCTTTTCTAAACCAACTGATAAATTTTATGTTAACATATTTTTATTTATTTTTTTTTTTTTTAATTTTTTTTTTTTTAACATTTATTTATTTTTGAGACAGAGAGAGACAGAGCATGAACGGGGGAGGGTCAGAGAGAGGGAGACACAGAATCTGAAACAGGCTCCAGGCTTTGAGCTGTCAGCACAGAGCCTGACGCGGGGCTTGAACTCACGGACCGCGAGATCATGACCTGAGCCGAAGTCGGCCACTTAACCGACTGAGCCACCCAGGCGCCCCAATGTTAACATATTTTTAATGGGCTGATCCACTCGTTTAAAATGTTTATGGACTTACTATATTCATGTTTAGTTAACCTAAAAGTCATAATGGTTTGAGATTTCCATTTTGAAAATTTGATAAGATAGATGCAGCAATGAAAGCAATGTATTAAGCAGCTACTATATGGCAGTAGTTAGGCCTGCATTATCTAATACTCAACAAATCTATGAGGTAGGTACTATTTTTATTTATCTCTTGCATGTGAGAAAACAGAGTTATAGTAGATATATATATATATATATATAGATATATATATATAGATATATATATATAATTTAGCATAGTTTTCCCAGGTAGTAAGCAGCAAAGTTGGAGTTTGGAACTGACCTAGTTCTATCTAATGACAGAAGTGCCTTGTGCCTCTCGGGGGGGGGGGGGGGAGGGAATGTTTCCATAGCATTTCCATTTAACTTGAAAGAAGATAATGCTGTTATTTCTTCTCTCTCTTTGTGTGACTTTCCAATTAGTGATACTTGTTTGGGTCCTTGGCTTTCCTATTAACCTGATTTGAAAGGTTTTGTTTTGTATTGTTTTGTTTTGTTTTGTTTTGCAATAGAAATACAGAGACTGAGATAATCTTTATTATAGACTATCATATTGATTCATATGATACCTTTTGATGAAGTATACAGTCTGGGCTGTTTGACGGAAATAGCTAAGTATTCACCAATTGATTGATAGTAATAGCCTGGCAATGATCAAAATGGGAAGATGGGGTGTCTGCTCCTAACCCAGATAGGACTGAAGGGCCATTTCTAACCCAGCAACTCATAGATGATAAATGCATTTTCTCATGGTGACTGTGTGTCTGTAAAAGAATTATTTCTGATGACAGAAACAGGAGAGTATTTTCCCTTCAACAAATAATCAGACAAACATAAGGCCAGAGGAGATCTAGCCTTATACATCATAAAAGCAGTCAATTATCAAGGAAGCTTTCATGGGATCAGTAAGATACCTTCTGCTATAAAGGCTGGCATAATGCAATCTCCTGGAAACAGTTCTGAATTGTGATTCAAGATGGGCAGTTTAGGAGCTCCAAACTAAAAGCCAGTATCATGAGGTATTAATAGAATAACCATATCATCTATCATGTAAATTGAAATACCTAGGAGATTAAAAAGGGATAATGTGAATAATTATGTTGGAATGACAGGTGTAAACTGGCCCTCGTACCGGAGCATCTAAAAATTTGAGATTTCAAGCCATAGAACAGTAAGTATGAATTTTAGTTTTAATATTGCTCCTTATAAGTTCTGACAAGTTACTTAATTATTGTACATTTAGTTCCCTAAGCACATGACAGTAACTAAGCTCAGGAAGTTGAGTATGCAGGTTACATGTGTTAATGTGCATCCAGTGCCAAGGACCTGGCCAGTTGTTCGGACCTCAGTGTGTACAGATCCATAGTTCAGGATTAATGAAGTGGACTGTGAAGCCTGAACGCCTAGGTTTCACTACTGCTCTGCTAAATACTAGTTGTATATCCTTGGATTAATGATGTGGGCTCCCTTTCCTTATCTATAAAATTGGTATAGAGCAGTATGATTTACCTTAGAGTATTATTATAAGAATTAAATCAGTCCACACACACTCACAACATTTAGTAGAGTGCATTATCCATAGTTAATATTATATTATTGCTATTTTTATTCTTAATTGAAATTCCTTACAATATTTTTGTTTATTACATTGGCATGCTTGTCTTCTTTCAATGTTCTGGTTAGAAGGAGATAACAAAGATAAAAAAGAAGTAGGAAAAATGTCATTAAATGAAAGCCATAAATTAATCATATCTTTAAATAAATCATATCTTTAAATTTAAAACACTCTTTGTTTATCGAAGGAACTAGATAATTATTTCTCTTCCAATGTTCTAGGAAAGATGTAACAAAAGATTTTTGCTTTTTTATATCTCTTCACAAATTTCAAATTATTTGTGCCAAATTATTTCAAACTGTGAGCGAATGTGGGAGGTTAAGGTGACATTTTTTTTTGTCAGGCTGACATTTCTAACACTGTATATATTTTTCCAGTTTAATTGAGAAATAATTGGCACACATCACAATATAAGTTTAATGAGTATAGCATGATGGTTTGATTTACATATATTGTAAAATGAGTAACAATAGGTTCAGCTAATATCTATCTTTTCATATAGATACAAAAGAAAGAAAATAAAGAAAACAGAAAAAAGGGAGAAAAAAGTTTCTTGTCATGAGAACTCCTAGGATTTATTCTCTTAACTTTCTTATACATCATATGACATGGTTAGCTTTGGTCATCATGTTGTACATTATATCCCTGATTACAGTGTTTAAAGATTATCTAATTATTTTCAGTTTGATTTTTATTTTTCTTGACAAATTAATATAGATATTTCCTCACATTTTATATACCATTACCAACAGAAAGCTATCTATGAATACTGAGCTCCCCTTGTATCCTCTCAGAATTGAAAAACCTTAAACTTTACAGAAAAAAGAATGTTAATAAAAGCAACATGGTTAGTGTTCATCAAGTAACTAATTTAATGATCATTAGTAATTAAAACCAAAGGTAAAATGCAAATTATAAAAACTGTCACGTAGGCACATGCAAGTGTGTGCAATTTCACTACACATGATGTAAATAAAAATAAAATAATAATCTGGTAGCAAAATTTCTGAGAGGCAAGAATTTGGGTGGTTTTGTTCATTATCAAATTCCCATAACCTAAACTAAGGCCAGACTCAAAGATTTGATGAATAAATATTTGCCCCAAAGATATGGAAAACTTGTATTTTGAAAATATTAAATGTTAGCATATGTATATAGCAGGAGTATAAATTGACATAGTTCTGTTATTGAGAGAAAACCTTGTAGATATTAAAATTAAAATTTTATATGTCATCTACTGAGAAAATACATTATTCACCAAACAACAGCTTGCTTCCCTCAACAAAGGTATTTAGTTGATTCATTGTTTATTAAAGGCAAAATAACAGTGACAACTATGATTTCAAAATGGCAAATACTTTTGTAGTTTTGACATTACCTTGAGCTGTCTAAGAAATTTAAGAAATTTAAGAATACTATAATAAAATACTTAGTAATAAATTTAAGAACACTATAATAAAATACTTAGTAAAAGGATTTATTTTGTTATACAATTAATTATGAATCGATACAATTATGACACTTATTCATGAGATTGCAGTTTTTTTCAGAATCTAGTTTTTAGAGAAAAAAAATGACTACAGAAAGTATTGCAAATTCTATCAATTCTCCCCCCCCACTTAAAGTAAACCTAAACAATGATACAAACTGTGTCTTAATCACACTCACATTGAAGTATATATTGTCACCTCAAAGAGAGTTGCAAGGAATTTTTTTAAATTCCTTAATGGCGGTACTGATTTTGAGGTACAAATTTTCCTCTCCATGTTATAAGGCTTGTTTTTCATTGGGTGGGATATGTGAGGGGTAATTTTTCCCAGGAATTTATTCTGACTTTTAAACTAGATAAATCATTTTCTGAATTAAGACATACGTATCACAAATTTATCATTATTTCCACTAGCTACACTTTGTTAGGAAAGTTATAGAACATGTTTACAGCTGTGAATACATATCCCAACTAAAATAAGCATCTGTTTTAGTTATACAGATGGAAATAAAAATGATTCCCTTCAGAAAGTTTTGCTCATTAAAGGGTTTGTCTCAGGAAGGGACAACACTGCAGGGTGAAGCCAGTTGGGGCAGCCAGCTTCAAAAACAGTCCTCAGCCTTTCCCACATGTCCTGGACTCTTCCAGAGCTGCCTCCCCAGCTGGCTGGGGCTTAGAGGTCTGTGACTGCAGTCAGTCACCACTGCCTCCTGTCCTTTAAACCACTCAGCTTTCCATTGCCTTGTTCTACCTATAAATTAATCTGACCCATGGCTAACTACCCCCTGGCCTCCATGATCCTGAAGCTCTGGCCAAGTGGAACTTAGGACTCCACCCAGCCTCAGATTTCTGTCCCATGCCCATGTCTGTGAGTGCTCTGAAGAAGGAAGACAAGGAGCAAGGTTAAAACTCATCTGGAGTTTTGAGTTGTTCTTGAATGCTGAATGTTTTTTTAAATTAAACCTATTTTGAGTAAACAGAAAAAAAAAAAGATACAGATTAAATAACATGTCCTGAACAACAGGTCAATGAAGAAATCAAAAGAGAAATATAAAATCTTTGTATGGAGACAAATGAAAATGGAAACAAAAATACCAAACTTATAGGATTCAGCAAAAGCAATTCTAAGAGAGAAGTTTATGTTGATAAATTCCTACCTTTAGAAAAAATAAATATCTCAAATAACCAAACTTTACATCAGGAAGTCAGAAAAAAAAATGCCCAAAGTTAACAGAAAGAAGGAAATAACAAAAAATACAACAGAAATAAATCAAATAGAAACTAAAAGACGATTGAAAAACTCAACGAAAAAAAGAGCTTGCTTTTTGAAAACAAAAAAAAAATAGACAAACTGACATCTAAACTTACCAAGAAAGAGAAGAAACTCAAATTTAAAAAATTAGAAACAAAAAAAGAAGACACTATAATTGATACCCCAGAAATACAAAGGATCATGAGAGATTACTATGATCAATCATATGCTCACACACTAGGCAACCTACCAGAAATAGATAAATTCCTAAAACATTCAACCTACCAAGACTGAGTAATAAAGATACAGAAATATTAACATACTGATTACCTGATAAGAGATTGAATCAATAATCAAAACCTCACAAAAATGTCCAGATGGTTTCACTGATGAATTCTAACAAACGTTTAAAGAAGAATACCAACCTTTCTCAGATACTTTCAAAAATTGAAAAGCGGGCAACATTTCCAAACTTATTTTACAAGGCAAGCGTTACCCTAATACAAAAGCTAGAAAAATACACTAAAAAAAATTATAGGCCAATATTCCTGATGAACATCAGTGCAAAAATTCTCAACAAAACATTGGCAAATGAAATTCAGCACACTAAAAGGATCATGTACTATGATCAAGTGGCATTTCTACCAAGGATGCAAGAATGGCTTAGCATCTGCTAATCAAGAAGTGTAATGCATCGCATTAACAAAATAAAGTTTAAAAATCATGTGATCATCTCAATAAATTCAGAAAAAGCATTTGACAAAATTCAACATCATTATAGTCCTATAAAACTGTGTATGGAAAGGTCTTTATTATTTTTTTATAAAGTACAAAAGAAAGCTGACATAGCCCATAGCATTTGTGTAATACATGTTACATAATGTTTTGATACCTATAATAGGTTTTAAAACATTGATAAGATTCATAAAGACAATCATTTTTCTATAGCAGTGTTTTCAACCTTGGCCATACATAAAACTATCTAGAGCTTTTTTTTAAAATTCTGAAGTTCAGTCCTCATTCTCAACAAATTCTAATTCATTTAATTTAGGATGAGTCCTGGATGGACATCGTGTTAAAAAAAAAAATCTCCCTAGCTGATTTTAATGTTTTAATGTGTAACCAAGGTTGAAGCCCACTATTTTTTCCTGAAAAAAAACCAAAACAAAACAAAAACAAAAAACAAAAACAAAAGCTGTGTACACAGGGAATGTACCTTAACATAATAAAGGCTATCTATGACAAACTCACAGCTAACATCAAAATTAACTGTGAAAAACTGAAAGCTTTTTCTCTAAGATCAGGAAAAGGATAAGGATGCCCACTCTTGCCACTTTTATTCAATATAGTATTGAAAGTCCTAGCTAGAGCAATTAGGCAAGTAAAAGAAAGAAGAGGCATTTAAGAGGAAAGGGAGAAGTAAAACTGTCTCTGGTTAATATGGCATTGTGTTACGTAGAGAAAACCCTAAATCTCCACCAAAAAAAGTTAGAATAAATAAATTCATTAAAGATGCAGAATATAAAATACACAAAAGTGAGTTGCATTTCTCTACACCAACGATAATCTATCAGAAAGAGGAATTTTAAAATTATCCCATTTACAACTGTATCAAAAATAAAATATTTGGGAGTAAATTTCACCAAGGAAGCAAAAGACCCACATACAGAAAACCGTAAGACATTGATAAAAGAAATTGAAAAAGGCACAAATATATGGATATATTCCATGCTCATTGGGAGAATTAATATTTTAAAAATGCTTATACTACCCAAAGCAGTCTATAGATCCAATGGAAAATCCTACCAAAATTTCAGTGATTTTTTTTTTACAGAAATAGAACAAACAAACCTGAAATTTGTATGGAACCATAAAAGGTCTCAAACAGCCAAAGCAATCTTAAGAAAGAACAAAGATGAAGGCATCACATTTCCTGATTTTAAACTATATTACAAAGTCATGGTAATCCCGACAGTAGGGTACTGGCATAAAAACAGAATCATAAATAAATGGAACAAAATAAATAGCCCAGAAATAAGCCCACATGTACATGGTCAATTAATTTATGACAAAACAGCCAAGAATATACAATGGGGAAATGATAGTTCCTTCAATAAATAGTGTTGGGAACAATTGAGAGCCATATACAAGAGGATGAGAGTGGACCACTATCTTATACTATACACCAAAATCAACTCAAAATGTATTCAACACTTGAATATAAGACCTGGAACTGTAAAACTCCATGGGGGAAACACAGTGAATAAGCATCTTGATTTTGGTCATTGCAATGCTTTTTGATTTGACACCAAAGATAAAAATAACAAAAGCAAAAATAAACAAGTGGGAATAAAAATCTTCTGTACAACAAAGGACACCATTAACAAAATGAAAAAGCAACCTATAGAATAGCAGAAAATAGTTGTAAATTATGCATCTGATAAGAGGTTAATATCGAAAATATATAAAGTACACATATACTAAAATAACAATAACACTAATAATATTAGTAGTATAATATTAGATTATGAATCTATTAGTATTTAAATATAAATATATATAATATATAAAGTATATGTTATATTATAAATAATAATAACTCAGCACTAAAAATAATAATAATCCACTTAAAATGGGCAGAGGACACGAATAGACATTTTGCCAAAAAAGACATATAAATGGCCAAAAGATGTGCAGAAAGATGTTCAATATCACTAATCAGGGCAATGAAAATAAAAACTATAATGAGATTACACTTACACCTGTCAGAATGACTAGAATATAAAAGACAAGTAATAACAAGTGTTGGCAAGAATGTAGAGAAAAAGGAACCCTCGTGCAATGTTAATAGGAATGAAAACTGGTGCAGCTGTGCTGGCAAACGGTATTGAGTTTCCTTCAAAAATTAAAAAACAGAATTACCATATGATCCCATAATTCTACTACTGGAGATTTACTCATAGAAAATGAAAAAAAAAACTAACTTGAAAAGATATATACACCCCTAATAATTTTATTTATTTATTGCAGCATTATTTACAATAGCCAAGACATGGAAGCAACACAAGTGTCCATGCATAAATGACTGGGTAAAGAAGATGTAATATATATACATATATACACACACAATGGAATATTACTCAGCCACAAAAAAGAATGAAATCTTGCCACCTTCAACAACATGGATGAACCTAGAGGTTATAATACTAAGTGAAATAAGTCTGTCAGAGAAAGGCAAATACCATAGGATTTCACTCATAGGTGGAATTTAAGAAACAAAACAAATGAACAAAGAGAAAAAAAAAAGAGACAAACAAGAAAACAGACTCTTAAATAGAGAGCACTGGTCATTGCCAGAGGGAAGAAGGGTAGGGGGATGGTTGAAATAAAGGAGATTAAGACTACTCTTATTGTGATGAACACTGAGTAACGTAGAGAATTGTTGAATCATTATGTTGTACATATGAATTAATAACACTGAATGTTAATTATACTCTAGTTAAAAAAATTTAGGCAGAGGAAATGAATAGTCTACTTCCAAAGAAGACACACAAATGGCCAACAGGTACATGAAAATTAGTCAATATTACTAGTCATCAGGAAAATGCAAATTAAAATCATGATGAGTTACCATCTCACAAGTATTGGGATGGCTATTATCAAAAAGACAAAAAAATGACAAATGTGAATGAGGATGTGGAGAAAGAGGAACACTTGTAAACTCTTGATGAAAATGTCAACTGGTGCAGCCACTACAGAAAACAGTATGGAGGTATGGAGGTTCCTCAAAGAATTAAAAATAGACCATATGATCCAGCAATTCCATATCTGAGCACATACCCAATGGAAATGACATCATTATCTCTAAGTTATATCTATATTCTCATGATCATAGCAGCATCATTCACAATGACCAAGATACGAAAATAATCTAAGTGTCCATCATGGATGAATGAATAAAGTTTTATACATATATATCAAACTACACACACACACACACACACACATATATACAACAATGTAAGGATATATGTGTGTGTGTGTGTGTGTGTGTGTGTGTGTGTGTGAACCTAGAGGTTATAATACTAAGTGAAATAAGTCTGTCAGAGAAAGGCAAATACCATAGGATTTCACTCATAGGTGGAATTTAAGAAACAAAACAAATGAACAAATGTGTATATATACACATACACACACGTACATATATATATATATATACATATATATATATATGTACGTGTGTGTATGTGTATATATACACACACATACACACACATACGTACACACATTTACAAAATGGAATATTATTCAGCTTTTAAAGAGAGAAGTCCTGTCATGAGACAACATAGATAAACCTCAAGGATCTTATGTGTAAGTGAAGTAAGTCAAAGAATGAAAATAGGGTACAGTATCATCTCTATGTGGAATTAAAAAAAAATAATCAAACTCATAGAAAAAGAGAATAATAAAGTGGTTGCCAGGGATAAGAGTGTGTAGGGAATATAGGGAGAGGTTGGTAAAAGGGTATAAATTTTCAGTTATAAGATGAATAAAGATTGAGGATCTAACATATAATATGATAACTGTAGCTGATAACACTGTATTATATTAGCAAATTGAAACTTGCTAAGAGAGTAGAAATTAACTGTTTTCATATATGCAGTAATAGAGATGTTAACTAACTCAATGGGGAAATCCCACAGTTTATAGCTATATCAAATCATCATTGTATTGCACACTTTCAATATCTTAGAAATATATTCGCTAATTATAACAAAGAAAATTTTAAATTAAAATTTTTTTAATGTTTATTTATTTTTGAGAGAGAGGCAGAGACAGAGACAGAGACAAAGAATGAGCAAAGGAGGGGCAGAGAGAGAGAGAGACACATACAGAATCTGAAGCAGGCTCCAGGCTCCAAGCTGTCAGCACAGAGCCCTACACAGGAATCAAACCCATGAACCATGAGATCATAACCTGAGCTGAAGTTGGACACTTAATCTACTGAGCCACCAAGACACCCCAAATTTAAAAATTTTAGGTTAAAAACCAAAAACACAAGCAGGTCAGACTTGAAAAACAATTATTTATCTATATGCTTGAAGTAACAAATATATCAGTAGGAAAACATTTATTCATTTATAATAATAAATCTCATCAATATCAATATAAATAGCATTTTAACAAATGATAGATGAAATCAAAATACATTTATTTTTATCCATGGAGTTGTTTATCTTAAAAAATAAAAATGTTTATTTATAAAATGTCAGTGCAATGAAAGGAGGGCTTTCCTAGCCTATTATAAAGAGTGAATAAATGAGCACTTTTTTTTTTTTTTTTTTTTTTTTTTTTTAACTGAATTGTGCTTCCCAAGGTGCACTTTTGGAGAGTACCAGCTCTCCTGAATTTAGTTACATCATTTTATTATGCATACTTAAAACAATTAAATGCTGATTGCTCTCATAGTAAGTAAAATATAATCAAGTCACATTTAAAATGAGGTAGCATTAGAGGAAGACCCAGTGTTTATACTCTGCACATCTCCTTAGAAGAGACCAGGTCAAGAGAGCAGCTAGTTATAACTATGAGCTTCAGGTATCACACCAGAGACCTAAAAATGAAAAGGTAGACTTAGTAAATTCCACTGGGTAGTGGTAATCCCTAAATTTGTGAAGAAAGCAGTTAACAGGTGCTCTGATAATGGGATATAGTAGAAAATCATTTTGAGGAAAAAAATGAATGAATAGATGCACGTAGAGAAGCTGTAATTTCTAGGCCTTAGTTTTAAATTTGAAGAATGAAGTGATTGGAGTAGATTCTATTAACTCTTCTATCAATTCTGAAATTCTATAAATTAAGATTTTAATGAATAAAATGGTGGCTAAGAGAATGGAAATTCATGATTTTTGTATACACTCTGATTCAATACAATATCAGTTATTTCCTGATGGTACATAAAACAACCATTCAATCATTCAAAGTCAGTCAGAAGGTGACTGACACATGAATTATGAAAATGTTTAACATAAAATTATAATCACAAAATATTTGAAATTTTGTGAAAGTCTAATTAGATGAATTCTAGTTAAGTTTACCTATAGACATTCAACTAAATCTTTTGTATGTATGTCTTTATTTATTTATTTATATTTTTATTTTTATTTTAGAGAAAGGAAGAGTGCAAGCAGGGAAGAGGGAGAAGGCGAGGGTGAGAGAGAGAGAGAGAGAGGGAGAGAGAGAGAGAGAATATTTTAAGCAAGATCCATGTTGAGAATGGAGTTCTATGTGGGGATTGATCCCACAACCCAGGGAGACCCTGGGATCATGACCTGAGCTGAAATCAAGAGTCAGAGGCTCAACTAAGTGAGCCACCTAGATGCCCCTAAACTAAATCCTTTAGAAGCATATAAAATGACTATGTTTTGTGTTCTACTTTTATGAATAAGTCAAATGAATTTCCGCTCTAAGACCTGTGCTCTTGTAACATGCATGACTTGACAAAATAAGAGTCCTACTTGTCTACAGGGCTATCAAAGGAAGTGGAAAGCAAGAGCAAGGAAGCCTTAATGAATTCCATTCTAGAGAGAAATAATTAAATTCTAAAGAGTGTTAACTCTAGAAGTACATCAGAAGATAAGAGGGTCCTGGAAGTTGTGGACCACATTCATGGGGTGGCAAGTAAACCAGGGACTGAGTAATCTGCAGGGATGAAAGGAATCAAGCAGGTCTCAGATCTCATTATGAGACTGTGAGATTGAGTAGAGTCTGGAAAAAACCCCAACATAAGAGTGGTTTCCTTGGTCTGCCAACCTTTATTCCAACCACACTAGAAACAAAACAAAAAAAACAAAACAAAACAAAACAAAACAAAATGAAACAAAACAAAAACAACAGCAAAGGCAGGCCTGATAAGGAGGGGAAAAGTGCAGGTAATACTCTTCCAAATTAATTACTACAAGGATTACAAAGGCCTCCACTCAAGGACAGGGAGTTGGTGTAATTACAAGGGAACTCTATCTAATTAAATTTGAAATCCCGAACCAGCTGACCTTGACTGTAAAAGGAGTGAAAATGATTAGTACCTTCCTCCACCCCCACACACACTAATACCCAGAGATGAAAGGACCTAAGCTTTCTGGGAAATAAAAGAAAACACAACTATGCTTCAGTTTCCAATGCATTCTTATATACAATGTGTAAAATAAATTAAAATTGTGGATTGGGAATTTAGGGGATGTATGGATACTCAGAAAATATATCATTAAATATAGTCTCTAAAATAAAAAAAAACAGGCATAACAGCACATTAGAAATGTAGAAGAATCAATAAACTGAAAGATTGTAAATTTGGAAAACAGGATTATTTTTAATCAAAGCAGAGAGAGAGACTGAAAACAAAAACAAAACAAAACAGATCAACAGAAAAGTTCAAAGCAGAGAATATTTTCAACTGGAAAGACTTCAACCATCCATTTATCTTGATAACCTCTAATGGACAGAATGCAATTTCCTCATTTGCATGCCTATGCCATGTACTTAAGGATATTTCTAGTGGAATATTGTCTTAGTCCATACATCACATTCTTTTTTATTTCCTTTTTCCATATCTAACTTATTTGCTGGTATATTGTACAGTCTGCTAAATATCTGAAAGTATTTGTGACAAGCAGCCTGGCAGATGGCTTCCAATGACCCTCAACCTCAGGGGAGCATTTCTTACATCATCTCTTTCCTTAGAGAGCAGACTGTGCCTAGGAACTCGTTTCTAACACAGAGTGTGGTGAAAGTGATGGAATGCCATTTCTGAGATTAAGTTACAATAATACTGTGACTTCTGTCATGTTCACCCTTTCTCTTTTTCTCTCCTTCGGTCATTCTCAGGGAAGACTGCTGACATATTGTGAGCTGGCTGAAGAAGAGGCTTATGTGGCAACACACTGGTATCACTGGCCAATGCCTAGCAAGAATGAGAGGCCTATCAGCAGGCATGCAAATGAGCTTGGACACGATTTCTCCACCAGTGAAGTCTTAAGATACTTGCAGCACCAGTTAGCAACTTGAATGCTGCCTCATGAGACATTCTGAGCCAGCACTAAGCCCCAAGCCCTGCCCAGGCAGGTCCAGATGCCTAACCTACGGGAATTATGAAATAACAAATGCTTGTTATTTTAAACTGCAATGTTGGTGGGTATTTGGCTATATAACCAAAAGTACATAAATGTGAAGTGCTTTCATTGCAGATGCCTAAAATTGTAGATGAAGGCAAGAGGGATTTTGAGAATCACTTAAGAAGAAACATAAGTGGACTTAAATGGACCATTAATAGAAACCTGATTTTGAGGATGCTTCTAAAAAGGAAGTAATAGGGGCACCTGGGTGGCTCAGTCAGTTAACTGTCTGACTTTTGTTTTTGGCTCAGGTCATGGTTTCATAGTTGGTGAGTTTGAGCCTCGTGATGGGCTCTGCATTAACAGCACTGAGCCTACTTTGGATTCTGTACCCACCCCCCCGCTCAGTCTCCATCTCTCTCTAGCAAAAATAAATAAATAAACAAACAAACAAATAAATAAATAAATAAATAAATAAAATATGTATACTTAAAAAAAGGAAGTAATAAAAATGGCTAAAAAGGAAATAAGGAAAATGTCATTAGAAACTAAAAACAAACAAAGGCGGGGCACCTGGGTGGCTCAGTGGGCTAAGTGTCTGACTTCAGCTCAGGTCATGATCTTGAGGTTCCTTGCTTGGAGTGCCAGTAGGGCTCTGTGCTGACAGCTCAGAGCCTGGAGTCTGCTTCTGATTCTGGGTCTCCCTCTCTCTGCCCCTCTCCCCCTCCCACTCTGTCTGTCTGTCTGACTGTCTCTCTCTCTCTCTCTCTCTGATAAATAAACATTCAAAAAATTTAAAAAAAAGAAACTAAAAAAAAAGGGGAATCCTTTTGTGATGAAGTGACAAAAGGGCTTAACCCAGCTGTTGTCTGCTGTTGTGCAGAAACTTAAAACATGTCTCATGAGTTTGGTGAGCTAGTTAAGGGGGATTCCAAGCAAAACATTGCAAAGGCTGTCTGGTTTCTTCTTGATACTAATGCAACATGTCCTTAAATGGCTATTTTAGACCTGAGGAATTTTACCTTTCTGGAACAGAAGCAGGATTCTTTCAAAGTCTACCCAACCACTAGGTATGCATCTAAACATGCAACATTTTTTTTTTAATGTGCTGCGTTACTCTAGTTTCTGAATCTATCAAGTTAAAAATTTTGGAATCAATATTCCATTCCAAAAATCAATGAAGTATGGATGGTTATGTTTTAATATGAAATGAATCTAAGCAACAGTGTCTGTGATGAGATGGTGAACTGAAATGGACTTCGAATTATAAAATGATACTCAACACATAAATAAAAGAAAAACAACTAAAATTAAAGTTTCCTTAAAAATCTATTGATTTCCAACGTTTAATTTTGAAGAAACAGAATGATAAGCAATCACTGATCCAATTAGAAAAAAAAAAAACAAACTATTGTTAATTCACCTTGCTAAATGGTCACTGTCTTTTCAGCACACCACTGTCTTTCCTTCCTCAGATCAATCTCCATTTTGGCCCTAAGCAATTCACTTAATCTTTCTATGCTTCAGAGCATCCCGGATAATAACTGCTTCACAGAACTGTTGTTTAATTGACACATTATTGGTGATCACACTTTGCATTAAAATTTGGCAAACAGTAGGAACTGAGTAAAGGTCAGTTGACTCTGAATCAGTATAACTGCCAATGAGATATGACAATCTTACTTCTTCAAATGAACCATGAATTTGCATAGTTTTTCCACTGATATACTGACCTGAATTTCCTTTAGCAAAATAAAAACAAACAAATGAAAAGCCAGACTTAATAACCTTATATAAAAGTGCCCTTTACCCTGGGGTGCCTGGGTGGCTCAGTCAGTTAAGCATCTGACTTCAGGTCAGGTCATGATCTCACGGTTCATGAGTTCTAGCCCCAGTTCATGAGTTCTAGCCCCACATCGCTCTCTGTGCTGACAGCTTAGAGCCTGGAGCCTGCTTCAAATTCTGTCTCCTTCTCTCTTTGCCCCTTTCCCTCTCTCTCAAAAATAAACACTATTTAAAAAGTACTCTTTACCCTGAATCCTCTTCCACTCCTAGATCCCATTTATCTGGCTCCACTTTTTATCTGTAATTTTATCATCTTCTAATTTAAGTTTATTTGTGCATTATGATTATTTCTATTATCTAACTCTTCTATAAAGTAAATCCATTTCTATGAATGCAGGGTCTTTGTTTATTTTGCCTACTGATGTAGGCAAATATCTAGATGTTTCAAATATCTAGAAACATGTCTTACAAATAATTAATTATCAATAAATAATTGTCAAATGATGAATAAATAATTCACCAATTTTCCCTAAGAGCTAATAATTATTCAAACTATGGTGTTCAAGAATTTAGAGGAATTCAATACCTCTCAACCAACAGGACCTGACAAATTACCTACCTGTACCCTAAATCCTGAAACACAATTTAGCTTATCTCTAAGAGAAAATTCTGGAAACTAAAGAAGGGTCTTGACTTACACTGTGGCTAGAAGCTTGCATAAGCAGAGACATTTTAACAATATGTGTTCTTGTAATCCATGAGCACAGAATGTTTTTCCATTTCTTGGTGCCATCTGCAATTTCTTTCATCAGTGATTTACAGTTTTCAGAATACAGGTCTTTCACCTCTTGGCTCAGGTTTAATCTAAGATATCTTACGTTATTTGATGCAATTGTATATGGTATCAATTCCTAGATTTCTCTTTCTGCTGCTTCATTATTGGTGTACAGAAATGCAGCAGACTTTTGTAGGTTGCTTTTATACCCTGGGACTTCACTGAATTCATGCATTAGTTCTAACAATTTTTTGGTAGGTCTTTTGAGTGTTCTATACAGAGATTAATGTCATTTGCAAATAGTGAAAGTGTGGTGATTTCCTTGCTGATTTGGATGCATTTTATTTCGTTTTTGGTCTGATTGCTGAGGCTAGGACTTCCAGTCCTATATTAAACAACAGTGGGTAGAGTGGACATCCCTGTCTTGTTCCTGACCCTAGAGGAAAAGCTCTGTTTTTCCCCATTGAGGATGATACCCAAAGCAATCTACACTTTTAATGCAATCCCTATCAAAATACCACCAGCAATTTTCACAGAAGAAGAAGAAACAATCCTAAAATGTTTATGGAACCACAAAAGACCCTGAATAGTGAAAGCAATGCTGAAAAAGAAAAGCAAAGCTGGAAGCATCATAACTTTAAGTTATATTACAAAGCTGTAGTGATCAAAACAGAATGGTATTACCACAAAAACAGGCACACAGGTCAATAGAATAGAATAGAAAACCTAAAAATGGACCCACAATTACATGGTCAACTAATCCCCAACAAAACAAGAAAGAATATCCAATGAGAAAAAGACAGTCTCTTTACCAAACTGTGTTGGGAAAATGGGACAGTGACAGTCATAAGAATGAAAGTGGGCCACTTTCTTACACCATAAACAAAAATACTCAAAATGGATAAAAGACCTAAATGTGAGACAGGGAAACATCAAAATCTTAGAGGAGAACACAGGCAGTAATTTCTTTGACATTGACCATAGCAACTTCTTTTTAGATATGTCCCCTAAGGATAGGGGACAAAAGTAAAAAATAAACTATTGGCACTTAATCAAGATAAAAAGCTTCTGCACAATAAAGGCAACCTATGGAGGGGCACCTGAGTGGCTCAGTTGGTTGGGCATCCAACTTTGGCTCGGGTCATGATCTCACAGTTTGTGAGTTGGTGCCTCACATCAGGGTCTGTGCTGACAGCTCAGAGCCTGGATCCTGCTTTAGATTATATGTGTCTGTCTCTCTCTCTCTCTCTGCTCCTCCCCTGCTCATGCTCTGTGTGTCTCTCTCCATCAAAAATAAATAAACATTAAAGAAATTTTAATGAAAATTTTTTAAAAAGGCAACCTATGGAATTGGAGAAGATATTTGCAAATACCATAACTCATAAAGGGTTAGTTTACAAAATCTATAAAGAACTCATCAAACTTAACACCCCCAAAATGAATAATCTAATTACAAAACGTACAGAAGGCATGAATAGACATTTTTCTAAAGAAGATATCCAGATAGCCAACAGACACATGAAAAGACGCTCAACATCACTCATCCTCAGGGAAATACAAATCAAAACCACAATGAGATAATACCTCACATCTGTCAGAAGGGATAAATTCAACAACAATGGAAGCAACAGGTGTTGGCAACGATGTGGAGAAAGGGGAATCCTCTTGCATTGTTGGTGGGAGTGCAAACTAGTGCAGACACACTGGAAAGCAGTATGGAGCTTCCTCCGGAAGTTAAAAATAGAACTACCCTATGACCCAGCAATTGCACTACTAGGTATTCACCCAAAGAATATAAAAATACTGATTTGAAGGGATATCTGCACCCCATTGTTTATAGCATCATTATCTACAAGAGCCAAATTATGGAAAAAGCTCAAATGTCCAACGACTGATGGATGGACAAAGAAGTGATATACACATACAATGGAGTATTAGTTATAAAAATGAATGAAGTCTTGCTATTTGTAATGAGGTTGATGGCGCTATAGAGTATAATGCAAAGCTAAATAAGTCAGTCACAGAAAGACAAATACCATATGATTTCATACATGGAATTTAAGAAACAAAACAGATGAACATAGGGGAAAAAAAGAAAGAGGCAAACCAGAAAAGGGGCTTTTAACTATAGAGAGCAAACTAAGGGTTGTGGGAGGGTAACTGGGTGGGGGGATGGGTAATTGGGTGATAGGTATTAAGAGGGCACTTGTGATGAGAACTAGATAATGTAAGTGATGAATTATTAAATTCTACACCGGAAACTAATAATATTAAACTGTATGTTAGCTAACTGGAATTTAAATAACAACTAAAAAAAAAGGAACTTAACATTGGCAAACTCTTAATTACTGACACTGAAGCTAGAGAGGGCCAACTGACAATTTCAATTTCTAATATGGAAACATTTAATCAACAATGGTAAACAAATTGCTGTATTTCTGTTATGCAGATTCTACACTGCAAACACATATTTGCTTCTTTGGAAAACCAACATCTTTTAATAACACGATATTATGAATTCCTTCAACTGCCTAAATTCCCAGTGTGGATTGTTCCCCATAAAATCTTTTTATTTTTGAAATCAGAAAATACTTTCTAATGTAAGAACCATAGTTTCAAGCCCCTCTGGGTTATACCACTGCAAACGCAGACAGTTCTGTTACAACCAGCAAATGTGGCTAGTGGGTGCCATGTTGTTTGCCTTGGCAAAACAAAAGCTTTGTACTTCCCTCATCTAGCCATTGTCTTGGTAGTCTAATGCAAAAACAGAAGTGTGTTCACCTGTGGCTCATTTTTTTCTAGTTCCTGCCTAAGAACATATTTGCCTTCATCATCTAAACTAATACACTGTGGTATTGAAAACTAAGCTTTTGGTTTCTTCCAAATAGTTTAGGAAAATATTAATATCTTTCAGTCCCTTGCCTGAAAATTCCTGAGCATAAATATCTCTTTAACTTGCATAAGTCCCAAAATTCTTTCATCAGGAGAAAAATACTGCCTTTACATCAACTGAATAGTTAAATGTCTCCCCAATATTTAGCAGTATTGAAAATAATAAAATCAGAATAACACAATTAGAAAAAAATATGTTAATGGCATGCATATTACAATCCTTATCATTCATTTATTTTTAAAATTATGTCATCCTACAAGTACTACACAAACAGTAGCATGGAGCAGACCCTTCATCAGCATTTAACTCAGACACATCTATGTAATTCAAAGGAACTAATAATATTCCATTTTGTTTATGTACACTGATTCAATCATGTTGGTTAAATTTTTACCATTTGTATCTTTCCTTATTTCACCAAAAATAATTTTTGCAATTGTCCAAAGTAGTTATTTACCTTACAGATATTATGGGGTTTTGATCATAAAAGTATTTCATATTGTCCTGGTTCAGCTTCCAGGTATTTAGTTTAAAACAAACTTAAAATAAAATAAAAGCTATTTCAATTATTCATATGATTCCTACTCTCCTTTTTTGTGGTAAATATTGTAACCATTTGCGTAGTTTCTTTTCCACCTAGCAGTTAACCCCTGAAGTCAATTAAAAAAGAAATTTCTTAACCTACTGGTCAAATTAAGGAATTCTTGGCTCATCACTGCTCTGGTCTTCTTAAATGGAAATTTGTTTTGACATTAATTTATTTACACAAGAAGTAAGAGACTGATAAGTCTGTTGTATGTGTATGTATGAGTATGTTTCATAGAAAGTAATCTCAAAATATTTATTGTGAGTCAACTTGCCATATGAAAGTTCATCTTCAAAATATATGAGAATAGAAGGATACAAAATCAATGTACAGAAATCTGTTGCATTTCTGTACACCAATAATGAATCAGCAGAAAGAGAAATTAAGCAATCAATACTGTTTACTACTGTACAAAAAATAATATATCTAGGAATAAACCAAACCAAAGAGGTGAAAGACCTGTACTTGAAAAACTATAAAATACTGATGGAAGAAATTATAGATGACACAAAGAAATAGAAAGACATTCCATACTCATTTAATGCAATCCCTATCACTTAATACAATCCTTTATATTTGATACAATCCCTATCAATATACCACCAGCATTTCTCACAGAGCTAGAACAAACAGTCCTAGAATATGTATGGAACCACAGAAGATCCCAAATAGCCAAAACATACTTGAAAAAAGAAAAGCAAAGCGAGAGGCATCAAAATTCTGGACTTAAAGTTACATTACAAAGCTGTAGTGATCAAAATAGTATGGTACTGACACAAAAATAGACACATAGATTAATAGAAGAGAGTAGAAAACCCAGAAAGGAACCCAGTATATGGCCAAATTACCTTTGGCAAACAAGAAAGAGTATCCATTGTAAATAACAGTTTCTTCAACAAACAGCGTTGGGAAAACTGGACAGCGACATGCAGAAGAATGAAAATAGACCATTTTCTCACACTATAGAAAAAAAATTCAAAATGGAAGAAAGACCTAAATGTGAGACAGAAAACCATCAACACCCTAGAGGAGAACACAAGCAGTAACTTCTTTGGCATCGGTCATAGCAACCTCTTTCTAGTTATGTCTCTGAGGCAAGGGAAACAAAATTAAAAGCTACTGGGATTTTATCATGATAAAAAGCTTCTGCACAGTGAAGAAAACAATCAACAAAACTAAAAGGCAACCTATAGAATGGGAGAAGATAATTGTAAATGACATATCTCATAAAGGGTTAGTATACAAATCTATAAAGGACTTATGAAACTCAACACCCAAATAATGAATAATCCAATTACAAAATAGGCAGAAGACATAAAAGAACATTATGGCCAACAGACACATGAAAAGATGCTCAACATCACTCATCATCAGGGAAACACAAATCAAAATTACAATGGGATATCACCTCACACCTGTCGGAATGGCTAAAATTAACAAAACAAGAAACAGGTGTTGGCAAGGATGCAGAGAAAGGGGAATCTTCTTGCACTGTTGGTGGTAATGCAAACTGGTGTAGCCACTCTGGAAACAGAATGGAGCTTCCTCCAAAAGTTAAAAATAGAACTACCCTTCACCTCAGCAATTGCAGTACTAAGTATTCACACAAAAATTACACAAATACGGATTTTTAATTTTTTTAATGTTTATATTTGAGAGGGAGAGAGAGTGCGCGGGAGCGAGCAAGAGAGGGGGAGGGGCTGAGAGAGAGAGAGTGACACAGATTCTGAAGCAGGCTCTAGGCTCTGAGCTCTCAGCACAGAGCCCGATGAGGGGCTCAAACTCACAAACCTTGGGATCATGACCTGAGCTGAAGTTGGATGCTTAACCTACTGAGCCACCCAGGTGCCCCAACAAATATACTGATTTGAAAGGATACATGCTCCTTCGATGTTTATAGCAGCATTACCTATAATAGTCAAATTATGAAAAGAGGCCAGATGCTCACTGACTGATCAGTGGAGAAAGAAGAGATGGTGGGTGTGTGTGTGTGTGTGTGTGTGTGTGTGTGTATGTACGTGTGTGTGTATATATATATATATATATGGTATATACATATGTGTGTATATATACATACATATATATACACACATATATATACACACATATATGTGTGTGTGTATATATACATACATACACACACACACACACACACATACACATACATACATATAGAGTAGGTGGGTGGTGAGGATGGGTTAAATGGTGATGGGGATTAAGTAGTATACTTGTCATGAGCAACTGGATGATGTATGGAAGTGCTGAATCACTACATTATATATCTGAAACTGGTATTACCCTCTATGTCAACTAGCTAGAATTTAAATAAAAATTAAAAAAATATATATATCTTGAGAATATTTTCAATATGATGTCTAGAGACCAGCTGAACACTGACTATTTATCTCAAAAACCAATGAGGATACCCCAAATGAATTTATATATAAATATTGAATTGAAACACCACAAACAGGTACCACCAGAAAGTCAGCATTTTTAACAATTTTATGGAAAATGTAAAGCTTATGGGAAGTCATTGAAGGAGAAACATCCTATGTTTGGCTTTGACCAAATTTTGATTCATTCCTTCCAAAGGGGAAAAAACAAAAATTGCTAGTAAAAAAAAGTTGTTGATCCTTTCTAAGGGTCTCATAGACAAAGTTTACGTCATAGCTCAATGCCACAGAGCAAGGACCAGACACGGGAGAATAAGCAGAAAGCCAAATTTTCAGGAACTGACAGAATGTCATGCAAATGCATTTGTGCTTTATTGAGTGGTTCACCTCAACTCACATGCAATGGAGTACAAGGTAAGTGACTTTGACACAGCTAGCCACCTTTATTGGTGAGGAGGGGCAAGTAGAGAGGAGTACAATTCCCCAACTAACTTTAGGAAAATTAAAATATGTGGACTGAAATGATTCAGCATTTCAGATTTCTCTGATGTGCTTGGCTTCTCAGAAAATCCTTCCCTAGTCACCAGTGTCAGATGAATGCCAAAGGGATACATGTGGGGCACCGGCAGCAGTTTGCTATGAAATGTTTCTTAATTACTGAATGGGTCATTATTAATTCATCATGTTGAAGTTTGAGAGAACTCTTCTAATAAAACCACTCTTTTACATGCTGGTTTTGGACTAATTGAAAAGTAAGACATAAATAATAGAGATGGAAATTAAAATCTCTTAAAATGGACATTTGTAAGTGAGCCTTACTCATAAGGTCAAGTGATCTTCTGAATATCAGAATTAAACAGTGAATATAGAACAGCTATTCATAGTAGATTAATACATACCTCTCCCATAGGCAAGGCCATATCTCTACACTCACCTCATTACTGTGAGTGATTGAAAGGAAGCACATTCTCCAGGCATATCAGCTTCTAAAATATAAAGTGGCTGGGTGAGGCATTCCTGATTCGTCTACCAACCTTACCGATAACATAGGTCATTTCATCAAAAATGAAGAAGCCCTTTTCCTCAAAATCTCATTTCTACTATAGATTTCTCATAAAAATTTTATTAACATTGATTGCAACAATTATCTTTTTAACCCGTGGATCCTCAGTTTGTGGACAATATATACAACCTTGTAGCTGGCTAATATATTTATTTCGTGTTAGTAACTGATTATGAATTTTAATATAAGATTAAGTGAAACATACACATTTTCAATTTGGTCTCCAAGATTAAGTATTTTCTATTAAGCTTTTAGTGCATTTTATAGTATTATAAAACAGTGAGTCATTATTTTTCATAAACACAGGAAACCACAGGTTGATGAGTCCATCATTCATTTGGCAAAACAATGATATCATGGCCTTAGGTTACCTTCTCTTTTGATGTTCCCTTTACATTGCAAAATGACTGCAGCAGATCCAAGCTACTTTTACAATGAGTCAAAATCATCTAAATTCAGAAATGAGAAGAGAGGAGTTCTATTTTTGCATCACTTTCTTTTATAAGAGATTATAATTTTCCCTAGAAGCACAATATATGACACCAACACCTTCTCTTTCTTCACATAGGCCTGCATTTAATCACATATCTGGTATTCCTACCTTCAACAATAGCTAAGAAAGTGAGTGCCTGGGATTTTCCTATCTACAGAGGGAGACTGTCATTCCCAGAAAGAAAGAAGAGTGGGAAGTGGGCTTTTTGTAAGCAAGCAGCGTTGTCTGCCACTGTCTTTGCCTATTTTGTATATAGAAGCAATTACTTACCATGGTATTCTTTTGCTCATGAAAAATGTCATAGTATAGATCTAACAAGCTCACACATACACATACATTTGTAACATAACTGACCTATGTAAAATAAGAAAATAGATTTTTTTAGGTCTGTCGTTAGTGCAGATAATGCTACGGCATGAAAAGTACTATGCAAAGAGAGGCCCATATATTTGACCGAGAAAGCCAGCAAGAAGGGAATCTAAAAGATTCATTCAGGAAAAGCCCTCATGAAAGTGGGGGGAGAAAGTGAGAGGAAGAAAATAATATGATAGCAGGGAAAATGTCAAAAAATTTCTCCCATCCCATAAAGAAGCCTACTGATCTTTGTTGTTCAACGGGTGAAATCTGCAAGTTCTAAAAGTACACAGATTAGCACATTTTGGGGGCAAGCAGTATCAGTAATGGGTGGAGAGGAAATATCAGATGTCTGAGGACAGATATTAGAAATTTAGAGACATGAACATAAAAAAGATATAAAAACTACATATTGAGTCATTATTTGAGTTAGTACCCATAAGACCTTCCACCTGAATACTTGTGCTTCATACGGTTTTGGATATTGCAAGAAATTTTATATATATATATATATATATATATATATATATATATATATATATATATGGCATTATATATATATATATATATATATATATATATATATATATATATATATATATATATGGCATTTGTTTCTAAGCTTTCCCTTCTGTTGATAGACCAATCAACTCTGTATCTAGTTTTATAGGATCTGACCTATGCTTTCAGTTTCTAAGTAGGTCAAGGGTCTCCAAGACCACAATCAGCCTTCAGGATTCACTAGAATGACTCACAGGACTTAGAAAAGCTGTTATATTCATGGTTACAGTTGCTTACAACAGAAGGATCCATGCAAAGAGAAAATACTCATGGGAAATCAGGTACAAGCTTCCAAGGGCCCAATCCTGAAGGAGTCTCACAGATGCACTCAAATTTCTCAGCAACAATTCATGACAGCATGTGTGAAGTATTGCCCATCAGGGAAGCTCATATAAGCCTTGGTGTCCATGGTTTTGACTGGAGGTCATTCATGTAGGCACACAACACCCAAGTAACTGATCTCAGCTACTCGGAATCCAGGTTTCAGAACAAAAGCATGCATTCACCATATATTGCACTGTTTGCCTAAACTATTTGATTAAACTGATACCATGTGGCTCAAGGCCTCAGGCAGTATTCAGGGAGTATTAGGCAGAAGACTGTGGACTCAGAGCTAAACTTTCAGGAAACAGCCAAGGACCAGTGGTGGAGACAGGCCTTTCTGAGGGAATGTGCAAAATTTGAGTAGGCGCAGCTTACCGAATCAAACCTTTTCTTCACAGTTCACTGCCTCTATTCAGTGAGCTAGGTTATCTTACAGCAAAATGATCAAAATATCCTGAACATCTACATCTAGTGAAGCATTTATATTACAGATAACAAAATAGTATCAGTATGAATATGCCTAACATTTGGGGGAGCCGGTATGGGGTAGGGAGAGATTTAAAGAAACAACAAATTCATTCTATAAAACCATTACATTTATATATTTTTATATTAATTTGATTATTTGCTGCTTCTTCTGATCAACAATTACTTGTATTTTAAGGTAAATTTGTGCAGAACTACTAAGCATAGAAAATAAGTGATGATTAGCTAAATTCAATTTTTCCTCAGGCCAGTCACTTTCAATCAGCATTACATCCTGAAGAGGCTTTAACTTGACCCCAACATAGTTGATCATGAGTAAGCCATTTGAAGTTTTCCCTGGCTGTACTGGGTTTTTTTTATTGATTTTTTTCTTCCTTGTTTCTTTTGTAACATCCTCTGTGATATCTTCCGATTCACTAATCCTTTCTTCTGCAACATACAATGGACTGTTAAACTTAATGTATATTGTTCATCTAACACATCATTGATTTCATCTGTTTTGATATGTCTTTTCGACATCCAAAATTTCTGTCCATTTTGAGCATGTGAAATGAAACCAGAATAACTGTTAATGTCCTTATATGCTAATTCTACCTGTTTGTCAGTTCTAGTTCTATTTTGATTGAGTTTTGACATTTTTTTTTAATGTTTATTTTATTATTTTTGAGACAGAGAGAGACAGAGCATGAACAGGGGAGGGGCAGAGAGAGAGGGAGACACAGAATCGGAAGCAGGCTCCAGGCTCTGAGCCATCAGCCCAGAGCCCGACGCGGGGCTCGAACTCACGGACCGCGAGATAGTGACCTGAGCCGAAGTCGGACGCTTAACCGACTGAGCCACCCAGGCGCCCCGAGTTTTGACATTTTTTATAATTTTTTATTGATTGTCGGATACTGCATATTTTACTTTTTTGGGATGTTAGAAAAGTTTCTATTGCTATAAGTATTCTTGATCACTATTATTCTTAATAATGCTTCAGTGAGCATGGAGGAACAGATGTCTTTTCAAGATACTTATTTCAATTCTTTTGGATAAATATTTGAGATTCAGTTATCTGAAACTTCTACAAGACAGTTGTTGGGCTCACCTCATTTGTTTTCCATATTGCAGGGAACACTGCTCCTCACTGCCTGATCACAGGTGTTCAAAAGTTTCATCACATACATTATGTTTATTGTTTGTTTCCTCTTGCATTAAATGAGGGAGTAAATCTGATCTCTGTTTCTCCATGTTGATTCGAAATTAAAGTTGCCTTTTCTCTATTTTAAAGGGTTCTTGTGGCTGCTGTCATTGTTGTTTTATTATTGTATTCCTGTGATAGCAAATAAATATAATTTTGGTGTCTTGAGCAATAAAAACGTATTACCTTACATTTCTGTTGGGTAAAAGTAGAACACAAGACTCTGAACTCAAGTGTAGGTAAGGCTACTTTCCATTCTGGAGGCTGCAAGGGAGATCCACCTCCCTTCCTTTCCCAGATTCCAGAGGCCACCGGCATCCTGTGGTTCACTACTTTCTCTCTCCATATTCAAAGACAGTGACTGTTCTCTTCACAGAGCATCACTCTGATGTTTCCAATTTTACATCAATTTCTCTGGCTCTGACTCCCCACTGGCCTCCCTCTTCCACTTAAGGACACTTGTGAATTCATTGTGCCCTCCTGGATAATCCAGGATAATCTTTCTATCTTCTAACTAGGAACTTTAATTCCATATACAATCATAATTTCCTTTTTGCTATTTAATATAACATAATCATGGTTCCAGGGACATTTTTGGGGTCCATTATTCTACATACCACAATAAGATAGAGTTAGGTTTTGCCTTTTTTTTTTAAGTTTGTTATTGAGAGGGACAGAGATATTGAGTGGAGGAACAGAGAGAGAGGGAGAGAGAGAGAGAATCCCAAGCAGTCTCCACACTGTCAGTGCAGAGCCAGATGTGGGGCTCAAACCCTCAAACTGTGAGAACATGATCTGAGCCAAAACCAAGAGTCAGACAATCAACAGAGTGACCCAGGCACCACAGGTTTTGTCTCTTTAATCCACTGTTAAAATTTATATATATATATTTTTTAATTTAACTTTTATTTATTTTTGAGAGACAGAGCATGAGTGGGGGAGGGGAAGAGAGAGAGGGAGAGACACAGAATCCGAACAGGCTCTAAGCTCTGAGCTGTCAGCACAAAGCCCAATGTGGGGCTCGAACTCACAAACCATGAGATCATGACCTGAGCCAAAGTCAGATGCTTAACTGACTGAGCCACCCAGGTGACCCTAATATTTCCATTTTTAACTGAAGAGTCTGAACACTGTACATTTAATGTATTTATATAGTCATTACATTAGTTTACAATCTTGCTGTTTTCAATTTTATTGTTATTTTATCCAATTTGTACTTTAATAAAGTATATTTTAATTTCATTTTATGTCTTCCAGCATGATACTATGTGTTACTGTGAGTTCACTTCATTTTACTTACTTGTTATAGTTGTTGCAACTGTTATATTGACTAATTTTCCTCCTGCTTATGGGTTACATTTGGAATACTAATTTGTGGAGCACCAGGATTTTGTTGTGTTTAAGTATTTTGATTTTTTTGTTTTAACAGTAAGTTCAGTTGCATGTAAAATAGCTTAGTATTTTCAAGCCTCAATTTCAAGCTTTATTTTTTTGGCAGAACTAGAGAGATTTTGTTCTTGAGCTAGTTTAGCTCAACAATTCAACTGATTCAGTCACATTATTCATTATCATTCTGTTCATAATTCAGTCTTAGTGAGCTGTATGTCTCTAGAAACACATCCATCTATTCATGATCTTTGTTGATGAGAAGACTCTGGGAATTGTTTTACTGACAGCTTTGCAGCTGTTGCTTTCTCCAGTACTGGTTCTTTGCTTGGCTTCATGCATTCTCACCTTGTGCATGGGCAGCTTAGTTCTCAGCCAAACAAACCCAACTGCTCATGTGTAGCCCCATGTACATTTCAAGAAATACTTCGCTGCGTATTTCCCTCTCTGTGGTCCTCTGCTCCACAAACTCCAGCTATATCAACTTCTCCAAATTCCAATCTCCATCTCCTCAAATCGGCAAGAATGTCACAGTTGGCTTGCTTTCCCACTTCTTGTACCTGCACACATGGTATAGAAATGGCCTCTAGGCAGGAAGTGATGTCATTATAAAATTTATCTTGCTTGTTTCCATTCTCTCAGATTTCTATCTTGTTCCACCTGTTGTCTAATATTAAAGTAATGTTTCATTTTTATTTGTAGGTCCTCTTGTTATTTACAGAAGAGGGCAAATCCTTTTGCAGTTATGTCATCATGAACACGATCATTTTTTGATCTTTCCAGTGTTTTCTGGTTAATCAGTGAAAATTCTCAGTTTCCTATTGTATTCCAATGATATCTTCACCAAATCATGGTGCCTCATAGAATATTTACATGTACGATACTCTGAAAAATCTGCTACTTGTGGATCCCTGATATAAAAGCAGAGTTGTCTCTATGTTTCTTATGCCCCATATTTGTAGAATAACTTGAAGTATTTATGTTTGATAAACAAAATGTATAGGAGGCTACTTTAAAATTTTTGGCTAATGTGAAAACATTGGGCTTTAAAACATGCTTTCATTTTATGCCTAACAGGCACATGATGAAAAAATCTAAATTGTCATGATATTAATTAAATGTAAAATGGAATAGACAAGGTTTCAAACTGAAGATGATAGTTTTGCAAAACAGATAACTATACTGTATTCATTTAATGATTTTTAAAATGCTCTTTTAATAGCATGCTTCCAGCCATCAACTGAGTTTCAGTTGACACTAATCTAATCTCCTGATTATTCAGAAAGCAAGACTAATCTCACTTCTTAAGGAACGGAATTAGTCAATCATCCAGCAGCAATGAAACATACATTTGGAAAACATTTCCCATTTGGTTATTTTTCCTAAGAGAGTTCACTGACATACAAAATCACAATAACAGGGGCGCCTGGGTGGCTCAGTCGGTTAAGCGTCTGACTTCGGCTCAGGTCACGATCTCGCGGTCTGTGAGTTCGAGCCCCGAGTCAGGCTCTGGGCTGATGGCTCAGAGCCTGGAGCCTGCTTCCCATTCTGTGTCTTCCTCTCTCTCTGCCCCTCCCCCATTCATGCTCTGTCTCTCTCTGTCCCAAAAATAAATAAACGTTAAAAAAATTAAAAAAAAAAATCACAATAATAAAATATCCATCAAAATATTTTTGGAAATAAATGTCAAAAATCAAAAATTATATTAGGAAGCAAATGACTGTAATTCACATCATACCACTGATTCTCTAATGAACATTTATTTAAAAATTTATTTAAAATTTCTCAAAACAACACTATCTCAATCTTATTCCTTTTGTTTGTCAGTAAGAATTGCCCAACATCTACGGAGAATACTTCCTAATGTAGCAATATAAACAAGAAAAAAATTTATTCTCTCCAAAACTTGTACAAGTGAAAATATGAATGAGCATAAGACTGAATTTTTCCATGATGAAGCAAAATCTGATTCATTAGACAAGTAAATTTTATAATAATAAAAGGAAAAATAATATACAATATGGTTCCACTTCGTGACGCTAAACATGAAAAGAAACACTAAAAGCAATCTAAAATATCAGATATGCAACAGGCTTCTTTCACTATAGAGTTAGATTAACAAATGCTTATGAACAAAAATGCTTATTAAAAATAACCATAGGTTATGTAGAGTTATTTTTATTTTAACAACATTTGATCACATTATAATCTGTACGAATTCTGACCTTGAAAAAGATCTTGCTTTAAATCCTTTACGTTAACAACCTTTTATAATCATTTGATATTGTAAAAAACTAAATTTATGTGGTATCCAAATTTACATTTTTATAAGTTAAACTTGATAATTGTATTACATAACCCTCTGTTTTTCCTTAATTTTATTAAATTGAGCAACTAAAATATAACATTTGTACATTAAGTCTACCAACCTTAATTTTATTCTGTAAATTTTTCATTTTTTTAAATTTTTAAATTCATTGTTAATTAGTTTTCTGTTTTGAATAAATGTTTTTCATGTATAGCACCGCAATATCTTTTTATCTTGTTTTCTTCCTCTGGCTTTATAAATTTAAAAATATTTTGTAGTTAAATTTATATATTTCCCCTTGATTTCTTTCTTCAAAATTTTTATGTCTCACTTAATACCTGCTTTCGAGTTTTATTATTTATATTTAGTGGGGTTTTGCCATAATGTTGTTTTTCTTATAATTTTAAATTTTGGGATCGTTCCATTTTAGGTATTTTGTAAGCAGTATAAACTATTAATTCCGTTTAAATTTTTATTACATTCAATAAAGTAACAATTACTAATGTTTCTTCTGTTTCGTGACTTACATTTTGACATCTTTTTCATTTTTTTTAAAGATATCATGTACATTTTCCTTGATATGGTTATTTCTGATGTTTTAAAAATTATGGATTTGGGCTTACATCTAAATTTTAAAGCATTAACCAAAATATTTCTTAAATTTGGAGTTAAGAGTGTAACATTATCTTTAGCATTTTCCTAGCTATAGCATATAATTAACAAATCTGTTACCTTACTATCTCCCTGAACTGACTTCTCAATCTTTTTAATGTTTTCCACATATATTTTTGTTATTACGCTATTTTATACCTTCCATATTTTCTCTTTCAAGAGGGCTGCTGATATCTGGATTGAGAATTATAGCCAATTTACAAATATAATATAAACTTTTATTTATTCTGAATTGGCTTTAATGTTAACTTCTAGCCTTCATATTCCTTATTTCTTCTGTTTTGAATTATATCTTGTTTCAGGTTGGAGCACATCTTCCAGTAACTTCAGAAGATAATGATGGATATATTTGCTGATTTTCCAACTATTAAAACATGTCTACATTATTATTTTATACATGAAATTTACTTTGAATAATTTAGATCCTATGTTGCTATACACAATAAATTTTTAACTACTGTCTACCCTAAAGTTGGAAGCTTGCTTGATTTAGTTGCTATGTATGTATTGATGACTATTTTTTCCCTCTTGCACCTTGTAATAATTTTTCTTTATCATTGTGTAAACCAGAACTCCTGATTTTGCCTAAAGCTTGCTCCTCCAGCACTTTTCTGCATCTTGACTATAGCCCAGGATTAATATTTGAGTATCTCTTTCTGTCTCACCAAATCCTTCCATCAGGTGTACATTAAACATATATGCATTGCTCAACACCTTTTCACCACTTTCTCTGCTATCACTCTGGACCATGGCAACATTGCCTGGCCTAAGTCACAGCCCTACTGCTAAATGTCTCACTTGAATCCATGTTTGAAGCAGCAGGCACAGTGATTCTACATAATGTCAGATCATGGCTCCTCTTTGCTTCCTACACGACTCAGACTAAGAAAGGTACTCTCTACAGTGGTTAACAAGGCCCCACAGCTTTTGCTGCAGTTATGTCTCTGATGTCATGTCCTGTAATTTCACTCAGCACCCTTTTGATAGGATTCTTGAATTCCTGTTATTTCTCAGACACTGCAGGCACTCTCCCACCACAAGGCTTTTGTAGTAGCCTTTCCACTTGCATGGAACCTTCTTCCTCCAGCTACTGCATGACTCACTTCTCACCTCCTTCAGATTTTATTTCACTACCACATTTCGATTGGAGAGACTCACCCTGTCAACGTTCACTAACTCCTCTTTCTAGGGATTTTAAAAATAATTGATTCGAAATTTAGTAAATAAAAATAATTCACAATAAAATGTTGATGATATCAAACAGAACTAGTTATTTCTACTAGGCTTCCTTTTATAAGTTGAAGGAACAAATATTTTTATGTGTGGCAATTTTAGGAAAATTTGAAAAAACTTAGATTTTTTTAAGGCCATTTCAACAAGTTTTTAATTTGTTTTTCTTTTTCTTTTAATTCTGAATGGCCAAAATTTGGGAAAAACGCAATAAAATAGAATTGCCAACGAAGACAAAATACACACAAAAATCATATTCTTCAAGGTCAAAGGAAATTTATGCAGTTAATAGTTTTATAATATACAATAACTAATATGTGTATTAATAACCTAATGTTATTTTCAAAATTAATAAACTTTGTAAAAATTAAAGTTCAGACTTAATAGAAAATCTGGGTAATAAAAAAGTAATTTCTGTAATCTGGCCACAAGGAAACTTGGTAATTTTATAAAAAGAAAACCAAATTTCTAACAGTACTTTTAAATATCTACCATGTAAAAATGTAAAGTTTAGGGTCCAGAAACCCTTTTCTTTAGTAATATGTGCATTAACATTGAAACAACTAAATGACCATTTTTAGGAACTAAAAACACAGATTCCACATTCCTTAGATATTTGACGTTTATAGAACGTCCTCAAATTTGTGTTTTTAAAAAAAAATTGTTTTAATATTTATTTATTTTTGAAACAGAGACAGAGCATGAACAGGGGAGGGGCAGAGAGAGAGGGAGACACAGAATCTGAAGCAGGCTCCAGGCTCTGAGCTGTCAACACAGAGCCCAGTGCGAGGCTTGAAGTCACAGACAGCGAGATCATGACCTGAGCCTAAGTCAGATGCTTAACCGACTAAGCCAACCAGGCACCCCTCAAATTTGTGTTTTTATCTATTGTTATAAACTTTCAAAATGATGTTAATATACTCTAATATGTATGTTTAGATACAAATATGTAAGTATGCAATTAACATTTAGTTATTTAAATTCTGCCTAAAATATAATTACCTTTTAGCATATTAAATGAAATGATGCATGCATTCATATTTATAACTTAATTTACCATCTTAAGCCAATAGACATACTTATTATCTTGTGTTTATTTTCAATTATCTGTCATCATTATACTGAGTGTTATGTGAGCCATTTATATTAATTACCACCATTAACCAAAGTAGTCAATTTTTGTTTTATTTTGGACAGAAGCATATATTTAAATCAGTTTATGTAACACCTAACATTTTTGAAAGTAAAGATGTGTAAAATATTACTTAAATTTCTATTGTTTTTATATAGCTTGCCTATATTAAAAAAAACCCACAATATGCGTAATGTATAGCTCTAATAACTGATGTTTTTATCTGTATTTTGTCCTGTATTACATGGTGTGGCCATGGTCTCTTGTATATTCAATCTCTCAGAATAATGATTTATCCTGTGCTAACTGCTAAGGACCTAGTTTTAGAAGACAGCTGACACATATATACACAAAGTTTATCTCTTCTTCTTTACCTTTCGGTTTCCCGGAACATGAATGTATCTGAAATCATGAAGCCTTGACTACCTGTGTGATGATGGAGCACAGGCTGAATATTGTGTGGTCCCTAACAAAACTGGGAGTAGATCACACCATGACTGCTTATATCCAGACCGTTTTATGTGAATAAACTTTTTTTGAATAAATCACTACTATCCTTTTGTTTTAAGATTTTATTTTTAAGTAATCTCAACACCCAGTGTGGGGCTCTAACTCACGTCCTCAAGATCAAAAGTTGCATGGTCTATCAACTGAACCAGACAGGGGCCCCAGTCAGTACCATTCTTGCTATTCATAGCCAGACTTTTAAAAACTTAGAAGGGATTCTTTTTATTAAAATCATTACGGCGGCTTTGGGGCACCTGGGTGGCTCAGTTGGTTAAGCATCCGACTTCGGCTCAGGTCATGATCTCGCGGTCCGTGAGTTCGAGCCCTGCGTCGGGCTCTGTGCTGACAGCTTAGAGCCTGGAGCCTGTTTCGGATTCTGTGCTTCCCTCTGTCTGACCCTCCCCCGTTCATGCTCTGTCTCTCTCTGTCTCAAAAGTAAATAAACATTAAAAAAAATTAAAAATTAAATCATTACGGCACCTCCAAAAAAGGCCAGCAGCTACTGAAACTTACACAAAACCTTTCATATGAAAACCTGATGCCCCCAAAACACAAAACACAGAATTGTATTCTTTGATTATTTTTATCATGTATTGTAAAAAATTGAAGTTTCTGTTGTCTTTAATTATTATGTTGAGTATGAAAGTTTATCAGTACACATAACTGGTATAAACCTCTGATTGAGCTGTGCTTATGAACAAACTTTCTATTGATCAAACATGCCTGTAAACTCCAATGTGTTGGAGGCACATTGAGATGACCACAAAAAGAGATAACATAAGGAGTCACAAGCTTTTAATTTGTGTAAAGTGAAAGTTATGACCATCTTTTTCCCTTTTAAGAATGTTCAGAATCGAAATCTCCAGATGTGGATAAAATTGTATCCCAGAAAAAGAAGAGTAATCAATTTTCTTTCTGGCATATAATTCATCTTTGAGTCACTTTGGAAGAAATTTAAAACCACTGCAATTTATATTCCTATGGGATTCTCTTAAACCGAGGTTCTTAAACTGCCCTTAATGTTTCAATATGCGGTTTGGATCCTTTAAAGGAAAATCGAGCCAGGTATTTGCTACATACTCTAAGTTTCTGAATTGCTGTGCCATTTATATTATTTATATTATTCCTGTGGATCATAGTTATATCAGAAATGTATAGGTATCTAGTGTCAAATCCTAAGGAAATAAATAGAAAGCCGTACATTAATGGAATGGTGAAAAGCAAGAGATTTCTGGCTGCTTTCATACTTCTGAAGAGACAACTTAAGTGACAATGCCTCCAAGTTTATTTATCCTAGGTCATTATTTCTTTTCTTCAGAAGTAACTACTGAAGGGTGCCTGGGTGGATCAGTTGGTTCAGCGTCTGACTCCATTTCGCTCAGGTCATGATCTCACTGTTCATGATATCGAGCCTCGTGTTGGGCTCTATGCTGACAGTGATGCAGAGCCTGCTAGGGATTCTCTCTCTCCCTGCCCCTCTGCCACCCATGCTTGTTCTTTCTCTCTTTCAAAATAAAAAAGAAAGGAAAAGAAATAGCTATTGAACCAAGATAGCAAACTAATCTTCAGGTTCTGGAACTATAATTGTCCACAGCTACGATTAGAAGGGTGGATTGCTATATGCTATATTTCGGGGGTGCCTGGGTGGCTCAGTCAGTTGAGCATCTGACCAATTCAGGTCGTGATCTCACAGTTTGTGAGCCTGACCCCCACCCCCACCCCGCGACGTGCTCTGTGCTGACAGCTCAGAGCCTGGCACCTGCTTTGGATTCTGTCTCTCTGTCTCTGCCCGTGTCTCTCTCTCTGCCCCTCCCCCACTAGTGTTCTGTGTCATGCTCTGTGTCTCTTGGTCTCTCAATAATAAATAAACGTTAAAAAATATTTTTAATAATATAAAATAAATAAAATAAAAATATATAATACATATATATGTGGTATTCCATATGTATTGGTAAAGCAGTAAAAGTATTTTCCTCTGTGATACAAATGATGGTATATATAAACTGAATGAAATATGTTGTCACTACAGGTAGGCTATTACTAACATTAAAAGGTATCTTTTAAAATAATTGAAATGTGTGAAATAAGTGAAGGATACATCTAACGTACAGAGAGAAGCAGCTTAGAAAAAAATACACATGGTTTAGAAAGCACAGCATTTTTTTTAATGTTATTTTTTAATTTTGAGAATGAGAGAGCATAAGCGGGGAAGGGGCAGAGACCGAGGGAGACACTGAATCCAAAGCAGGCTCCAGGCTCTGAGCTGTCAGCACAGAGCCGGTCGCAGGGCTCAAACCCATGAACCATGAGATCATGACCTGAACCTTAAGTTGGACACTTAATTGACTGAACCACCCAGGCACCCCAAGAACAGCATTTCTAAATTCTGTCTATGCAGATGCTATTCTAAATGTCCATAGAGGCCTGATTTAAAATGGGTGATGTTTCTTTTGTGTCAGTGATAAAATCAATGATAGATGATTTGGAAATTAGACTCTAATATAAAGCAAATGACAGAAATGTTAACACTAAGAGCCATAACTAATATCTAAAGTCACAAGAAAATGTTTATTTCTTATTTGATGATTGTTGTGATTGAACTGGATTTCTGAATAGCTAATGAGTAGTGGCAAACAACTGTTGGCATTTTAAATTTTAGGTGAGCTCCTGGTAAGATACGGTCATCTACTTTCTACTGCTCTAGTCGAGACATCAGCACCCAGTCTAATTTCACTTTTGAGTAGGAGTTACTTTCAATATCCTCTCTTTCTGATTTGTATTCTGCCCTTTTGGCAAAATACATCTAAGGGTTGAGTTATCCTGTTTAATATATGTTGTACTTCCCATATCAATACATTTTTTTTACTTTCTTCAGTTCTCAAAAATACGATTACTTCTTCATATGTTGCCTCCTATCCATTTCTTTATTCTTTAGAGATTCTAGTTTAAGAAAATGTCAGAACTACTCACTATATCTCCCTATATTTTAAGTTTACTTTAACAAATTCCAACTGCTTCTATTTCTGCTGCATTCTTGGTAGTTACTTATGATCCAATTCCCAACTCACTAATTCTCTGTTTAACTCTGTCTAGTTTATTGTTCAGTCCATTCATGGAGTTATTTGTTACGTTTTAGTTCATTTTTTTTTAATTTCAAAACTATGGGCTTTAACCAATTGAGTCATATCTGTAGTTTCCTATGATTTGCTCATTTTTTGATTCTCATATTTTTTTCTTTAAGAACTTCATACATGATTATTTCAGAGCCTGGAGCCTGCTTCAGATTCTGTATCTCCCTCTCTCTCTACCCCTCCCCAACTCATGCTCTGTCTCTCTCTGTCTCTCAAAAATGAATAAATGTTAAAAAATTTAAAAAAAAGACTACCTGCATGCTATGTGAGATGGTCTATGGACTTTACAGGTCAGCAGTCCAAAAGTTGAAACAGGTCACATCAATTACAGAGATGATCTGTTCATTAATTTGAATATACATATGCATTCTCTTAAGTTGATAAGAACTCCCCAAGTATTACAGACTCAGACAGGATATCAGGGAGCTAAGAACATTTATAGATGATCCTTCAGATTTGGGGGTTCTCCCTCAGACTTAAATTGCATTATATGAGTCTCTGTATTCTGGTTCTGTAAGTCAGAGCAACTGAATTCTTCCCCAATAGCACCAAATATTATTTTAGTGACATCTTGTTACAGCTCTTCATGGATCTCCTTAACCTAAATAAACTCTTTGCTTATGCTGATACATGTGAGACTTGTATTGTAGTATTATAAAATGGTCTAAATATGCATTCCCAGTGATATTGTACAAGTTCACACAGCTCTCACACAACAGAAGCATTATTATTTGGATCTTTTAAAATACCATCTCCTACATGTACGATGATTTATTATCACAATGACAGATCTATTACATAATGATCTATTTCCATAGAATCACAGAATTTTTGGATTTTTTGTTTATTGCTGCCCAACATATTTATTAAGCCCTTCCTATACATGACGGTAAATCCCTACTCTTCACATGTTAACAGGAGGTACTGAATGCTATTTTGTGGAAGAATTGATTGCTTTCATTGGATAATTTTCTTTTAGCCCTATTCTGTGGATTGCCTAAAAAATCAACTGGGGTTTCAATTATATGTTCATCATTGGATTATTTTCTCTAGTAGGGTACTTTTTTTCCCTTATAGTTTTATTTCCTTGATTTTTTAAAAATGGAACCTCTAAATACCATTATATTAGCTGATATTTAGAGAAAAGAGAAAACATGGTATCACTGTAGTGACTTGATATATTACTTTGGAATCACTTCAATTCTATTCAGTGTCTCATCACAATCTGTTTTTAGAACAGTTGTTTGTTTCATAAGATATATTTTTTTTCCTATGGCGACACCTTATACTTGGTTGTGAAAAATAACCATTGTTGGTGATGTTGACATACTGTATTGTCACTAATAAACTCTTAGTCTATGTATGGAAACAATAAAAATGCAAGTACAAAGATAGTCAAAAATAAAATAATGGGATGACTTAAATCACATTTATGTAGAGTTTGAAAGACAGAGTTGGAATTTTTTGCTTGATTTTAATATTTATTAAATCTAGGATCAAGTTTAATCAAATGTAATTTAATTTAGTAAATAAATTTATGCATAGAGGTATGAAAACTGGAGATCCATTCTACCGAAAAATAAAACATATTCATTAATGAAACAATACAAACTTTGCAAAATGCTACTATGCTAAGGAATGGGAGGTATTCCTGTTTAAATACCTTGCTTTTACTGTGTTCTAAAATTGTATCAGTCTTTCCCATCAAATACAGCACTATAAAGAAAGGTTAAGAGTAAGTAGCATCTGCTTCCAATCATGAAATCTGTAGAGGAAAAAGGGTTTTATTCCGAAATTTACATACTAACATAAGCCCTACAACTTGAAAGATGTTAGGTCAAATTCATCATTCTTTAAGGGTCCCTAAATGTTGTATATATAAAAAAGTAAAGACTGCATTTATTTCCATACCAACTTCCACATGAGGATTCATAACTCTGACTGTCACTTGCTATGCTTTCCTTCATTTTCTCTTTTGAAAAACAGGAAAAAAAATCCTATTAAAACACCTACTAAACCACTTCATAGGTTTTAACATAAATCTAGGTTTCAGCAATAGGAGTATAACATAAATTATTCAAAGAAACCCATAAACTTGTAGTTTATTACTGTTAAAAGTAATAAATCTGCTATGTTATACAGGTCCACATGCTGAGCATAGCATTATTATTGTGGAGAAAGCTGGCAATATAGGATGTTATTTAAAATGCAGCTTCTTTTCCTGCTGACTAAGTCCTGGGTATGTACACTAGTATTTGAAGTGTATTAGATGCTTAAGAGAATAAAAATAAAATAGAAAGTAGAAATTAATGTGTTGAATTGAAAGAAAATATTCTCGCCTGATTCAGTTTTCTCATCTGTAAATTAGAGATTTAGACTAGAGAGATTAGACTAGACCTTCTCTAAGGACTCTTCTGCCTATTAATTATTATGACATATGTTTCAGTATGGGGGAGTGAAGGGTGGAAGGAGTCCCTTAATTTCATCATACACCAAGAATGGCTCTATTTAAACAAGATGGATGCTTTCATTATCACTGTGAATTTTCAATGTAAGAAAAACAAGCTTGCCCTAAGTAGAAATATAATCCCGTCATGAATGTAAAAATTATGTAGTTATGGTTATTCTAAAACACAATCTTTCTCACTGGTGAATCACCAAGGGAATATATATAGAATGGGTGTGCCTGTGTTCAGACAGCTGTGTTTCAGTGATACATATTACATTTATTTACTGGCTTCTGGGTACAACCCACATCATTATTTGGGCTTAGGAGAAAAATAAAATTAAAAAGACTTGAAAGAGCAAGATAAAATTCTTGCCATCTAAATTTAATATCTGATTAATTTCATTAACTTCCCTTTGTTTTGCCTTATATCTATACTGTAGTGCTTATCTTTCTAAAACACAAAAGAAAAATAACATTTTCCTTCTCAAATAATAGCAAGATTTCAAAAACCAAATTCCTTCAGATGAATTTAAGTTTCTTTCTAATCTAGTCCCTATGCATTTTAACTGTAATATCTAGTTCCAATTCCCAACTCATTCTCAGCCTCCAGAGGTTAGCTTCCTCCTGTTAGGCTCAGCTCAAATGAAACATCTTCAAAGAAAGATGCCTTAATTTCCCTGGTTGCAAATATTTGGTCTTCTTTTCTTCCACAGTATAGTATCTATTTTCCAACGGATACGCCTTTCAGTTTTTTTCTTATACCAATTTATTTATTATGCCCCCAGCACATTAAGATTCTTGGCAGTTTCTCACTAAATTATATTTATGTGTTTATTTCTTTATCTCTGGAAACAGAGTAGGCACTCAATAACAGATGTTCAGTTGAATGTCTTAATCCCCCAAAAGATATATTGGTCAAATTTGAGGGGGAAATGATGGTGTATGAAGTCAAAGATTGTGAAAGTTAATCATTTAAAAAAGACCATCTGCTAAATTGTACCTATACCATGACTCAACTTGTGATTAAATAAGAAAAAAGTCACAAGCATGTGTTTTAAGATGGTAATAAGCATACTCAAAACCTGGATTATGAAAAAGCAGTAATTCTGTCTAAATGAAGCAGACACAACTTCTGTAGGTCGTTTTATTGCAGCACCCATAAAATCCATGAATCGAGGATGAGAAAAATGAGCATACTATGGAACAACAAGGTTTCCAAAGTCAAAATCCATACTGTTTTACAAGATAGTAATAGTCATTCTGCTTATGCTCTTAACTTGTATTTTAGCAATCTTCACTTGAGTATGGGAGATGAGGGTAGAATATTGAAGAATTCAGTAGGATGCTGGTCTGTCTGGCAGGGAGAACTAATCCAGACATAATAAAGAGCCAAGCAAGTTTCTTGTAGTTACTTACTTACAACACTACATTATTAAGGGAGGGGTAATTTGCACCATATTGTCAGGACTCTTAATCAAATACATATGTGATCCAAACTCTTACGCAAATGTCTGAAATCTTGAGGGAAAGGGGTTGTAAGTACTTTTGAAAATTTCTGTTCCTTAAACTCTAAAACTTATCCAAGCACACTTGCGAGACTGAATTACAGAGAGAAGTGAAGAAACTTCCTATACACCTCAATGATCTTGACAGTATAATCAGTGCATTGGTAGTGGGCTTTCTGGAGCAGCAGCAGATGCCTGAGAGAGTGGTGACCCATGGGAAAATTTCCCTCTCTTGGCTCCTGGTTAGGAAATGGTAAAATACCAGCTTTACTCCGTGAGATTTCAAAGACAGGGAAGGATTTAATTTTTAGGATGAATGCAGATACTTTGAGCACCTGAGGGAAAATGTTGGGAAGGGAGCCGATGATTCTCCAAATTCCCAATAGGGTCAGTTAAAAGAATGATATTCAGATTTTAATATTCATTTTATACTAAATTCCAATCAAAGACAAAAGATGTAAGACTGTAGAATTTAACTCTGACAAATATACCCTTTCATTTTTTAATGAAATATTTGACATTATAAAAAATGTATATAGGGGCGCCTGGGTGGCGCAGTCGGTTAAGCGTCCGACTTCAGCCAGGTCACGATCTCGCGGTCCGTGAGTTCGAGCCCCGCGTCAGGCTCTGGGCTGATGGCTCGGAGCCTGGAGCCTGTTTCCGATTCTGTGTCTCCCTCTCTCTCTGCCCCTCCCCCATTCATGCTCTGTCTCTCTCTGTCCCAAAAATAAATAAAAAACGTTGAAACAAAAAAAAAAAATGTATATAGAACACAGTAAGCAACCATATACCTACATTTAGTAAAAAGCAAACCCCAACAAACTAAGTTTTACAAACAGCCAAGGTCTGAATGGAATATCCACAAAGCAAAATCAAACCCAGGGCTAAGCACAGTGAAGCAACACCTTCAATCATTCCACACTTATTTTAATGCAGACGTTTTAAATTTTTTCCAGTGTTCAGGAATCCTGGCCAAAAGATGTCCATTTGGGCTTTAGAGATCCTCCCAAAAGCAAGCATACCTGAATATAGAGACAGGGTCTGGTGTTTTGTATATTATAGAATAGAGGAATAAAGAGAATAATTCACTCTGTAGGCAGTTTACACTATTTAGGAAAACAAAGAAGCAGGGTTAGGTAATAATGCATAATAAATAACTTGGTTTGCTTTTGTCCTGGGCTTCTGAGAGAGACTCTCTAATTTCTTGTATCTCCCCATATGAGAATCTTTATTGTTAATGATCGGCCCCTCAGGCCACACCTGAATTTATGTTAAGATAGTGACTTATGTATCAAGATGTTAGTTTCAAGATGGTAGTTGGCCATGCCAAAAAACACAAACCATGTGATTACCGGGGTAGACCTTGGGTTATATAAACTGGACATCCAGAGAAGCAAGGAGCTGGATATTGAGTTCAAACAAGCGGCCATTGATTCAATCACTCATGACCAATCATTCAATCACAAGATGAAAACCCAATAAAATATCTGGATACCTTCAGGTCAATGAACTTCCCTCACTGGTAATCACAAATGAATGGGCTGGGAGGGTGACATGTATTGAGGACATACAAGCTTCATATGTGGAATCCTCCTAGGCTTTGATCTATGGTTTGTTTTTTTTTTTTTTTTTTCATTTGACTAACCCTTATTCTTAACCATTATAATAAATATGTAATTACAAATGTGACCCTTTTTTGAGTTCAGTAAATCCTTCTAACAAATTACCAAACTTGAGGAAGTAGTAGGAAAAACAAAATTAGCATACAGTTTGTTAAAGTACAGGTAAATCTTTGAATCCTGTAGCTTTGCAGTTGGAGTCCTAAATGAAGGCAGTCTTGTGGGCACAATGTCCTTAACCTGTAATATCTATGCTAACTCTGGTTGCTTAGTGCCCTAACTGCAATGCAGGTAGTGTTAAAAATAATTATTCATAGCACTTGTTAAAGATAGTAAGACCTGGGGCGCCTGGGTGGCTCAGTCGGTTAAGCGTCCCGCTTCGGCTCAGGCCATGATCTCACAGTCCGTGAGTTCGAGCCCCGCGTCGGGCTCTGTGCTGACCGCTCAGAGCCTGGAGCCTGTTTCAGATTCTGTGTCTCCCTCTCTCTCTGCTCCTCCCCCATTCACGCTCTGTCTCTCTCTGTCTCAAAAATAAATAAACGTTTAAAAAAATTTAAAAAAAAAAGATAGTAAGACCTTATTCAGGACCATTGTGATAGGTATGGGGACACCTAGGATAAATTTTTGTAGCCGATTAGAGAGACCATATTCAAATCCAATTATAAATTCCATGTGGGAATTTATAGCCAAAGAATAGGGTAGGTGGGGGTCAGTAGCTAGAAAACTACTAAGAGGAAATATTAGGGATAAGGGAAATTCTGGCTAAACCCACCTAACAGGATTCTTGCTGAAGACAGGTCATGGTGACCAAGTATCACCTGGGGCGGGGGGGGGGGGGCCTGGAGGATAAGAAATCTGATCAGATATTGAGAGTAATCAGATATTGAAAATGGGGAATTTCTGGTTAAACTGACTTACAAGGATTCCAGCTAAAATTAGATTTTATAAATAAATGCACAGATGGGCCTAGGAGAAGCTTTAGAAGGCTGACTAAAGTTTGGTCAAGCAAAGAATCTTTGTCAATAGACAGCCTCCAAATGATCAGCAATGATCCCTGCCATCTGGTATTAACACTGTTGTGTAGCACCCTTTTGCAATGCATGATTGCTCTGCATGACTGACCAATGGAATATGGCAGAAGTTATGATATGTCACTTTCAAGATTATTTGAGTATAAAAAGCACTGAAGCTTTCATTTGTTCTGTGTATGTGTGTGTGTGTGAGAGAGAGAGAAATCATTTGCTGTGCTGTTGAAAACAGATGTCATATTGATGTTGTGAGCAGTCCTACAGAGAAACATATGCAGTGAGGGAATAAAGCCCTCTACCGAGAACCAATTGCATGAGTTTAGAAGAAGATACTTCAGTCTAGTCAAGGCTTCAGGTGATCACAGTCCCAGCGACTTATTGATTAGAACCTCATGAGAAACCCTGGATCCAAAACTATTCAGCTAACTTGATGTTAGATTCCTGACACTGTGAAAATGTGTGGATGTAATAAATTGCTCAATACTTCTAAAGTTCAAAGTCAGTTATTATGCAACAGGAGATCATTGAAAGACTGGGTAATATTATATATACACATATACACTTATATATGTATATGTATGTATGTGTGTGTGTATGTGTGTATGTGTGTGTATATGTATATATATATACACGTATATATACATATACATGTGTGTATATATATGTGTGTGTGTGTGTGTGTGTGTGTGTATATATATATATATATATATTTTTTTTTTTTTTTTTTAGCCCTTTCAGGAATAGCAACTGGTAGTATTTCTTCATCTTTCCTAAAGAGGAAAGCATGCAAGTCAGAGGACAAGCTTGGGACATTGTGGCATATGGAACTTTTCAACATGATAAGAAATCACAGTAGAGTGGAAGAAATGTTCCTCCTCCCACCACAAACTGATTAAATTATAACTGAATGCAATCACACATTATAACATGTTGAAATAATACCTTAATGCAATTTCTCTAAATAAAATAGAGATCATGATTTCATTTTCACTTTAAAATGAAAAAAAAAATGAGTTGCCAAGTAAAGTGTAGGGTAGCTAGCCCTCATAATTATTAAAACAAAGTGTTGTGTGTTCAATCATAAACATGGCACTATTCACAATTATGCTAAATTTTATTTCAGTGTGTTTTTTTTGTCTGTGGTATACTATTATCAAGAAAATATTCAAAAGACAGAAAATTGTTCTTGGTTTACTTGTCTAAATGTAAACTGGCAAAACCATTCAAAAGAGACAATGTGTTTATCATTTTTCATTTTGTTGTATAGAAAGCATGTCAATTTATTTGTATACTGGCTTTTCTTTTAATCATATATATTTTATATAATTTGGGGTCACCCGTTTGACTTGGGTTTCTATAAATCAAGGGGTATATCTTTATTTTTTTTTTCAACGTTTTTTTTTTTTTTTTTTTTTTTTTTTTGGGACAGAGAGAGACAGAGCATGAACGGGGGAGGGGCAGAGAGAGAGGGAGACACAGAATCGGAAACAGGCTCCAGGCTCCGAGCCATCAGCCCAGAGCCTGACGCGGGGCTCGAACTCACGGACCGCGAGATCGTGACCTGGCTGAAGTCGGACGCTTAACCGACTGCGCCACCCAGGCGCCCCACAAGGGGTATATCTTTAATATGTTTGGTCAAACTTCAAAAAGACCCACATTTTGATTTTTTAAAATGCAAACTCCATTACATGATAACAATATTTCAAATTCACTAACCAAATTATGCTTTCTTATTTTGAAGCATTCCATTTCATCATGTAAGTATTATCTGTGAGAGTAAATATTTTAAAAACAATAAAATGAGGCACTAAAAGGTGATTGATGTCAAATAGTTTTTTGCTTGGTTTTATCTCTTCTTTTGCAGAGAACATTGTGGCATATATTAAGACATTTTTATGTCAAAAAACTGAATTTTGATGTATACATAATAAAAGTTAATGAAAAAACCAGTATATTATATGATCCAGTAATTCCACTTCCGTGTATTTACCCAACAACACAAAACTACCAACTTAAAAGATATACACACCCCTATGTTTACTGCAACATTACTTACAGTAGCCAAGATATGGGAGCAAACTAAGTGCCCACTGATAGATGAATGGATAAAGATGTGATATATATACACACACAACAGAATATTACTCACCTATAATAAAAAAGAACACAATCTTGCCATTCACAACAACATGGATGGACCCAGGGAATATTATACTAAATGAAATAAATTATACAAAGACAAATACCATACAATTTCACTAATATGTAGAAACTAAAAATAAAACAAACCAAAAACAGAGCAGACTCAAATACACAGAACTGGTTGTTGTCAGAGGGGAGGAAGTTGTAGGTGTCAGCAAAATAAGGGAAGGGGATTAAGAGGAACAAAATTCCAGTTATAAAATAAATAAGTCATAGGGACGAAAAGCAGCACAGAGAAAATAGTCACTAATATTGTAATAACTTTGTAAGGTGACAGATGGTAACTATGCTTATTGTGGCATTTCATAATGTATATAATTGTTCAATCTCTTTTTTGTACACATAGAACTAATAAAATACATGTTAACTGTACCTCAATTAAAAGAAAAATAGAGAAATTCTATAAATAAACATATATGCATTTGACAACTTAGGTAAAATGATCCACTTCTTGAAAAACATTGCAACACATACAACATGAAATAAAGAATTTGAATAGCCTTATTACAAGTAGGGAATTGATTTTGTAAGTAAAAACATCCAAAAGATAAATTATCCAGAATTTTCAGGACAGAATTATTCCAAATATTTAAAGAATGAATATCACTGCTACCCAATAAATACTTCCAGAAATTAGAAGAGCAGAGATCTCTTTCCAATTCATTTTATGAAGCTAATATTGTCTTTATACAAAAATCAATGCAAGGCAAAATAAGGAGTACTATAGTTTAAAATCTCTCATAAGTAGGGATGCAAAAATCCTAAATAAAATATTAGCAAATAAAATTATTTGCAATATTTTTTAAAAGATAAACTGTATACTGGCATAAAATATGTGCAAATCACAAATTCAAAAAAGGACAAGTATTTGGAATATATTAAAAAATTCTAAAAATAAACACTATTTTGTCACATGCTTTTTTTCTCATCTTTTTAAATAACCGTATATTAAGCTTTCATTTTCATTAGTGTGGTGTATCACATTTATCAATCTGCTCATGTTTAAACATCCTTACATCCCAGAAATAAATCTCACTTGGCCATAGTACATGACACTATTAAGGTTTCTGAATACAATCTACTAATATTTTGCTGAGATAGTTGCATCTATATTCACCAGGGATATTATATTTTTTCTTGTATTTTCTTTTCTTATCTGACTTTGATACCAAGATAATACTGGCCTCATATAATGAGTTTGAAAGTGTTCCCTCCTGTTCAATTTTTTGGAAGAGTTTGAGAAGAATTGGCATACATTCTTTAAATGTTTGGTATAATTCACCAATGAAAACATCTGGTCCTGGGGTTTCTATGTTGGGAGATTTTTGATTATTGGCTCAATCTCCTTATTCATTATTAGTCTGTTCATATTTGTATATTTCAAGGAATTTATCTATTTCTTCTAGATTTTCCAATTTGTTGGTATATAATTTTTATAGTAGCCTCCTATGATCCTATGTATTCCTGTGGTATCAGTTGTAATGTCTCCTTTTTCATTTCTGATTTTGTCTTTTCTTAGACCAAAGGTTTGTCAATTTTGTTTATCTTTTAGAAAACTCACCTCATTTGCAAATGACATATCGGACAAAGGGCTAGTATCCAAAATCTATAAAGAGCTCACCAAACTCCACACCCGAAAAACAAATAACCCAGTGAAGAAATGGGCAGAAAACATGAATAGACACTTCTCTAAAGAAGACATCCAGATGGCCAACAGGCACATGAAAAGATGCTCAACGTTGCTCTTCATCAGGGAAATACAAATCAAAACCACACTCAGATATCACCTCACGCCACTCAGAGTGGCCAAAATGAACAAATCAGGAGACTAGAGATGCTGGCGAGGATGTGGAGAAACCGGAACTCTCTTGCACTGTTGGTGGGAATGCAAATTGGTGCAGCCACTCTGGAAAACAGTGTGGAGTTTCCTCAAAAAATTAAAAATAGACCTACCCTATGACCCAGCAATAGCACTGCTAGGAATTTACCCAAGGGATACAGGAGTACTGATGCATAGGGGCACTTGTACCCCAATGTTTATAGCAGCACTCTCAACAATAGCCAAATTATGGAAAGAGCCTAAATGTGCATCAACTGATGAATGGAGAAAGAAATTGTAGTTTATATACACAATGGAGTACTACATGGCAATGAGAAAGAATGAAATATGGCCCTTTGTAGCAACGTGGATGGAACTGGAGAGTGTGATGCTAAGTGAAAGAAGCCATACAGAGAAAGACAGATACCATATGTTTTCACTCTTATGTGGATCCTGAGAAACTTAACAGAAACCCATGGGGGAGGGGAAGAAAAAAAAAAAAAAGAGGTTAGAGTGGGAGAGAGCCAAAGCATAAGAGACTGTTAAAAACTGAGAACAAACTGAGGGTTGATGGGGGGTGGGAGAGAGGGGAGGGTGGGTGATGGGTATTGAGGAGGGCACCTTTTGGGATGAGCACTGGGTGGTGTATGGAAACCAATTTGACAATAAATTTCATATATTGAAAAAAAAAAGAAAACTCACCTCTTAGTTTTATTAATCTTTTCTATTGATTTCCTGGTCTCTATTTCATTTATTTCTACTCTAATCTTTGTTATTTAATTCCTTCTGTTAACTTTGGATTTAGCTTTTACTTATTTTCTAAGTCCTTGATATGTAAAATTATGTTGTTTATTTGAGATCTGTTTTCTCAGTATATGGATTTATAACTTCTCTCTCAGAATGCTTGTAAAGCATCCCATATTTTTGGTATGCTGTGTTTACATTTTCATTTGTGTAGATAACTTTTTATTTCTCTTTTGATTTGTCTTTTGAACCTTTGGCTGTTCAGGACCGTGTTGTTTAATGTCCATGTTTGTAAACTGCCCAGCTTTCCTATAGTTGATTTTTAATTTCATACCATAATGTTTGAAAAGATACTTGTTATGTATATTCTGCTGTTAACAAATGTAACAACCTTTGATGGAAGACAACCTTCAACAAATTCTGTATAAAAGGAACATACCACACATAACAAAGGCAATATACACAGTACTCTAGTTAACATTATACTCAACAAGGAAAAATTGAAAACTTTTCCTCTAAGATGAGGAATAAGACATAGGTGCCCACTCTTAACTCTTAGTCAACATCACACTAGTAGTCCTATCTAGAGCAATTAGGCAAGAAAACAAAAGACATCCAAATCAGAAAGGAGAAAAGTAAAACTGTCACTCATGGGAAATGACCTTATATGTAGAATTTCCTAAAGGATGGAACCAAAACATCTTGGAACAAATCAACTAATTCAGTAAAATTGCATGATATAACCATAGAAATTAGTTGTGTTATTGTACACTGACAACAAAATATCTGAAAGAGAAATGAAGAAAACTATCATATGCACAGTGGCATCAAAAACAATAAAGTTCTAGGAATAAACAGCCTGGGAAGTGAGAGATAAGTACAATGAAAACTAGCAAACTTTGAAAAAGAAATTAAAGATTACACAAAAGGAAAGACATCTTATGTTTAGAAAAATTGATATTGTTGGGGCATCTTGGTGGCTCAGTTGCTTAAGCATCTGACTTCATCTCAGGTCATGATCTCACAGTTTGTGAGTTTGAGCCCTACGTCAGGCTCTGTGCTGACAGCTCAGAGCCTGGAGCCTGCTTTGGATTCTGGGCCTCCCTCTGTCTCTCTCTCTCTGTCCCTCTCCTGCTTGTGCTTTCTCTCTCTCTCTCTCTCAAAATTAATAAACACTTTTTAAAAAGAAGAATTAATATTATTAAAATTTCCATACTACCTAAAGCTATCTATAGATTCAATACACTTCCTATCAAAATTGCAATAGCATTCTTCACATAAATAGAAAGACAACCCTAAAATTTGTATGGAATAACAAAAGACCCCAAATAGCCAAAGTAATCTTGAAAAAGAGCAAAGTTAAAGACATAGAACTTCCTGATTTCAAAAATTATTACAAAGTACGGTATTCAAAGAGTATTGTGCATAAAAACAGACATTTAGATCTGTTTTCAGATCAGAGAGCCCAGAAATAAACCCATGCGTATATGGCCAATTAATCTTTGACAAATGAGCCAAAAATAAACAGGAGAAAGAATAGAATCTTCAATAAATGGTGTTGGGAAAACTGGAGCGCCTCATGCAAAAGAATGAAACTGGAGCTTTAATTTATACCATACACAAAATCACTCAAAATTAGAGAACTGAATGGGAGAACCAAATTTGTAATGAAATCATAAAAGCTCTAGAAGAAAAAAAGGGGTGCGTGTATATGTTCCTTGATACCAGTCTTGTCAATAATTTGATTTTACACCAAAATCAATAAAAGCTAAAATAATTAAGTAGGACAACATCAAACTAAAAAGCTTTTTTTTTTTTTTCTGTATATATAGCAAAGGAACCCATAAACAACAACAAAAGGACAAACTTTGCAATGGGAAAACGTTTTCAAGCCACATGCCTGATAAGGGGTTGATATCCAACATACACAAAGAACTCAAACAACACAACAGCAAAACAACAACAATAACAACAAATCAGTCTGATTAAAAATGGGCAGAGGAAGTGAAGAGACCTTTTCCCAAGAAAGAGAGACAAATGGACAACAAATAGGAGCTCAAAATCCTTATAGTCAGAGAAATGTAAATCAAAACCACAATGAGATATCACCTCACAAATGTTAGAAGGGCTGTCATCAAAAAGAAGAAAAAACAAGTGTTGATAACTATGTGAAGAAAAGGGAATTCTTGTGCACTCTTGAGGGTAATGAACGTGGGTGTAGCTACAATGGATAATAGTATGGAGGTTCCTCAAAAATTTTAAATGGAAATACCATATGACCCATCAATCCCTCCTCTGGGTATATGTACAAAGGAAATAAAAACAGGATATTGAAAAGATATCCACACTTCCTATTTATTACAGCATTAATTATAATAACCAAGATATGAAAATAACTTAAGCGTCTGTCAGTAGATGAATGAATAAATATGTCGTATGTATACACAATAGAATACTATTGACATGAGAAAGAAGAATATCTTGCTATTTGAGACAACGTTGATATACCTTGAGGTATAAAGTGGAATAAGTCAGAAAAAGACATATACTGTATGATCTCATATGAGGAAACTAAAAAAGCTGAACTCAATGAATAGAAATAGAATGGTGGTAACCAGGGGCTGGGATATGGGAGAAAAAGGGAGATGTTAGTCAGAAAGTACAAATTTTCAGTTATGATAAGTTCTGTGGATCTAATATAGAACATAGTAATTATAGTTAGTAGCACCTTATTATGTACTTGAAAGCTGCTAAGAGAGTGGATCTTAAATGTTCTCAGCATGAAATAAAAATCTTAATTATGTCATGTGATGCAAATGTTAACTAAAGCTATGGAGACAATTATTTTTCAATGTGTAAGTATCAAATTAACACCTAGTACTACTTTAAACGTATACAGTGTTGTATGAGAATTAGAGCTCAATAAACCTGGGAAAAACAGAAATGAATGGAGGTCTAAAATCAGTAAGCTTCCACCTTAGGACACCAGCAATAGGAGAGCAAATTAACTGCAAGGTAAACAGAAGAAAAGAAATTTAAAAAAACATAGCAGAAATCAATGAACTCAAAAGCAGAAAATCAACAGATAATTCAACAAAATCAAAAGCTTGTTCTTTGAAGAGGTCAATCACATTGATAAAGCTCTAGCTAGGAACTAAAAAAATAGGAAGGAAAAACACAAATTATTAATACCAAAAATAGTGTCTGTAATAATATCTACTCTTTCATTTCAAATTTGTGGGCAGAGGTTGGTTCATAGTTTTCCTTTAGTATATATGCCCACAAATTTGATAACCTAGATAAAGTGGACCAATCCCTTGAAGTTAAAATTCATCTAAACTCACATAAGAAGAGACAGACAACCTGAATAGGCCTCTATCTATGAAATTAATTTAGTCAACACTCAGTAACTTTTCACAACAGAAGGAGCCATGTCCAGATGGGTTCACTGGTAAATCCAGGAAAATTTTAAAGAAGAATGTATACTAATTCTCTACTACCTCTTTTAGAAGATTTGACAATGGGAATACCTTCTACGTTATTCTATGACCCAGGCATTACTCTAATATCAAGTCAGACAAAAATATTACAAGAAAACTACAGACCAATATCTACCATGAACATAGATGCATAATTCAAATTGAAAGAATTAAGATTAAGCATCTCTATCATGACAATAAATGCAAATAGTTTAAACTTCCACATACAGTGATGGTTATATAATAGAGATAGAGGTTATGATCTTATTCATGTGATTTTTACTTTTCACTATTTACCAAATGTTTCATATAGTATATCTTAAATAACTTTTTATGTGAGCATCTGATACACTCATAATAATGTTTTCATGGCCACTTCAATCTTTAGACCCTAACTTCCATATGTGTACCAATGCTTTTGTTTGTTTGTCTTTCACACCCCATCATTATCCTTAACCACTAAGTAGTTAGGCCACTTGGTCACTGGGCCACTTGGTCTTATGGACCCTTGGCCAAGGAATGAGTGTAATCACATTTTCTCTGTTGGGAATACTGAATTGACCTAAATGCATGCTAGCTCTGTTTGAACTGTAATGGAAGACATGTAATCTGAGTTAGCATGAAATGATACTTTCCCTTCAGTATAAATTGAAAAGCAGAAAATGCAAATGTGGAGCAAAAAAAGTTAAAAAATAATCAATACTTCTCTACAGGAGAAATTACCTAAATTTCTGAGAATTTGTAAATCCTGGTTTTAGTCCCCTTCTAAGGCTTGTGTGCAATACCCACCATTGAGCTGACAGAGAGATAATTCATGTAACTACACCCATAATAAATATTTGTAGCCTTACTATGTGACAAACCATTCAAGATTGTGGTGATAGAACGGTACACAAGGAGCTGCTTCTGCCTTCATGGAGCTTCCCATCTGAAGAGGAAGACAAGTATTAATGTAACAGCTAACAGATTAAACAGACAAATAGTGGCATTTTAGGTCGTAATAAGGGACATGAAGAAAAATCAAGGGGGGCACGTGGGTGGCTCACTCGGTTGGGCGTCTGATCTCGTGGACCATGAGTTGGAGCCCCATGTCAGGCTCTGGGCTGACAGCTAGAAGCCTGGAGCCTGCTTCAGATTCTGTCTCCCTCTCTCTCTGCCCCTCCCCCTTTCACTCTCTGTCTCTCTTTAAAAAATAAAATAGAAACATTAAAAAAATACTAAAAAATTTTTTTGAAAAATCAAGGGATGTCTGGGAAGTGTGTGACTGGTTGTGGGGGACCATTTTAGGTGGTCTTTGAGGAAATGACATTTGAGCAGAGACCTGAATATTATGAAAAAAGCCTGTCATATAAAGACTGGAGGAAAGCATCAGGACAGAAGAAACAGTTTATACAAAGAGAAAAGGACAGAAAGGACAGAAGAAACAGTTTATACAAAGAGAAAAGGACAGAAAGAAAAAAATATATATATAAAGATAATAAGCATAGCATGAAACCATTTTAATACATTTTATGCATGAAATGAAAAAAATGAATATCAGAATATTAGTTGATATTTATGTTCGAAAGGAAGAAACTATATTTCAAAATGATGGTATTTTTTAATTTTAGAAGAATATTGTGGGTTCTTGGGGGTCTTCTTAATTTGTTCTCTGTAACTTGTTTTTTTGGTTTTTTTTTTTTTGAATACCTGACCAGGAATATGCTTAATTGGGTTGAGAAAAGCCAGAAGGCAAGTGTAAATAAAATACCTTCAACAAGTAGAGTAGTCAAAGATGGGGCATAGGAAGTAAAACAGGACTTAGAGCAAACAAGGCTTGAAAAATCCAGCTGAACATTGTGTCTATTACTCTAACTGGGGTAAGAAGACATTGGTATGAAGTACTAAGAGACACGATGTAAGTTATGTTTTTATAACATTGAAGAAATTGAGGAAAACATTTTCGTATAGTCCAATCTAGGTGGATATCAGTTCATGAACCGTGTTTTACTGTTCTGGGAAAAGCACAGGAATGGAGAGTAAATATTTAGAAACTTGTACAACGCTGTGATATACTAGCAAGAAATATAAAAGTGTGTGATTTCTTTTTTAACTAATTCATTTTCACTGTATCTTTCAAAAGTAACAGTGTGCGATAAATTCGGGGTGGGGCGGGGTGGGGGGGGAGTGGGTAATTCACCAGTAAGCACTTGAGAAGCACTATTCCAGAGCGCAAGTATGGAATTCTGCAGAGAAATCAGAGTTTTACTGCAAGAGCCCCAGAACTGTAGACATATATTGAAAATTAAGCCAGCAGGGCTTACCAAAGAACAGGTCATATCAGTGTGAGGAAAGAGAAATCATGTATAGACACCCCATCTTGACAGTAATTCTGTTTGTATTAATTATGTTGAGTAGGTTGAAGTTTATCTGATTTCAGCTAGGAAAGTAGAAACAATTACAGTGCCTATTTGTAAATATTAAAATGGAAACTTAGAGTGAATGAGTCACTTTGGGATAACCCAAATAGCACATAGCACTGTTGTGATGTAGACCGTAGTCTATTATAAAGAAAACCCAGACTCTTTATGCTGTATATTATTTTCTTCATCTGTTTTTAATACTAAGATATTAAGATAATTTTAAGATATTTTAGTCTTAATATGATATCAGAAAATACTATAATTTTGCCTTTAAATCTATTACCACATTGAATAATATATATCCTTTAACATTGAATTTTTCAGAAAAAAAACAAACACTAAGACAAGATATATAATTTAATGAGCAGTTAAATTGTTTCACTATTTTAGTTACAAATTTTGTGTTGTGTTAGATTGGTCTGTAACATTTTTTAAGGTTATTTATTTATTTTCAGAGAAAGAGAGAAAGGGAGGGAGGGAGATAGGGAGGGAGACAGGGAGAGAGGGGCAAAGAAAGAGGGAGAAAGAGAATCCCAAGCAGGCTCCATGCTGTCAGCCGAGAGCCCAGGCCTAGATACCACAAAGTGCAAGATCATGACCTGAGCAGAGATCAAGAGTCATCAGATACTCAACCAGCTGAGCCAGGTAGGCAACCCCTGGTCTGTAGTATTTTTTTTAAGCAATCTTTATCAGCCACAAGTATCTAAGTCATACTACTTCATAAAAGAACTTGGAAGCTTTCTATCTTTTCTTAGTTTCTGAAGTTACTTATTAATTTTTTTTTTAAATTGTTTTCGAAATGGAATTTTTGAAATATTCATAGAATTTTCCTAATAAAGTCTCTTGAACTGGTAGGCTTTTTTCTTTCTTTGTTTTGTTTTCAGAGTAGTTCTTTGATATCTTTTTTTTTATTATTCCTTGGAAATCACTTTGTTTAAATGGTCTGTCTGTATTTTTTTAAATTTTTTTCTTGATCCTTTATATTAAATCCTTCATATGCATAAAAAATTTTATTTGTCATCATATGATTTTTCCCCTTAAGCACAATATCATTTTTTTCAATATATGAAATTTATTGTCAAATTGGTTTCCATACAACACCCAGTGCTCATCCCAAAAGATGCCCTCTTCAATACCCATCACCCACCCATCCCTCCCTCCCACCCCCCCATCAGTCCTCAGTTTGTCTATCTCTATTAAAAACATGTAGTGTGACTACTGAGTTCACAGTTTAATCATAGTCATATAATGAGACAAAATAGTTTTTAAAAACCTAAAGCATTCCACTCACTAGAAATCAATTATAAAAGTAACATTAAATAATATACTAATCATAACCTCAACCAAACTAGGTACCAAACAATAATGTATGAAATTACAAAACACTGTTAAGTTTGTACAACTAAATAAGGATTTCTACTTTGTCAATGTTGTTTTTATTTAAATCTTCCCAATAATCAGCAATATTTATTTTATTAAATCCCCTATTCATAGATGCAAACAAAATTGATTCTAAAATTAATTTAGAACCAAAGTGATCAGCAATATTTTTTTAACTGAAGATAAATTCAAATTTAAACTCCAAATGGGGTGATGGGTATGAAGGAGGGAACTTATCATGATGAAATCTGGGTGTTGTATGTAAGTGATGAATCACCAAATTCTACAATTGAAATTAATATCACACTGTAAGTTAACTAAATGAATTTAATAAAAATTTGAAAAAAAATAGAATAGAAAATATGCATTTCCCAACCTCTAAAAAATTCAAAACTAACATCAACAAAATAGACATATTATAAAATTTATATTAGACATCATTGAGAAAAGATAAACTATTTCATAATAAGAAAAATGTCTTGATAAATGGAAATAATTTGAAGCCTCATTATACATATCAAGCAAATTCCAAATGATATAAGGACTGTATGTGGAAAAACAAATAAGAAAATTTCTTTAAAACTATTCAAATAAATATAGAAAATATATTTATGGGTTTCAAGTAAAAAATAACTTTTTATACAAAAGGCAAAAAATCGTGACTAATAAAGAAAATATTGACATATTGAAACATGTGAACGTTAAAGACATTTTAAGATAAAATAAAACTTAGCCCGTGAAGATTATAAAAAAATAATAGTGACTCTATTAAATGTTTCTACAAATCAGTAAAACAAAACAAAAACAAAAACAAAAGCAAACACACAACAACAACAACAACAAAAAATGGGAAAAGAAGGTAAGAATTTAGGCTATTTGTATAAGCAAAATCTTGAATAGCTAATAAGCATTCAAAAGGCATAATTAGAATTATATACATGCAGTTGAAAATAAAGATGAGATACAATGTTTTCCTATCAAGGATGCAAAAATTGATTATGCCCAATTTTAGGGAGGATGTGAAGGAGCACAGACTCACATCAATGTTAAAATTGTAATTTTCATCTCTCTTTCAAAAGACTTTACAAAATTTATTAAAGTTAAAATTTTAATATCTGATGATTCAACATTTTAACTTTAGATGTAGAGGGGCGCCTGGGTGGTTCAGTCGGTTAATCGTCCGACTTCGGCTCAGGTCACGATCTCCCGGTATGTGAGTTCGAGCCCCGTGTCGGGCTCTGTGCTGACTGCTCAGAGCCTGGAGCCTGTTTCAGATTCTGTGTCTCCTTCTCTCTCTGACCCTCCCCCATTCATGCTCTGTCTCTCTCTGTCTCAAAAATAAATAAACGTTAAAAAAAATTTTTTTTAACTTTAGATGTAGAAAAGTATTTGACTATGTGTAACAGAAGTTATATACAGTGATGTTCATTGCTTATAATTTAAATAACTGGAAAAAAAACCAAATATTCATCAACAGTGTATTGTATTAGTCAGTCTACACATATCAATATATGGATATAAACATAATACTGAGTGAAAAGTAAGAGAAAGATAGCATTTGTTCATGGCCTCAAAGAACATACAAAACACTATATTGTTATATAGAAAATATTTATAAACTATAAATATAAAAACATGGAGAAGGATATATATTAAGTATATATTTCGTTACCTGTTTGGAGAATAAAGGGTGCACAGAATTGGAGAGAGAAAATATCCATTTTATTTTCAATGTATTATTTGTTCTATATATAAAATAAAATATGAAGAAATGCATATTATTGTTTTAATATTTTAAAATTCTGGGTGGTGAGGTCTAGACCCTTTCAAAGTAAAAGAGAAAAAAAAGAACGTCAAGTACACAGATCAAGCACCAGATGCTGGCCAAGAGGCACAAAACTGCACTTGTGGGTAAAATAAATCTAGGGAAATAATGCTCTGTATGAGAGCTTAGTTAATACTGTATTGTATACTCAAAAAGTAAGATCCTCTATAGAAAGGAAGGGAGGGAGGGAGGAAGGAAAGAAAGAAGGAAAAGAGAGAAAGGAAGGAAAGGAAGTAAAGGACAGAAACAGCAAAAAGTGCTCAATAAAATTGCCAAGAGAGAAAATGGACACACTTTACAGCCTGGAAATAACTGAACACAGGACAAAAACACTTTCCTACTTGTTTTAGCTGCTTACTTTTATGATGTAAACATGAGTATTATAAAAATGGTAAATGGTGCCTGATTTAGTGGAAAAGAATTGTTTTTAAGATTTACCACTGTGAAACTACCTCATCTGGACCAGGTGCAACTCCTCAATCTCAGTTAACGTCCAGCATGAAATAGCATGATGCCATACATTCAGACACCAAATCCATCCTTTGCTCCTCCCCATTCCCTGCCTATGGGTCCTAATTCATTCCTAAAACTGGAGTGGAAGACAAGTTTAGGAGTCCTTAGACCAGCTAGGTAGCTCATGTACATCTTGAAGTTGAATTTCATTTAACACCAGCCTGGACCATTGTCCTTGTCTTTTTAAAATAGCTGAATCCATCACTGCCCAAAACTCATTTATAAAGACAAAATTTCTACCTATATGTGGTGAATTACTGATACTAATTGAATAACTATGAGCACACATACATATTTCATGGCAGAAGACCTTCACATTTTTCTTCACCTAAGAATTTTATTAGTTTGACACAGTTTAATATCTTAGGTGGATAAATATTTTTAAAAGCTTAAGATGGGGTTTTGTAATTATGCATAGCCACCTGCTCTGAGTCATATATTTAGTTTAGAATGCTAAGCCTACAGATTTACAGTTTTTCCATTTGGACTCTGAATTCTGGCCTGAATCTGTCACATAATTTCTAAGTAGTTTTAAACACAGAACAGCCTGAACCACAGTCCAAATCACTGAGAACAAGTCGACAGTCATGATGGAAGTTAATGTCTCCAAGTCAGAAGGGCTGTTACCTGCTATTTGTATCATAGCATGTCCAGGCAGAGACAATATAATATTTCCCTAAAAGTGAAGTGGATAAGCATATTCTATTTGGGAGATAATGGCCTTCATATGTACAATTATATTTTTGGTAATTTACTGAGGTATAGTTATCTTCTTTCCCTGGCAAAATACAGAAAGGAAGCTTGAGACAAATGTTAATAGAGAAATAGATTACAGTTTTACCACTCTGTCTTAAGTCACCAATAAATCCTGGAATTATTTACTTTCAAAATAAGTTATTAACTAGGAATTACAATTTGAAACACAATATATGTAGAAAATATGAGTGCTGAAATCGGGATGATATATGTGAAAACTGCTAGTTTGACAGTTCTCTGGCATTATATGGAAGTATAGATGTTGCTTTTTGTAAACGTGAATAAGCCCTCAAATTGCTTTAATTGAAATAGTTTCCTTTCTTTTCAGAATTTTACCTAAATCGATGGAGCTGAAAATATAAGCCATGTCACTAGTTTCCACCTGCTGAAGGTGGATGCTAACATTTCCATTTTATTTTAAATGCTATTTCAAAGGTAAGGTCGTTTTAACTGAACATATAGGAAAGTTGAGGTGAGGTGATGATGTCTTTAGTAATGTGACAGAAAATAATAAAAATATATCTGACTCCCAATCTTTATGTAGGCTGAGCCTCCCTCCTTTGGTCAAATATACCCGATCTGATCTCAAAAAGCAGCATCAAGGAGCCAGTTTCTAATTTAATACCACAGGGATAACCGCAATCTTTCATTTTAATGCACTTCGTGTTAAATCTTAATGTCATTTGTAACTTTTTCGAAGGCAGAAATGTCATCGTTATTTGTTCTCATTCAGCTCCCTCCTGCAATGCAGCATTATCTGTGAGTAATGCTTATACGTGTTGTCCAGGATATTGTAGTTAGATGTAGCCCTGTGGCAAAGAGGTAATCATATTGATTTTTCACTACTGCAGCAAATACTCTTGTGTCCAACTGCTAAGCTTTGGCAAAAAATAAATAAAACCACAACTATCAGATCTGCTGTTGAAGCAAGATTTCAAGTGCCTCCAAATCATCTGCTGCAAGGTCATTTCAGACAGTATTGCCCTCATAAGTGGGATGCACTGGGTAATATTTGCAGCTCTCCAAGCTTTTCCACTGACTGGTTATTTTGGACTATTTCCTTCCTATTTTTTATAGGTGTCAACACAAAATGTTAAGGAGGAACTTGTTTTATAAATCAAGATATAAGCAATATGTTTGTTACTCTGAGTGTTAGGGAAGTAATTAGAGGTGATAAGAAAAATATGTGCTCTAGTTCTCTTCAAATTACTAACAAAATATTTTACAAGTACTAACAAAGTATAACTTAAGAAAGGGAGGTTTTTAAAAATGTTTTAAGAAAGTCTTATTTGACATTTACTCAGTGAAGAAGTTGTTTTTTTTTTTTTTAACGTGTGCTTATTTTTGAGAGATAGAGACAGAGTGTCAGTGGGGGAGGGGCAGAGAGAGAGAGAGAGAGAGAGAGAGAGAGAGAGAGTGAAGCTTTTTTTTTTTTAAATTTGTTGATCCCAAATGTTTGTTTTATTTCATTTTCTGTTGTATTACTGATACTTTTGTCCAGAAATATAGTAGATAAAATCATCTTACTTCCCTCTGACTGGAAATTATAAATTATTTTAGCAGTTACTATATTTTTTAATTTAGTATATGACTAAATCTAACAACATAGTTCTTATATTAGACTTTATTCAGGATGTAAGTAGCAATATAAAATAACTAAAATAACTTGAGTTCTATTTTAAGACCTCTGAAACTACTTATATTCATTCATTCATTCATTCATTCATTCATTCATTCCCTAGTTCAAAATGTACATTCTGAGTGCACAGGATTCTCTGAGCATTTAAAGAGCATCATGTGTGGAAGGAAACACAGACATGTAGAAAAAAATAGTGCAATATTAAGTCATACTGCAAAATAGAGATATATCATAATGATGAAACATCATTTTGCTTCTGTTTAACACCTTCTGGTGTTGTGCTACTTAATGTCCATCTTCCATAAAGACCCACATGGTTGTCCATGATCTGGACCTTGTTTACCTCTTGTTATTGCTATGGTAATTATAATCCAGCCACAGTGACATTTCTTCTCTGTGTCCTCCATGGGTGACTTTTTGTCTAATTGTTAGTTATTGACAAAAAAATGTGAGTAATTCAAGAGATTCTCTTGAATACAGCCTTCAACTCTCCATTAATTATTGCTTTAAACCTTTTAATTTCTTCTACAGCATTTAAAATCTATGAGAAGATTGTCTCTCTCTCTCTTTCTGCACAAAACTGTCAAATATTACCTGTCCCTAAACTGAAAGGTAAACTTCATAGGATCAGTACTCTATCTGGAATGTCCATAACTCTATCATTTGTGCCTAGAGCAGTGCTTGGCTCAGAGTAATTAATGAATATTTGTTAAATAAATCAATAAGTAATATTTTAAAACAATGCTTTGCATCCCTAGTGCCAAATATAGTACTTTTTAATTATAGGAACTCAATAAATCATAAATTATTGAACTCTTTCATATTATACATGAAAGATAAGCCACCATTTCAAATTTGACAAGAATGGCCAATAAAAGGTACAGACATAAAAGGAAGATGAAATAACATATACAGAAATATAGAATGATGAATGATGTGTGTAATTTGAAGCTATACGTTAACTTGATAGAGCTGGAAAGGACAGTCCAATTTCAGGGTTAAACTGCACTGGATAACAGACTATGGAGTTAGAGAATTAGTTACAGAACATGGATGTAAACATTCTAATACACAATGCAAGTAAGTTTGGTGGATTTTGTCTGTTAGATGACAAGGATTCATAAGTACAGAACAGAGGAGAAGGATCAGAGTTTTCTTTAATTTGTTTTTCTAAGGAAAAGTTAGGAAGATCATTCTACTGGCTTTTTAGAAGGGAAAGAGACAAGAGAAAGGGAGAGCAATTACAAGTGCATCATAGCAGTCCAAGGGAAAGAAGGAAAGATCTGAACTGAGGCTTTGACAGGAGAAGAATTTGGATATTAGAGACACTTCCAAGGGAACATTATAGGAAATGGAAAACCAATTACGAAATAACAGAGGAAGAAAAAAGTCAGAGATGAAACTCATGAATTTGGTTGTGTTATTGGATATATTCGGTGGCAATGAAAGGAAAATATTTAAACAATAAAGGATAATGAGACTGGTCTTAGTTTGAGGATCTGTTGTCATCTCAAATGAGGATGCTTATATAATCAGTAGGTACTGGACACATTAGGAAATAAATTCCATGTGAAGAGGAACCATTCTGCTTTGAGTCAATATTGTCATGGCATCATACATAGGTCATGGGATATAATATGGATTCAATAACTGTTTATTGGGTGTACTTAATTACATAGATTTTGCAGGGGTAAGTAAATCACTTCAGCAGATCATATAGAGTGAAAAAGGAAGAACCATGTAAATGTTAAAAATACCTGCATCTGTATTTGGACCTCTAACTAGGCATTCTATCAATGGTTATTGCTGACCAAATATTTGGCAAAAATAAATTAAAGCAAGAATAATTTTATTAAGTTACAGTATAACTTACCTTTTCCTGAAACATTTTTAAAATATTTTGTGGCTAAGTTATAAAATTTAATGATATTAGTGTATTTTTATTCAAACACTACCATACAAAACATAATTTATCATTCAGTTTTACATAGCAAATTAAAGAACAGTTAATTTAATGTCCCTTAACTCTGAATACTTCTAAATTTGATGTGGATAAAGTTACATTCTAATGAGATAGAAAAGACACATTAATGTGTACAAAAACATACAGCTAGCAAAGAGGTTACTTTTTCAACTTTGTTACTTATATTTTAGAAGGAGTTTATTGCCCAAATGATGAGACGATCGCTTTATGGAAACTATCCTTTTTTTCATCCAGACATTTTCTTTTTTTTGTTTGTTTGTTTGTTTGTTTGTTTGTTTATTTATTTATTTATTTATTTTGAGAGAGAAAGAGGGTCGGGGAGGGGCAGAGAGAGAGGGAGACAGAGGATCCCAAGCAATCTCCTCACTGTCAGCACAGAGCCCCATGCGGGGTTCGAATCCACAAACCGTGAGATCAGGACCTGAGCCAAAACCAAGAGTCAAGTTGGACACTTAGCCAACTGAGCCACCCAGGTGCCCCTCATCCAGACCTTTTCAACTGGCTCAATACCTGCCTTTATCTACAAATCTAATACTGACTCAAAGTCAACTTAATTTGTGGAAGTCTTCTGAAGAAATGCCAATAAGAAAAATAATAGCTTCATGACCCCAGTCATAAAATAACTTTGCAAACAGAAAGCTACAAGGTAAATTTCAATTGATGACTCTGGGTTGTGTTTTTCTTCAGTTACACAAAATCAAGAAAGTCACTGCGAAAAAATCATTTGGTGTAAGAAAACGAAAAGCTATAACCTTTATTGTCCACTCTAAAATCTGATTTGTAATACTAATCTGTACAATAAATGTTGGAAACTCATGATTTATTGATTTAAGTTTTATTGAATCTAACCATTTGATTGAACTGAGGTAAAGCCTATAACACTATGTCTTATTTTATTCCATACTTGCCAGGCTTCAAATTTGTCTTGGATTCTATGGGGATATAACCCAAGACTGCTATTATAGAACATATTTTAATAGAAAATAAAAACAAGAAATGTATACTAACCAGTTGAAAAGCATCATATTATAAGCATCATTTAATCATGAATTTCATTGTCAAAGGTTTAAACCATTCCGTCTATTGTCTTCTTGAGCTTTGTAGTACTTTGGCAGGATGAGGAATACCTTGGACAATATGTACAGGTAGAATATTAGTCCTCAAAAGTTATATATTTTGGAGGAGGGCACCGAAGGAGTCACTTCTGATTAAAATTATACCAGTATCAATTACAAGGATAAATTGATGGATACATTTATTTTTTTTGCATGAACAGATAAAGAGGGAAAATCCCTGATTGTGAACAATTCCACTCTTTAATATATTTTACAGAAATAGTGCTTATGTGTACCAGGAACCATATACAGGAAAGATCACAGAGAAACTGTTCACTGATAGTTGTCTGGTTGAATGATGAATGCTATCATTACCAGCGGTATACTATGCAGCAATAAACATGAGTGACTGAAACAGTTACATACAATGTAACTGGATGGATGTTTTATAGCATAACATTTAAAATAATAAGGCAGAGACACAAAATAACATATACATAATAATAATAGAGGATTCCATTCACATAAAATTTAAAACCTGAGAAAACTTAGGAAATTTTAGGAATCCAACAGATAGTACGTGCTATGGACTGAATGCTTGTGTCTTCCCAAAATTAATATGTTGAAATCCTAATGGCCAGTGTGATTTGGAAATAGGGTCTTGGGAAGTAATTAACTCATGGGAGTTGGACTCTCATGATGAGAATACTACCCTTATAAGAAGGGGTATGAAAGAATTGTTTGCTCTAATGCCCTCTGCCATGTGAGGATATGATGAGAAGACATCTGCAAACCAGAAAATGGCCCTCATCAAAATCTGAATCTCTTGCACATCTTAGACTACCCTGTTTCTAGAACTGTGAAAAATAAATGTTTGTTATTGGGGCCATCCACTCTATGGTAATTTGTTACAGTAGCCTAAGCAGACAAATACATTATCCTAAAATGAAAAGTTGGATGCAACCAGTCAGGGGAGTTAGTTTTAGAAAATGGGCTCCTTTTCAGGAAGGGTGACATGCCAAGGGCAGATTTAGGGTGCTGGCAATATTCTATTCCTTGATCTGTGTAGCAATTATATAGCTGAACACTGTACCATAATTTATTTATTTTTTTTTTGATGTTTATTTGTTTTTGAGACAGAGACAGAGACAGAGCATGAGCGTGGGAGGGGCAGAGAGAGCTACAGGGAGACAGAATCCGAAGCAGGCTACAGGCTCTGAGCTGTCAGCACAGAGCCTGATGTGGGACTCAAAATCACAAACTGCAAGATCATGACCTGAAGCAAAGTCGAACATTCAACCAACTGAGCCACCCAGGGACCCTGATTTCTTAAACAGTACATTTATGACTTTATGTACTCATCATGTATTATACTTCACAACAAATCTGGTTAAAAGAAAAGAAGAGAAAAAGACTAAAAAGATAATATTTTTAATGCTTCATTTATTGTTGAGAGAGAGAGAGAGAGAGCATGAGTGAGGGAGGGTTAGAGAAAGAGACAGACACAGAATTCGAAGCAGGCTCTAGGCTCTGAGCTGAAGACAAAGCCTAATGTAGGGCTCAAATTCATCAACTGTGAGATCATGACCTGAGCTGAAGTTGACACTTAATCGACTGAGCCACCCAGGTGCTACAAGATGATAATTTTTTAAGGTAATATATAAGGGGAGTTTGGAATAATGTTCAAGGAAGTGTGTAGGCTTAAATACAATAAAGTAGAACTAAAAATTATTTGGACATGCTTTCCATCTGTAGACTGTTTTGTCTTAACAGGTTGCACCCAGCTTATTACTTTGCACATAAGCTAGTTAGCTAAAATATAATGCATGCTACAATGACCAAGATACTAAATGCAGAGGACTGGTAAGACACATGGCTGACAAATATATAGTTACTTGCATCAATTAGTGAGAAAAAAATAAAGAACTATAATAGGAAGGTAAAGACAATCAGAAAATGCCTGTGCGGGGGAGAAAAAAAAAAGAACAAAAAAGTTGAGTCAAAACTAATTAATGTAGTTTACCTTTAAAATTAAGAGAGTAATTACAATGCCCTTAATTTACAATGTTTATATATTTATGAGAAATTCTAAGAATGTAATTATGTTCGTAAACCATGGTATATGTTTTTGCAAATATAGATGATTAATATTTCATATGTCACATTACATATGTCACACACTTCTTACATATCTGGAGAGGAAAAAATATCACAGGTTGGTGTTTTAAAATATGATTTTTACTCCTAGCATGAGAAAAAATAATTTCTTGATTTCTTAGTGTTCAGACTTATTTTCTATTGTATGAGACAATTTACCAAAATAATTCTAGGATGACTCTGAATAATGAGGCCATGTAAACAGTTTGCCTCCTTCTTTATTACTTGTGCATTATTAAACTTACCAGTTAAATAATCAGAGTTTCTAAATAGTATGTATACATGAAACTGCTTAGTGACTTGTGACAGAAAAAAGTATGATTAGGGAGAAAGCCAATGAAGTGTTTGTCTCCATAGCTAAAGTGAAGTGAAGAGTTTAGGCAATCACTTGCTTAATTCAAGCATTAAAACTGTTTTTGCTTCAATTGCCTAGATAATCAAAATCAAGCTGCTGGGAATTTTGCCTAAATTTTCTAAGCAGTTTGTTCCATCTTTAAATGGAATTGGCCATAGAAATGTAACTTCTAAATTTTTTGGTGCTGATATTTATAGGGAAAGCAATAAAACTTGCCACTCTCACCAAATATTGGGGTAACAGTGGATTAAATGAAAAAAATGAAGTGTTTTCAAACTTTTGTTCTGAATTACTCAGGTTACTGTTTGTTCTTTGCCCATGCAACTTGCCTCTCCCTTATTCTGTCTCTGATTTCTTCTATTTCTAACACATACATGTTTGTGCACTACTCAAATCTTTCAAGAAAGTTAGGTCATTAACATATGCATTATCTCACATTTGGAGGTAAGCATAGTTGGTGAAAGAATGCAAGCTTAGTGATAAATTGCCTGCTGAATGAAGAAATATTACAGACAAGAGCTCATTGGAGTCAGGCAAAAGGAGAAGAAGCAACTCTCAACCAAAGAACTACAACATGTTCAAGCATCAGTAAGACATTCACTGTGGACAGAATACAGTGATGTTTGCAGTGCAGGGGTTGATAGAATGCAATGGTGAAATGTCAAGAGATGATCATGGAGAACGGTAAAAGCTTTTGAATAAACTGTGTTGGACTTCCTGGTCTGTTCAATAGTTTACCACCAGAGTTCTTTATGCAGGAAAGAGACAAAGCCAGACTTTTGAGATCACATAGGCAACAAAGAGAATGGGCTAAAGCAGAGAGAAAAGAGTAACAGAGCCAATTAGAAGATGGATGGGAAAGCTCATGGTTGCAATAGCAATTGGAACAGAGCAAAGAGTACAGATTTTTGCAATAACTCTGAGGGGTAATATATGGAAAGTGTAGCATATCCATTACAGGAGATCATCTAGGGAAAGTGTATATAAGAAAGAAGTAAGGTAGAGCAAGATCAAAATTCCTGGAATCAGGATATTATAATGAGGCAACAATGATGGAAGTACTAAGGAAGTAATGTTGAGCATCTTTTCATGTGTCTGTTAGCAATCTGTATGTCCTCTCCAGAGAAATGTCTGTTCACATCTTCTGCCCATTTTTTAATTGGATTCTTTGTTTTTGGGGCATTGAATTTTATAAATTCTTTATATATCTTGGATATTAACCCTTTGTCAGATATGTCATTTGCAAATATCTTCTCTCATTCCATAAATTGCCCTTTAGTTTTGTTGATTGCCTTCTTTGTTGTGCAGAAGCTTTTTATCTTGATAAAATCCCAATAGTTTACTTCTGTTCTTGTTTCCCTTGCCTCTAGAGACATATCTAGAAAGAAGTTGCTGTGACTAATATCAAAGAAGTTACTGCCTGTGTTTACCTCTAGGATTTTTATGGTTTCAGGACTCACATTTAGTTCCTTAATCCTTTCTCCTAGTTAAATTTGAAAAATGTAGAAAGAAAAAATCTTAAAAAGCATCAATACAAAAGAAGTCTATCTCTAAATTACAAGGGGAGACAAATAATCCTAGCAGCAGATCTCTCCAGAGAAACTTGGCAGAGAAGAAGGGAGTGTGGCATGATATATGCCACAGGCTGAATGGGGAAAGGCTACAGCCAAGAATACTCTATCCAGCAAGGGCTATATCATTCAGAATAGCAGAGAGAGTTTCCCAAACACTAAAGTAGTTTGTGACCACTAAACGAGTCCTACAAGAAATAGTAAAGGGGATTCTTTGAGTGGGAAAGATAGACCAAAAGCCACAAGGACTAGAAAGGAACTGAGGAAATATCCAGAAACAACAACAAATAAAAAAATGGCACCAAATTCATATCTATCAATAATTTTCTGAATGTAAATGGAAAATGCTCCAATCAAAAGATACAGGATGTCAGAATGGATAATCCATTTTGAATTTATTTTTATGTTTGGTGTAAGAAAGTGGTCTAGTTTCATTCTTTTGCATGTTGCTGTCCAGTTTTCCCAATAAACAAATAATCCCATTAAAAATTGGCCAAAAGGCACAATTAGAAAGTTTTGCAAAGAAGACATACAGATGGCTAACAGACACATGAAAAGATGCTCAACATCACTCATCATCAGGAAAATACAATCAAAACTACAATGAGATATCACCTCACATCTGTCAGAGTGGCTAAAATCAGTATCACAAGAAACAACACGTGTTGGTGAGGATGTGGAGAAAGAAGAACCCTCTTGCACTGTTGTTAGGAATGCAAACAATTGCAGCCACTATGGAAAACAGTGTGGAGGTCCCATGAAAAGTTAAAAATAGAACTACACTACCATCCAGCAATTGCGCTAGTAGTATTCAACCCAAAGAATATAAAAATACTAATTCAGAGGGATACATGAAGTTTGATGTTTATAGCACAATTATCTACAATAGCCAAATTATGAAAACAGCCCAAGTGTCCATTGACTATGAGTGGATAAAGGAGAGATGGTATTTATACATACAATGGAGTATTACTCAGCTGTAAATACTAATGAAATCTTGCCTTTTGCAATGAGGTGGATGGAGCTAGAGAGTATTATGCTCTTATTATGAAATAAGTCAGTCAGAGAAAGACAAATACTATATGCTTTCACTCAAATGTGGAATTTTAGAAACAAAATGAGCAAAGGAAAAAGAAGAGAGAGAAAGAAAGAGAGAGAGAGGCAAACCAAGGAAAAGACTCTTAACTATGGAGAACAAACGGATGGTTACCAGAGGAGAGGTGGGTGAGGGGGATGGATTAAGTAGGTGCTGGGGATTCAATAGTGCATTTGTTGTGATGAGCACTGGGTGTTCTATGTAAGCGAATCACTAAATTGTGCACCTGAAAATAATACTACACTATATGTTAACAAACTGGAATTTAAATAAAAACTTAAAAAATATATACACATTACCCAAGACAAATAAAGTAATGCTATCTCTAACCTTCCTAATAAATTGTATTTCAATATGGTTATTTTGAACTCCTGGTCTTTAAAAAAATGTGTTAAGATAAAAAAAGTTAAGTTTTTTTTTTCTTTTGATTTATTAATCAGAATGATAGTAACTCAGTCATTCCTAGGTCCTCAGAGGTCTTTAATATCCAGGTTAACTCTAGACTTAATATCGTTATTACCTCATAAACAAGAAGTACCCTCCATTATCATTTAATTCCTATGGTACCTGTACTGGAAAGGTTTCAATTATAAATAAAAGTTGCTGCTGATCAGAGTACAAACAACTTTGCTAGACAAAAATCCAATAACAAATGAGCAACCCAATTGCTAGCATAATTTCCCTAAGGAGCAATCCTTTGCATGATGCTAGCCAAAGACCTCATGTCTCTTTCATGTTGTACCTGTATTCTATAGAAGACTACTGATTTCTGTATTAACTCTCAGAGAGCCTGACCTCCTTCTAACAGTGCACGTGTGTTTCCATCTGAAGTGCCACTGAGAGTGGCTATGCACTTGAATCATTTTCTCTAGTTCCTCTGGGTTGTCCTTGAGAATAAACACACATACATATGTATGATGTGGCTTCATTCATTTAGAAGTCAAAAATAGCTGCATAATAAAAGCAATGATGTGTTTTAAAATGAATAGTAAATCGTATCGTTCTTAATACAAATGCATGTTGTTAACCCTAAATCCCTAAACTTTTATGAAAGCAGACTCCTCTTTTCATTCTCATAGAATAAGATATTTAACTTTGTGACAACTAACCTGGGCCTAGAACACAGGATGTAAAAAAAAAAAAAAAAAAAAAAAAAAAAAGAAAGAGAGAAAAACATTATACTCTGATGGTCTTACTGTATATTCAGCTCTGAATTCTGCCATTTTGTCTCTATCATTTGTACATACGGGTATATTAATAGAAACATATGCGAAATGAATTCAGCATTAACTGGAAATGTGAAGTTGGCCATTTTATATTTTTTTCCCTTTCCTCCATACTATGACACTTTTATTCTGCATGACCATCTCTTCCCGCCATAAGTACACAATAACACCAAGCTGTATCTTTGAATACTTTATCTCATTTAAGTGTTATATGAACCTAATTTTGTTAGAAAATTAATTATTGGGAAGTCTCCTACGGTACTCTTTACAAAGTTATTTCATTCGCAAAGATTTACTAACAAAATAAGCTAGAATGTTTGAATTTCAAACTTCAGGACCAGGATAAGTAGTAGTTGCTGTTGTTACTGTTTCTGTTTTAGTGAGCTATTCTCAAGTAATTACGCATATTTGAACATATATCCTTAAGCCTCACTGGGTCCCATTATCCCTCAACATCTTTCTGAGCTTAGAGAGGGGTCAGTGCCTCTTCTAAGGGCTTTTACCTGGTTAAGTCAAGATCACTAATCTTTTTGATTAACTCAAAATCAACTGATTCAAGACTTTATGTTTGCAAAATCCTCATCTTTGTCTTATTTTATTGGCTAGAAGGAAATGACAGATCTCATGAAGAGAGTCACATTCAAGAGGAGGACATTAACATAGAGCATGAGCACCAGGTGATGAGGGTCACAGGGGGTAGCTTAGATGAAAGGGCAACCATACAGCAGAGTCAACCAAGATTTCTAATAGATTAAATAAATGGTTCAATGTAAAATAGAGAGTTAAGCGTCAACCTTTAGATTTTTGCCTGAACAAAAGTAGAAATGTTGAGTTGTGTCATTTATTGAAATGGGGTGACTAGAGGAAGATGTAAATGTCTGTAGAGGACAAAAGAAATTAAACGATCTGTTTTAGACATGTTAAGTTTAAAGTGTCAACTGGACGTCAAATTAGATACTGAGAGGATCATTTACTGTGCAAGTCTGGAAGTCAGAAGAAAGTTCAAAAGGAGAGCTGTAAATTTATGGGTATTACAATAGAGATAATAGCTAAGGCCAACTGTTTGGATGAGTTCCTTGAAGAATGGGTCAACTGGAGAGAATAGGACTGAATGTTGAGGACTGAGCAATTCCAAGATATTGAGGGATAAAAGAGAAGGATACAGAGACAGTTAAGAAAAATGGACTGGAGCCTCCAGTGAGATCTGAAGAAGGTAATCACAATTCTACTTGAAGCCAAACAAATGAGCTTTAAAGTGTAGAATGAATGATCAACTGCTTCGACTATCATTGACCAAAAACAATGAAAATTTGCATCAAATATGATAAGGAAGAATTAAAAATATCTTTTTTTTTGCAGATGAAATAATATATTTAGAAAACTCAAGAGGAGGTACCTGGGTGGCTCAGTCAGTTGAGCATCTGACTCTTGATTTTAGTTCATGCTGTGATCCCAGGGTTGTGGAATCAAACCTCAATTTGGGCTCCACACTGAGCATGGAACCTACTTGAGATTCTCTTTCTTCTCTTCTGTTCCTCTCCCCCACACTGGTGTCCTCTCAAAAAAAGGAAAGAAGGAAGGAAGGAAGGAAGGAAGGAAGAAAAGAGAGTGAAAAAGGAAACCCAAAAGACTCTACCAACAAATTATTTAGAATAAATGAATTTAGTAAACATGTAGGATTACACAATTAATGTACAGAAATCTGTTGTGTTTTAATACACTACTAATGAAGATTCATAAAGAAAATTTAAGAAAACAATCTCATCCCATTTAAAATTACAATAAAAGAATAAATACCTAGGAAGAAATTTAACTCAGGAGATGAAAGACCCATTCACTGAAAACTATAAGAAACTGATAAAAAAAAAAAAAAAAAAAAAAAAAAAAAACACCAAAGACAACAAACACAAATGGAAAGGTATTTAGTGTTCACAGAATGGAAGGATATTCTTAAAATGTTATACTCCCCAAAGCAATCTACAGATTTAAGGCAATTCACTTCAAAGTATGTATAGCATTTTTCATACAACTCTAACAAATAATCCTAAAATTTGTATGGAACCACAAAATAGCCAAAGCAATTTTGAGAAAGAAGAACAAAGCTGGAGGTTTCACAGTTCCAGATTTCAAGAAATACTGCAAAGCTATAGTAATCAAAAGAGTATAGTAATGGCACAAAAATAGACATGGAGGTCAATGGAAGAGCATAGAGAGTCCAGTAGTAAACCTATAATTATATGGTCAATTAATCAACAATGGAGGAGGAAAGAATACACAATGGAGAAGACAGTCTTTTCAATAATTAGTGCTAGGAAAACTGGACAGATACATGCAAAAGAATGAAACTGGACCACATTCTTACCTACACTACACAGTAAAATTAACTTGAAATGGGATAAAGACATAAATGTGAGATTTGAAACTATAAAACCTCTAAAGAAAAGCATAGGCAGTAATCTCTTGAACATCAGTCCTAGCAATACATTTATTGATATCACTCATCAGACAAGGGAAACAAAAGCAAAATTAAACTGTTGGGACAATACCAAGATAAAAAGCTTTGTACAGTGAAGGAAACTAACGTAATGGAAAAGCAACCTATTGACGGGGAGATGATATATCAAATAAATTGTTAACATCTAAAAAATGGAAAGATTTTATGTAACTTAACACCAAAAAAATTCAATTAAAAAATGGGCAGGATAGAGGCATCTCTGGGTGGCTCAGTAGGTTGAGCATCTGACTTCAGCTCAGGTCACAATCTCACAGTCTGTGAGTTTGAGCCCTAAATCGGGCTCTGTGTGGACAGCTCAGAGCCTGGAGCCAGCTTCGGATTCTGTGTCTCCCTCTCTCTCTCTCTCTCTCTGTCCCTCTCCCACTCAAGCTCTGTCTCTCTCTGTCTCTCAAAAAATTAATAAACATTAAAAAATTAATTGAAAAATGGGCAAGATAGATATTTTCCCAAAGAAGATATATAGATGGCCAACAGACACATGAAAAGATGTTCAGCATCACTATCATCAGGGAAACATTAACCTAAACCACAATGAGATATCACTTCACAACAGTAGAATGGCTACTATCAAAAAGACAAGACAAGACAAGACAAGACAAGACAAGAAAAGAAAAGAAAAGAAAAGAAAAGAAAAGAAAAGAAAAGAAAAAAGAAATGAAAAAAGAAAAGAAAAGGAAAGAAAAAAAAAGAAATACTGTTGAGGGAACCCTCCTATGCTATTGGTGGAAATGTAAATTGGTGGAGGGACTGTGGAAAACAGTATGAAGTTCCCCCAAAAAATTAAAAATAGAAATGTCATCTCCAGTCATTCCACTACTGTCTATTTACCCACCCTACCAAGAAAATAACTCAAAAAGATATATGCACCCCTATACTCACTGCAGCATTATTTACAATAGCCAAGAATATGCAAACAACCCAAGTGTTCATAGATGAATGGATAAAGAAGGTGTGGTATGAATGTTTTCCTTATTTTATTATTTTTATATCTACACATTACTACATATTTTTATTCTGTGGGAGTGAATGGTTACAGAGAAAAAAAAATTTGTGTACTTCATAAGAAGAGGACTTACATAGTGGAGAAAAAATGCTATTCATTACAAAACAGAGAAGTTGTACTTTAGGTAAGAACAAGGAGGATTCATTCAGTGAACTGGTAGGGAAGACCAGCTATTCAGCAAAGATGAAAGGTAGACTAAAAGTCTCGGATACAGGTACCAAGCAGGGTAGGATAATTTGCACTGCCTATGAACACGATTAATGATCTATAATTTGACTTTCAAAGATTATTTCCTGTCATGAAAATCTATAATTCTATGACCAGAAAGAAGGCTTGCATTTTTTAGTCATTTATATTATAGCTTAAGGGAAGTATTTTCTCGACCAATGTTTTGGATTACTGGTCATTAAAAAAAATAAGCTTTATTTATTTATTTTGAGAGAGAGGGAGAGAAGGAGAGCATGAGCAGGGGAGGAGCAGAGAGAGGAGAGAGAAAACCCCAAACAGGCTCCGTGCTGTCAGCGCAGAGCCCAACATGGGGCTCAAACTCACAAACCGTGACATCATGACCCAAGCTGGTCAAAAGTCAGAAGCTTCACCAACTAAGCCATCCAGGTGCCCCACTGGTCATTTTTTTTTAACTCTACTAGTACAAACTCTGAGCATTCCTTTGTATCAGTGTCCTTCTAACACAAATCTAATTCACAATCTAACACAATCTAATTCACCTATTATATTGCATATAATACAGCAATGGGTAAATGTATGATTTCTGATCTCTTGTTACCATACTTCAAGGGTGGAATAAAACATAATATAATGACTTAATAAAATCCAAATAAAGGTAATGTGTCTATGATAATTTTAGATAAATTTATCTGAGGCTTTATTTCCTTTTTATGAGTTTTCTCATTCTTCCTTACTATGTATGAGATAGGGAAACTGAATGGACTTCATTTTAGAAAGCTTCCATGCCTGCTGTTTCCCTGCTAGGCCCCATTTACTCATGTTCTGTATTTCACCTTGAATCCTAGTAAACCAAAGAAGCTATGTTCCCACTCCAAAGGAGAATCAAGAAAGTTGATTATTCTCTGAGTTTCATCATAGGTGCCCATACACCTGACAATATCTAAGAATAACCAGATCTCAAGCATGTACCAGGACATTAGCTTTGAACAAACTTTGGTCTACACTGGCCTGTCTTTGATGATGTATGTAATAATACCTGATGGTCACCTTTGATTGGACCCTACCCTGGATGCCTGAAAAAAACATCTACCCTGGACCTCTTTCCAATGTAAATTTCTAACCCCAAGTGACAGAGAGACTCACTTTTCTGAACTTCCCATCACCCCATCTGGTATACTCTATAACTTATGCTACTTAATAAATTCTGCTCTCACTTTCTCCTGGATCAAGTTTGATTTCTATTCTGCACAAAGCCAAGGACTCCTTTGACTGGCCCTTGGACCTAGTCTAAGTCATATATACAATTGTCTACAATAAAATCCTAGAGTTTATGGCAAACTTTGATGAAGATTCCAACCTATATGTTTTATGTTTTATTTTTTAAAGAAAATCACTATAATGTGTTATAAGAATAAATCTAAAAACATATATCTCAAAATGATAAAACATACAAAAGAAATATATGTGTTAATTGTATTTTCATAATCCGTTCCTCAAATATTACATCCTGGAGTTACTGTAAATATAAATATGTTAATGAATTCATCCTTTCCTTGGAGGTCTCTAGAAGTAAAAGCATTGCCAGCTTTATTATAAGCCATATGGATTGTAACTTTCATGTTTACTGTTTCACATATATCTCTATCCATATTATACTATCATCTTATTACCTTGTCTACATCATTTGATTTTAGCAGTTACAATAATATATGGTTAGAGGTGTATTTTAAGACTCAGATTATGAAACTGATAAATTTTATCTGGATGGTCTCTAACTCTAGGTGAATAAATTCTTCATTTTTAATTATTTACTAAGAACCAATAACATGGTGGATGAAGTGAGAGAAAAATATGGATCTGTGAATTACTTTCAGAGGGAAAAGGTTTCTATTACCAAGCTTTCCCTATTTATATTTCACATAATTAAAATGCTCATACTCAGAGAACAAATTGGATCCCATTATTAAATTAAGCATTATGATGATGTAGAATTGCAAGAAGTGTGTACTGCCAGTGGGCATTTCAAATTACTAGGCTCTGATGACATTCCAGATAGTAAAAACATCCAAAATAACAGCTATGTGGAAACAATGCATTTCTGGCAAGTGTGACTCAAATTAATGTGTTCATTTGCAAACTCTAAATAAACATAATTCATTATAATTTCATTTTTTTGTACAAAACTGACCCTGTGTTGAAATAATAGTCCAGTCAAAACACAGTGAAGAATCTGGTCTGAAATCTCTAGTGAATTAAATGGTTTAGAATATCATCTCTGAACAGATATGAAAGGCATATGACAGTCATACAAGGAAGTTTGGATTTTAAAGTATGAGCATGACTCTACTAAAGTTTCCCTGAAAACTCTTCTCTATGTGTACTTAATTGATCTGAAATTATTCTAATCTGCTATAAAGGTTTTAGTATTTCATTTGGCAGAGTGGTTCAAGACAAAAATAGACAAAGTAGTAAGGACCTACCTTTTCCAAGCTTCAGTGAAGCCGGAGAGAAGAGAAAACTTCAGTGATTTTTAAATACATTCTTTAACCTCAAACTCTGAGTACTTAGAAGTGACAAATTTCCAGATCTATTCTATCCATATGGGTTATAAATGTATTTTTATTATGTGTGCTAAAACTTATAAAATTATACCTTTTTCCATATCTTAAAAAGCTCCCAAAATAAAGTTTCCAAACTATCATGTTTCCCATCAAACTATACCTAATACTTGGTATAGAAAATTTTCTCCTCTTTCTCCTTTTTTCTTTTTCTTTCTTTCTTTCTTTCTTTCTTTCTTTCTTTCTTTCTTTCTTTCTTTCTTTCTTTTCCTTTCCTTCCTTCCTTCCTTCCTTCCTTCCTTCCTTCCTTCCTTCCTTCCTTCCTTCCAGACCAAGAGCAGGAGAGGGGCAGAGGGAGGGAAGGTGGTAGGGAGAGGGAAGGAGGGAAAGAGAGAGAGAGGGAGAGAAAATCTCAAGCTCCACATCCAGCACAGAGCCCAATGAGGGGCTCAATCTCATGACACAATGGTGAGATCATGACCTGAGCTGAAATCAAGAGTTGGACACTTAACCAACTGAGCCATTCAGGCGCGCCTCTATTATTTCTAAATATTCTATAATGTAAAAAAAAAAAAAATTATATTTTTCCTTACACTCACAGTCAATATTTCTCAGTGCCAACTCTTTGAGAAGTGTGTACAGGGCCTGCTTGGGATTCTCTGTCTCCCTCTCTCTGCCCCTCTCCTGGTCACACATTCATTCTCTCTCTCTCTCTCTCTCTCTCTCTCTCTCTCTCTCTCTCTCTCTCTCATTCTCTCTCTCTCTCTCATCTCAACATAAATATTTTTAAAAATATATTAATAATGCATTGTTTCTCTGCCTAGATCAGTAGTTTACTTCTCCTAAGTATTTGTAAGTATCTAATATCTTCTGTTTCTCCAAAATTTAGTTTAAAATATTAGTTAAAATATTTAGTTAAAACATTTGCTATTAAGAACAGAGTGAAAGTGAAGTATAAATATTCAGTGGAAACTAAGCATTTTCCTGGTGATGAAATCCCACCAAGAACTATAGCACTACAGTACTATTCTAATCATCTACATAATGTAGGCTTGTGCTTTTCAGAATCTATGTGACATGATGATATCCATATGGCTTTAAAATCAAAGGGCAACCACTTTTCTGATAAAAAGGACATACTAAAAAAGTCTCTATTGCAAAAATTTAAGGCACAGTAATATCAAGTTTTATGGAAGAAATTATCAGTATGTAATAAAACTTCTTTCTGAAATTTGCCTAAGTGTTTAAGGAAAACAGAAAAATTTAAATATAATTTACAATTTTTATAGTAAAAATTTCTATGTCTGCTTTAAAAATTATGTAACTTCTCATAAATGTGAGTTTTTTTTTTTACACAAAGTTACATATAATTACTATATTAGGGCCATTATAATTAAGACAATGCTTTCATTTTGAAATTCTATATAGAATAATGATGAATAGTCCCATTACGTAAATTCTTGTTGTAAAAATACTAAATTTTATTCATCAAAATATATTGCTTTACTTTCAGTCATGTCCTTATGGCAAGGCCATGTCTGCATCCCTAAACACAAAGTGTTTAGCATTTAAAATCATTAGCTTTTAAAATCTAGACAAGTCTAAATTCGAATTCTGATTTTGCACATAGTTTAAATATCTGCTATCTTCCTAACTCAACTCTGACAAGTGTCAGGGGGCTAGAAGGGAAAGTGAGGTGAGAGATCATGAAGATTAGCTTTTGTCCTTACTCTGATTTAAATTCTAGGGACACCTGGGTGGCTCAGTTGGTTAAGCACCTGACTCTTGGTTTCGGCTCAAGTCATGATCTTGTGGTTTAGGGGGTTCGAGCCCTGCATTGGGCTCTGTGCTGGCAGCGTGGAGTCTGCATGGATTTCTCTCTCTCACCCTCTATTTCTGCCCCTCCGTATCTGTCTCAAAATAAATAAATAAACTTCTTAAAAAATTGAAAATAAACTATATTAAATTATACTTTCTACTGCTCCTAGTTTTCTCCTTAATCCCTGTTCACTTATTTCCTTCTTGTCAAGCCTGACAAATTCCTCATCCCTTGGCAGTTGTTGCCATTTTCTTTGTCTTTCTCCAGTTTCTATGGCTCTCCTGACATGAAAGATGTGTACGCACAGGAAGGGCAACCTGTGTATTTAACGCATGACAGGAGTGGTAAGTTTGGGTATGATCAGGTGCTCTATTCCGGTATATGTCTGTTTACCCAACACATATATAAAATTAAACATAATATCTCTTATTAAATATTAACTTGTTTTATAAAATCCTTTTTGTCTCTAAAGGACGTTTTCACTTTATCTACTAATACTATTTCTTCAGAATGAATACACTGACATTGTGGTAAGTGAGCATTTACCTCTTCCTTCCCCGTATTTGGTATAGATATTATTTGATGGATTTGTGAATCAGAGAGCTAAAATAGGTTCAGGGGCCCTATAGATAAAGTTAGGTAAAAGGCAATAAGGAGGGATAGGAATGTATCCAAAAGAGAGTATATTTTCTACAGGCAAAAATTACCAAACCAAAAAACAAACAAACAATAAATGTTAAACACTGGTAAACACCAAATTGAATTTGTGTCTCTACTATCAGTTTGTGACCACAGTCTTGGAGTTATAATGTAAACCAGGCATACCATTTTGGGAATACTTATGTAGTTTCATAGTTTTACATTTTTACATCTGATCTATATAGACATCTTTGCAATACATTGTGTAGTATATAAATGTAATATCTACTTCTTGGTTGACTCAAAACTCTTTATTAACACTCCCACTTGGGCGGTGCCTGGGTGGCTTAGTCAGTTAAGCATCTGACTCTTGATTTCGGCTTAGGTCATGATCTCACAGTTTGTGAGTTTGAGCCACGCATCAGGCTCTGTACTGACAGCTTGAAGCCTGCTTGGGATTCTCTTTCTCTCTTTTTTTCTGCCCCAAACAGTGCTCATGCAGTCTCCTTCTCTCTCAAAATAAATAAACTTAAAAAAAAAAGACTTCCATCTTTTCATGAATTATTTGAGAGGCCACATTTGACGTAAACTTTTATATGTACTTCAGCATAGTGCTTGCCTTTCTACTCAGTTCCATTGGTAATGACTTTTCAGACAGGACAACCATGCTGTTTTAAGGAAAGCTTGTACTTCAGTTTCTTATTTTCTCCCTTATTTTCAATGTTTTCATCACCCTCCTCCACACTTATTTGTCCACATACAAATTAAAATTAACTTCTCTACCTAGGAAGAACAGTGTTACTTGAATGATATTTAATTTTTATATAAACTTAGAAATAAATGACACATTTTGACGTTGAATGTGAACGAAAGGGAGAGGATAGAAAATGGGAGACACGGGAAGAGGGCAGTTCATACCTACTCAAGGGACCTACTCTATAGACCTTCACCAGTGCTCACAAGACAGTTGGGGTGAGATGGGAGATGGTAGAAAACCTCTGTACTGTTGGTATACAGTGTAGAGGAGTGTAGCGGCCAGTGCTACAGGAATGGCACAAAGTCACCCTTAGACGCTCCCCCTACAGAAAATAAGCCCTAAGCCCCTGGAGAAAAATCAGTGACATCCATACTCCCAGGGTATAGATGAGGACACTTTGCAGCTGGCAGAAGGGTAAAAGAAAAAAAAAATCCATCAACAATGTGAGTTGAGTGTGTCCGAAGCCTGTAGCAAGGCTGTAATAAGTCCCTGACCTTTGAGAAGATTATCAGGAAAATCTCAATATAAATCCATAAATGATACGAGGCAGAGTTTGGCTACAATGGAAAGGAGAGGCATGGTCACTGAGAAAGCATATTTGAGACCTAGGAACACAGAGCCTGCCTAACACTTAAGCTGGACAACATAAAAGAGAACAGCCCCTGCCTACCGTCCTCACACCAGCAAACACCAGGAACAAGAAATAGTGAACTGCTAGTGGAACAGGAGCAAGAGGATGGAAAGAGACCTTCTCTAAAGCACAGGTGCACACGATAGGCTGAAAGCCGGGGAGACAGAAAAGGGAGAAAACCCCTCCATAAATCCAGCTGCAAGATAAATGTAGAGCCATTAGTGCACTAAAATTAACCACAACAACCATGAAACACAAACTCAGCTTAAACCATGAGTGGATTAATAATTTACACGCCAACACTAGCAGCCTAGTATAAGACACACATAACCATTTCCTGGTAAAAAACACTATCTGGATCTTTCCTGTTCTCAAACTGATTTATGCATGCAATCAAAAATTATGGAACACACACATACAAACATTGTCAACAATAAACACAAAGACTTAGAGGGGACTCAGATGTTTGAGCTATCAGATAAGGAACTTAAAATAACTATGATTAATATATTGAAGTCTCTAAATAATGAGATGAGGAATTTCAACACAGAAATGGACCCTATAAGATAAAGTCAAATATTTCTACCTAATTTATACCTAAATATTTTAGTACTTGTCATGGTCCCCATACTTTAGTCAGATTAATCAGCCTGACTCGTTTATCGAGTATTTATCAAGCATTTGCAACTTGGTCTTAGATTGATTTCCAGACTAAGATAGCATCATTATTTTATCAACATAACTAATAATAAATACAACCTTAGTTTCTTTTCCCTGAACCATAACAACAAACACAATAGTCTGAATTTCTCTGTAAGAGAACAGTAAAGTATGCATTGGAATCTTTCCCAATGTGAAAGCAAAATGGCTTTTTGAGAGAAACATTCCAAAGAATGTATTAGCCAATTAATCACAGAATAACAATCTCCTTCTGCTCAATGTACAGCTTGCATCAACTGACACTATTGGAAGTGTGACGTTATTTTGTCCTATATAGCGTGCCTCTAGGATCAATCAGGTTTTCTGATAGATCATATCGAACAATTATGAGTATGAAATTTATGAGTATGAGTACACCTGCATCTATCATATTCTTTATTATTTTTTAATGTTTATTTGAGAGAGAGAGAGAGAGAGAGAGAGAGAGAAAATATATGAGTGGGGGAGGGGAAGAAGAGAGGGAGACACAGAATGTGAAGCAGGCTCCAGGCTCTGAGCTGTCAGCAGAGAGCCCTACACAGGGCTTGAACTCACAAACCATGAGATCATGACCTGAGCTGAAGTCGGATGCTCAACCGACTGTGCCACCCAGGAGCTCCTAACGTATCCTTTATTAAAGTTGAAATTCCTTGTTGCTAGGAATCTGACGATGGTTTAAATTAACCAGTTGAAAGACTTTAGGTTATTCTAAAGATTTGCACCTAGAACAAACAACTAAAATAAGATGAAAAGAGTAATTGGAGCTCATCCAGTTCCCAAAGTTTAGTTAAAGAAGAGTCTCCCCTTCATATAATTTATCATTCTGTTGATACATTTTGGTAAAAATGAGGCAACAGCCTCACATATCTTCAATCCTCAGCTAAATGATGTGTACCTAAGATCAGGATCAAGGAAAGAAAGTTTGTTTCTTAGCATTTCTCTTCATTATTGTACTGAAATATAGTAGTATGGCATTCAAAAAGAAATAACAGTCATACAGACCAAAAACAAAAAAGTAAAATTGTATTTATTCAAAAAAGACATAATTGTTTATATACAAAATCTAAGTAATCTACAAAAACTAATAGGTGAGATAGTAAGTTTGCAGATTAGAAGATTTTCATAAAAATGAATTGTACTTCTATATTATAATAAAAGGAAATTAAAATAAACAAATTATGTAGCCACACCATAAAACACTTAAGATATATTTGAAAAAGATGAACAAAACTTGTGCACTGAACTCTTCCAAAAATTCTTGAGAGAAATTAAAGACCTAAATACGTGGAGTGGTATATGATAAACATGGATTATAAGATTCAATATCGTGATTTTGTCAATCCTCCCAAAATGGATTGCAATTCTGATCAAAACCTCACCAGTTTTGGTTGGTAAGAAAGAGCAAGCTAGTCTATAGTTTCTATGAAAAAGGAAATGTTCTGGGGCACCTGGGTGGCTTAGTCAGTTAAGCGTCTGACTTTGGTTCAGGTCATGATCTTATGGTTTGTGAGTTTGAGCCCCACATTGGGTCTCTGCTGTCAGCACCGAGGTACTTCAGATCCTCTATCTCCCCCTCTCAGCCTCTCCCCTGTTCCTGTGCTCTCTCAAAAGTAACTAAACATTAAAAAAAAAAAAAATAGAAAGTTTCTATAACAGCCAAAAGAAAAAGTTGGAGGATTTCTGTAACCTTATTTCAAAACTTATAAAGTCACAGTAATTAAGATACTGTGGCATAAAGATAAATATATATACAAAACTGAATAGTGTACAGAGTCAAGAAATGGATCCGCAAACATATCTGATCAACTGATTTTGGGAAAAAAAATGGCAAAACAAATCAATGAGCAAAGAATATTTTTTTAACAAAATGGTGATAAAATAATTGGATAACCTTTTTAATTCTCTTGCATTGCTTAAAGAAATGAAAAAAGGCACAATCACTTTGGAAAACAGTCTAGCAGTTAAGCCTATAGTTATTACACACACACACACACACACACATATATATATGTGTATATGTGTGTGTATATATATATATATATATATATTCTTCTTACTCTTGGGGGCTGGACAAGAGAAATTAAATGTATGTCCATGCCAAGACCTAATATGAATGTTTATACCAAGTCTGGACATCTAATAACACAAAACTGAAAACAACCTAAATATTCATCAACAGGTGAATGGGTAAACACTGAAATACTACTCAGCCTAGGGAAACAGAAAATGGATATATGTAACGTGAATGGAACCAATTGTGTCAAATGAACAATGTGAAACAAACAAGGAAAAAACCTACATATTACATGATTCCATTTATACAAAATTCTGGAAATTGTAAACTGATCTATTGTGACACAAAATGACAAGTGGCCATCTGGGACAGAAGACAGCAAAATGGCATAAGGAAACTCTTAACAGACCATGATTATATTATCTTCATTGGAGTGATGCTTTCCAGGTTTATACAAATACCAAATTCATCAACATATACACTTCTGAATATGCAGTTTATTTTATAAAAGTTACACTTTGAAAAATTAGAAAATAAATTATACTTCAAAAAAGCTTTAAATCTTTTTAATGTTTTTATTTTTGAGAGAGAGAGAGAGAGACCATCAGCGGGGGAGGGGCAGAGAGAGAGGGAGACACAGAATCTGTGTCAGCGCAGCTGTCAGCACAGAGCCCGATGTGGGGCTCGAACTCATGAACCTGAGCCAAAATCAGATGCTCAACTGATTGAGCCACCTAGGTGTCTCCCCAAAAAGCTTTAAAAAATAAAATTTACCCAAAACCCACTCTCTTCCAAACAACCAGCCCTAGGGGATTATTACTCTAATGTGAAAGGTCAAATGATTCAGCTTCTAAAATACAACCTTGCATAGCAAAGTTCTTCCTGAAGAGGACACAAAAAATGCTTACCATAAACAAAACTAATAAATTGACTAAGGTATCAAAATATACCATTAATAGGGTAAAAAGTAAATCCAGGTATTACGAAAAGACATTCGCCTCATATTTGACTAACAAAGAGCTATTGCCCAAATTTAATAAGCCCCAAAATATCAATAAAAGATAACTCAATAGAATAATGGGGAAGTCTTGAATATGCACTTCAAAGAACACAATATATAGAACCAATAAAGTTATAAAAAGATGCTCAAACCATAAAATCACACTGTGAAACCACTTTATGTGTACCACTGAACATGCAGTGGAATGACCAAAAAAAGTCTGAAGGTCAAGTTTTGGCAAAAGCAATGGAAACTAACACGCTTCTGCTCAGACTATAAATTGCTAGAAGTTTTGCGGAAAATTCTTTGGCATCTTCTAGTGAATTAAAAATATACATATTCTGTCACCCAATTATTGTATTCCTGGGGGATGATATCCAGTGGAATTGCAGATATTTATGCATCAAAGGGCATATATAGATTATTCATAATGACTTTTTTCATAATAATTAAAAACCAATAACAATTCAAAAGTATGAAGGATATATAAATAGTATTTTTAAACAATTAAATATTATATATCTATATATAGACTACTATATATGCATGAGCTAAACATGCAAAACATAAATGAATCTCACAAACAATTTTGTGCAAAGAAAGTCAGACACAAAGAACACATACTGTATGATTCTATGTATATAAATAGACAATCCTGGCAAAACAAATACACAGTGATTGACACACAATTTTGTGCATATATGCAATTTTACACATTTATAAAATATATTGCAATGACCGTATTACATTAAATGAATTGTAATAATGGAATGGAAGAAGGGTTAATGATTGAGAAGGACTATATCGGGAGACTGGTATTTCATTTCTTGGTTTAGGTTTTAGTTATTTTTATTTTTATTTTTATTTTTTTAATTTCTTGTTTAGTCAGCTTCATGATAATTCATTGTACTGTACATTTATTTTTGTGCCCTTTCCTGATGTGTGCTGTAGTCAGTAGAAGTTAAATAAATCCATAAAACATTTTAAAAGAGGTATGCTAATTTACGAGATATCAGGAATAGAACAAACGATGAAGTTATGCCTATTTTTTCTGAGATAGCGTAGGGAGAACTTAGCCAAAAAGACGAGGAAGTGGTCCCCACAGTGGAAGTAGTCTGTTTCTTGAGTCAGCAAGAAATAAAACAATGCGTAATGTAATCAAAACGATTTGTAATCAAAATGTAATAAAAAATATTTCCATTCTGAGCACAAGTGCAATACACCTGAAGTGTTCTTTTTTTTCCCTCCTCTCCTAATATTCACTAACTCCCTTACTCCACATTTATCTTCCTCTTACAATTACTTATACTAAATCCGCCCTTCCATTTTGAGAACGAGATGCCCTGAGTTCTTTGCCTAAATCGATTATGGATTGAGTTATATCATTATACCAAACTCAGTTTATTCTTTATGCCAACTATGCCTCCCTGCCACTCTGACAAGCTTTAGCCAATTGCCTTACTTCTAGGCCAGAACAACTCTTCCATTGGCTCATGCCATCCGGTAGTTGAAAAGCCACTGCTGCTCTCTGTGACGCTGTAGTCACCATGGAATGAGAAGCCCTCATATACAGTGCCAGCTGACAAAGCAGACTGCTCTATCTCTGACTATATTGCACACACACAAGCTCTGACTTCTTCCACAGTACCTGGAAGGGCTATGCAGCAGAACAGAGAAGTGCCAGGGAGGCAGTGTCTCACGAGGTATCTCTGAATAAGTGAGAAGGGAATGTAGGGTCATCCAGAAATTCAATGGTTCCATAATACATCTCTGGAGACATGGCATTTAACTGAGAAAGCAGATGTGTTTATTGGGAAGCTATAGCCAGCTGGTAAACACACCACATTATATTTGCTCTTCCCTGCCTTTCTTTCCAGTTTTTAAATCCATTTTCCCAGGGATTGCATCCCTCCAATAAAGCATGATCATGTAAGCTTTGGCTTCAGACACTGTTTTGTTCTGGTTTATTTTTCTTTTCTTTTGGGGAAAAGTCATCATTCATGCCATTTTTCTCTAGCCTCTCCTCTAAACAATGACAACAGGGTTAATGGGTAGAGTTTGTTATGTTAAAATGGATATTTTGTGTTTTAGAAGCAAGTTAATCTATGCAGTGATAAAATAGTGACCTTTTTGTTCATTATCTCATTAATCATCTGTATTAGGTGACTAAGATAAATGATTCAGCCAGTTGTGAATAAAATGTTAAAAATAAGATAACTGAAAGAAAAAAATCCTAGTGCTTGCCAAACAATTATTATGGAAAGAAATGCATAAATAATGAACCTTATGGCTACATCTTTTTTCATGTTTGTTGCATGTTTCCTGACAGTTCACCATTATTGTTAACCCCAGAATATCACAGAGTCAAACATAATGTATTACATTACATAATGCGCTATTTTTAGCATAAGCACATTTTACTGGACAAACTTGGGTTAAGATATTAAGCACATAACTTTTATTGTACTGTCTTTTTTTAAGGTTCTCAGAGCATTAAGAAAATGTGCTGACCCAGGCAGACAGAGATGACATAAGGATCAGTGGCAGCTCACTGGCATTAAGTCATTTATCACATTCTGACAAATTAGTGATAATTTGTATTGATCTGCTAGCTGGGCTTAGTGAACTGAAAAGCCAAATCCAGATACACAGTGAACTGGAATTGGAAACTTGACTGCTTTCATCAAATCAAAGTCAAGTTAAGCTGAAACTTTTTCTTCTTTCTGTACATTCAGCTCTGCATTTTCCATTAAACTTGAACAAAACACTTGGTATAATTGCTGTAGATACAAGAAAGTTTTTGCTCTTAGAGACCAAAATTTTACCAAGAATTTTATGAAGTTGCAGACGACTACAACTTTGTAATTTGAAATGGTACCTTTCTACTAAGGCCAACATTTAATTACTTGAAACTAACAAAATTTCCCTTAAGTACAATTTCAAAATATACTTCTTGAAATTCTTGTTTTAATGCATGCTATAAAATGATATATTTAATATATTACATAATTTATTGAAACAAGCTCACACATTTTTACCCAATAATCTATCATTTCACATGTGCCATAAGAATGTACAAATATTTTGTATATCGGATCCGGTGATATAAAAGGATACATATTCCTGGATTCAACAGCTACATACAACACAAATCCATAGGTATTCACTCCACATTGTAGGGAAGACCCAAGCTCTTAAATTACTTTTATTTCTTTTTTTTTTTTTTTTACTTTTTAAAAAAAATTTTTTTTTATCATTTATTTATTTTTGAGACAGAGAGAGACAGAGCATGAATGGGGGAGGGTAGAGAGAGGGAGACACAGAATCCGAAGCAGGCCCCAGGCTCCGAGCCATCAGCACAGAGCCCGACGCGGGGCTGGAACCCACGGACCGTGAGATCATGACCTGAGCTGAAGTCGGCTGCTTAACCGACTGAGCCACCCAGGCGCCCCAAATTACTTTTATTTCTTAAATGAAAATAAAATAAAATAAAAAAATATTTATCTATTTCTAGAATGCCACCAAAACTTATCCCTTTTCATTTTTACTATGCTAAGAAAACACATTTAAAGAAAATGTACACTAAAATGTATATTAAAATATTTGTAGCTATAGTTATTCTCTTCCGTGTGAACATTTCTGGAGATGTCTCTGAGAATGTACTTTATATTTGAAATGTATTAATTACTTAATATGAATTACTGTTTATACCAATGAAATAATTAACACCTGTAGAATTTGGTTCTTTATTTTCCAATACAATAAACAATACATTGCCTTACTGTTCTTCATTTAGGTTAATAAACATGCTGCAAAAAATTCAGAAATAGCAAATTTTAAAACACTAGATTAATAAACTAGTATTTAGTAAGTCTAGTGTGCACATAAGAACAGATCATGAACTGCGTGCTTTGAAATCTAAAACCGCTATGAAGTTAAGGTGCATGATATTGCAGGATGGTTTAAAGGCAAAATGAGGAAGTAACTTAACCTTTATAACAACTGGTTATTATATCTGGGGTTTCCAGTGGAAGAGGATTAGTTAAAAGTAATTATCTCATACCATTTTAAAAAGATGACTGAAGATTATTTTATGATTATCAGAAACATTTATAAGAAATCGCCTAATTTCACTTAGATTCATAAAAAAAGTTAGATTTAGTTTTTCTTACATGGCTTAAATAGTTTTATCTGCTTAAGAGATTCTCAAGCCTGTTCTCCACTGAGTTTTATTTTAATAATATCAAAAGGTTACTTGCTAAAACATTGGATTTGAATGAGTGAAAATTAAAGCAATGTCTTTATTAGTCACAAATCTTTAAAGCTACTAAACCATCTTCAATTCAAAATAGAAAGTCTTTAAAAAAGTACAATGTACTAATTTTTGCATGTTAAAGGAATCACAGACTATTTTAGAATGCCTTAATCTTCACAAATTTGCATGTAGAGATATGATACTGTTTGCTTTATTGGCTCAGAGTGTCTTAAAGTAAAATAAGGTACTGTTTTCTTTAAAAAGTAACTCATATAAACACAGGTCAGATAAAACTTAGTATTGTTTGACTTTTTTAGGGAGGGGATATGCTCTCCACAAGCCATACTTGGTCAATTTCACACACTGGCATCACCTGCACGGACTATTAGGTGAGATACAAGACTTGTTTAATTTAAGGGATGGTTGTGAGGTGTGTATAGCATTAACTGTCTTTTCACAAAGGGTAAAAATGGCTACTATCCTTTGAAGTTATTTTTTTTAATTTTTTTAATGTTTATTTATTTTTGAGAGAGACAGAGACAGAATGCGGTTGGGGCAGAGAGAGAGGGAGACACAAAATCCGAAGCAGGCTTCAGGCTCTGAGCTGTCAGCACAGAGCCCCACGGGGGTGGAGGGTGGGTCGAACTCACGGACTGTGAGATCATGACCCCAGCCGAAATCCGACGCTCAACAGACTGAGCCACCCAGGCGCCCCTGAGGTTATTTTTATGTTTGAAATATTTAATAGAAAAAGTCCATTCATTAAATGAGCTTTTAATGTCATCAGGGATTTAGATTATGTATCTCTAAACTTCTTGACATTTTTAAAATTATATTTTCGTTGAAAATAGGAACTATCTCAAAACATAGTAATGTTTATAAAATTTAGAAACAGTGCTTACTTTCCTGGATAGGTGGGCCCTTTGAGGGCTACTATCTGTCAGAGGTTTGGCTTAGGTTAAGGAGGAGGCTTTTTTTGGAAAAAGAAGAGAAAAACCATACATCAGGTCAGTAGCGCGAGGATCCCCCAGTCTCCAAACCACTCACTGAGAGGGGATGCCAGGACTAGAGCAGCCACTGGATGTGGTATGGATTTCGTTCTAGTGAGTAAGACCCTTTTCCACTGTGAGCTCCCTCTTAAAATGGCGATGGAGGGAATGCTAATTTGCCATTTGGAGAATATACTTGCAGGTCGACATTGGACAGTATCAATTTAGGTGGCAGATGTTTACAGGAATGTCCTGGAAAGTCAGCTTGTCTGCACCTGGAGACTGGATATCACTCAGGGCATTGGAGCCCATGTGTGTAACAAATACGTCCTGAGCTAAAAAAAAAAGTCAAGAGAGTTGTGTAAAACGAAGCTTGAGCACCAATCCTGTGGTTGGGAGACATGGGGCCCTCCTCCTGTCACCTTATGTGAAGCAACTCAAGATGCTTGCATAAGTTCATTTTACAGAACCTCTTGTTCCTTTGCAAAGCAGTTTTTCTCACTTGATAAGCACACAGTCGTTTTAAAAAGCTAACCAACAAAACTAAACTCTGGAGAGACTTATTAAGTACATTTTAATTAATTTATTTTGACCTACACAAAATAGCTAATGATTCTAAACAAGATTGTAAAAAAAGAGAAAACATTTTGAAGTATGTTAAGCTTGACTAGTTTCTTTTAGAAATGCTTTGGAAATATAAATACAGTTATAAACACATTTTATGAGAGTTATATGTTATTTTTTTAGCTTTGTGATCAATGACACAATACTGCAAAAACTTTTAAAAGGAAGGCTGCTATACACAATTTTAGGGAAAAATTTATTTCAGAAAAATTTTCAATGAGTTTTGTATTCAGTTTACAAATGTCCCAGATATTCATATTATCACCAGTCACTGGGGGTTGATATATAAAGAAATAGCTGAGGCATCATATGAAAATACCACTCTTATTAAATCAGAAGTTATATCTTTACTATATCTCTCTTAAAATACGCAGATCGGCATAGTCATATATGTTACCCTGATACATGGTGCTCAAAGTCATTAGGTCACTATAATTTTTTAAGATTACAGAATTATCCTTCAGATCCATGCCAACATGCTGAATTACCTTCAGAGTCCTATTATTTCCATGTTCAGTAGATGAAGAAAATATTTATCTTTAAATTGCAGAATTCAAGTATTTGTCTTTGAAAACCAAGGAATATAATAGAAGATACTCAATACCTTAGCACCTTAATAGCTTTTGGTTTGATTTAGCAAAATACTATTGTTTTCGATCATAGGTAGGTTTTTAATAAACAATCAAATGGCAAAAAGAGCACAGAGAACAGGAGTGCTTGATTGGTTCAGCCGGTTAAGCATCAGACTCTTAATTTCGGCTCAGGTCATGATCCCACTGTTCATGGGTTCGACCCCTCATTGGGCTCTGCACTGATGGCATGGAGCCTGCTTGGGATTCTCTCTCTCTGCCCCTCCCCTGCTTGTTCTATCTCTCTCTCAAAATAAATAAATAAACAAACCAAAAAAAAAGCACAGAGAACAAATTATAGCAGTGTAATTTTCTGGTCTGTTTTCTAGGGAATTGCTACTTTACATTTGTATTTTAATTTGATGAACACAAACATTTGAATTATAAATTCACCTACTGATAAAAGATATTCTCTTTTAAAAATAGGTTTTGGGTTTTTTTTTTTTTTCTTTAATACCCCATGCCTAGAACTATATTCCAGCTCGTGCAAAATGACAGCTGTTTCACTCATGGGTTTCTATATAAAATCCATGAGAAATGAAAGAGCCCTGACATTTGGGCAGAGTTTAGTCCAAATATATTTCAATGACAAGGACTCTTACTTTCTGTTCCTGTTGACACCAATGATGCAGAGGCACAATCCAGTCACATTTCTTTAAATAGAGCATTCATGTTCACAGAATACCAGAGTCTATGTGTGGTCGGAGCAATTCCATGAACCGAAGCCATATGTCCTGCAGGCTGCCGCCTCAATAACTGCCAACGTTTTCCAATGAGCACAAAGTTCCAGGTGCAAACACATTACATTTCTAACTCTATATCAATCATATGGGGGAAAAATCCCAAACTCCTCCAATTACCTTTCATATTTGCTACAATTATGACATCTTTTCCTTGAATATTCAAGTTTACCTCAAGAAACCAAAATATGTATATTTAAAACTTCTATCTCAGATAACCCTGTAAGCCCTTATTAGCTATTAAAAAATAAATCCGGCGTGCCTGGGTGGTTTAGGTGGGTTAAGCAGCTGACTCCAGCTCACGTCATGATCTCACAGTTTGTGAGTCTGAGCCCCATATCCAGCTCGGTGCTGACAGCTCAGAGCCTGGAGCCTGCTTTGGATTCTGTTTCCCCCATTCATGTGCGCGCGCTCTTTCAAAAATAAATAAATTTTTAAAAAATTTAAATAAAAAAATAAATCCAAGACTAGAAACTTAGTCTATTGTAGAATATTTCAATAAACCAGATACTCTATGTTTTTTCTTTTTTTTAACTGTTAGGGGAAACTTTTTTCACCATCTTCTACAAAACTAGACACTATCATTTTCTGGCCAATTATGAATAATTTTTCTAAAAGCAGGGGTGCCTGGGTGACTCAGTTAAGCATCTTACTCTTGATTTCAGCTCAGATTGTGATCCCAGGATCATGGGATCGGCCCCTGTCAGACGCATGCTGAGCATGGAGTCTGCTTGAAATTCTCTCTCTCTTCCTCTGCCCCTCTCCCCAGCTTGCTCTGTCTAAAATAATAATAATAATAATAATAATAATAATAATAATAATAATAAAATAATTTTTCTGGATGTAATTAAAACCTATCATAGAGCATAAAAAGAAAATCATGAAATCCCTACTTTCTGGAAACCTCATGCCTAGAAGCCTGAAAATGAGGCACCAAAAATATTCTAGGTAGTGGATTTTAAGCTCAGTCTTAGAACCAAGTATCCACAACATCCTGAGTGTCTTACAGTTCACTTGTATTATAAAATTTGCAAAGCACTTTTATATCATCTAATAAAAATCCAGCAAGAATATTAAAAGGTGAGTATAAATATCTAATGGATTCAAGAATAATGTTCAGAAAGGCTGTTTCTCTTCTAAGGTCATAAGGTCAATTATTAATAAACAAGATAATACAATCCAAAGTTTTAATTCAAAGCATTTTTCTCTTTGTATTCTTCTTCCACTTTCAACCTTTATTCCTGAACATTTCCCAGGCAAGACACAAAAGTCAATTTATTTAATATTAAGACATATCATCTGGTAGTTTTCAATCATTCCATTTTATGTAACTTTTCTTGAATTCCTATGTTTAAAGTCTTGGCTAACTCCCAATGATGCCTTTTAAGTCACAGATTTCTACACTCTCTATATGCTTTGCTTCTAAGAATCTGGCTAGTGAAGAATAACTACACCAGGATAATTCTGTACAGTTTTCAGGGCCTGTCCTCTCTATGGACTACTTCTTTGATCTATATGGCTAATTTCTGCCTTTGATATCATCACTCAACTATATTACAAAGACCTTGTAGAAAGTCATACGCTAATCTCAGAAATTTGGTAATAAATGAAACAGGAAGAATGATAATGTCTTCACTAGGCATTTAACTCCCAATAACAATTGTTATTTAAATAACTTGGAAAGACACTAACAAAACCCAAATTCATGAATGGATGGGGGTAACAAGATTGGTTGGAAAGGTTTTCAATGATTACAATTACTATAAACTGCCTCCATAATTCCAAGCTATTGAAGATGTTTTTACCACGTAGATAAGATTTCAGACAATAGGGACACTCCTGTTTATTTGCCTTATGCGTATCAGAACACTTATGTTTGGCTCTTCCTGTAGAAAGCTTTACAAGTAGAGACCCCTCTTGTCTCCTGAAGCATTGGACTTCAAATATACTTGATTGTCTCAAAATCCTGCATGATCTTCAGATATACGTATTTGAATCATTCTTTATTTCACATGAGTCTATATCATAATGTATGCCTAGCATTTCAAAACAATTTCCTGTCCTGTGTGTTTGAAATGTGATCTTTTCCCACTTTTTCCCTTACACATATACTAGAAACACATTCAGGTTTAGTGATGTAGAAAGCAATTAACTTTATTTGGACTCTGCCGTAATTTATAATGTTTCCTTTTAATATTTCTCAATCTCTCTATCTCTCCATCTCCTCTCCATTACCCCATTCCCTTCTCACTGCCTCCTGGTCTCTTTCTCTCTATTCTCTAGTATGTCTAAATTGGGACAAAATAACCTAGTGAATAGTAAGGATTTAAATTCTGACTGTGCCATTAACTTCTTATTTGGCCTTTAGCAAATCACTTAACCTCTGGATGTCAGATTTTCTTCACAACTATAATGAAGAAAATAGTATCACTTTATTTGAAAAGTGTTTTGCAAATAATGACTAAGAATTATGGCTACAAAACATAAAGCAAATTATAAATAATAACTTGTGAGCTGTAGCTCTTAAATATCCAAGTTGTATTTTCAAAATCAAACCATGGTTATTGTACAAAATTATGTCACTATACTGATGAATGAAGTTAATACTGAATATCACATATTAGAATAAGAAAAATCTCCATATTTCCTTTAGTAATAACAAGACATTAGTTCATTGGCATGCAGGGACTCTATAGTGAAATAAAGGAAAATAAAGTCTTTGGCGTGAGACAATTATTTTTTAAATTCCAGGAGGCCACTTTCTGTTTCACCTTGGAGAAGTGACTTTAAATGTTACAGTTTATCTTTTTTTTTTTAATTTTTTTTAACGTTTATTTGTTTTTGAGACAGAGAGAGACAGAGCATGAACCGGGGAGGGGCAGAGAGAGAGCGAGACACAGAATCTGAAGCAGGCTCCAGGCTCTGAGCCATCAGCCCAGAGCCCGACGCGGGGCTGAAACTCACAGACCGCGAGATCGTGACCTGAGCTGAAGTTGGAGGCTTAACCGACTGAGCCACCCAGGTGCCCCAGTTTATCTTTTTTTTTAAAGTTTATTTATTTATTTTGAGAGAGAAAGAGAAAGTGGGGGAGGGGCAGAGATAGGGACAGAGAGAACCCCAGTCAGGCTCTGCACTGTCAGCACAGAGCCCATTGCGTGGCTCGAACTCAGTAGTGAGATCATGACCTGAGCTAAAGTCAGACACTTAACCAATAGAGCCACCCAGGTGCTCCTACAATTTCTTCACCTTTAAAACAAAGAGGGTATTGCTTAGACATGAAATAAAATGTGTAAATCATTTCTAATAATGTAGGCCCATAATATTGAATGACATATACTTTATAGAAAAATAAACACATCTGATTTCCTAAAAATAAATGTTTCTTATATGGAACTAAAATACTATTCATTTTGAAATATATTATTTTTGATAGACTACATTCCTAGACTCTTGGAACTCTTCGTAAAATTTGAGAAGGTACTTTTGTCTGGCCCATACAATTTTGATTTTGTTAGTCCTTGTTATTTAAAAGCTACATTTTTAAGGGAGAATGAGAAGAGATTTTGCATTCATACTAGTACATACCAGACCAGTAAATGAAGCCTGGAAGTTTTATAAATAGCCTCATCTATCCAGTCAAGGGTTAGCCCTATTTTCTTTAAATACCTGTTTTGGCAGTGGAACACGCACCACAGCCTAACAGCATGTGCAGCAAATATAAATTATCATAATTTAAATATTCTCTTTAAAAAAAAACATTTAAAAACTAATCCATGGATGAGATGAAATGGGAAATAAATAGAATAAATTTGAAGCACTGAAACCACTTTTAGTAACCATGAAAAGTTAAACTAGGTTTAAAATGTTTCTTAAAATCCTCTAAGATTGAACCAAATATAAAAGAACATTGCATTGGTGAATGTGCCATATCTAATGCATCTAATGTCAATTTTTTTAAAAAAATAGCCAATTTTCATAGAATATTCCCTCATGAACTAGAATGATGCAAAGTCGTTTTTATGTACTACCCATTGAATCCACAAGCGGCTCATTTTTAGATGAGGAAAGTTAGGTAGACGATAAGGTCATCCATGTTACTCTCCATGGTACCAAGCTGGACAGCAGGAATACCGGATTTAAATTTAGATCCATCTGAATCCATTGCCTGTGTTATATGTATCATCCACGGATCAAGATAATTGTAGAATTTGGTTTGAATGACCTCCTTTTTGTAACTTCGGCCTAATACCACTAGGCTAGCAAGATTTTTTATGGAGCTATATTTTTGTAGTTTTCATTATATAAATATTACTTTTGTATGTTTTATATTTTAGAGCATTCTTGTAAAATTCAAAAACCTCTTCCAAATTACATCTCCTTCCTTCACAGCACATCCTTTGGAAAAACACTATGTGCCAATTTTGTGAGAATTAGCACAGCCTGCTTCATTTAATCTATGAATTGAATTTAACTATGATTAAACTAAGACTTAGGTTCAGTTTCCTCCTTAGTTCATTAGGAAATTCTAAACCATCATATGTCATATATCCCCCACATTTTTGTAACTGTAAAGACAAATAACCATTAAAGTACAGTTGGTAATTTTCTCCAAAATATAAATAGTGAAATTAAAAGTCTCATGTTCTACCAACTGAGCTAGCTGGGCAGTTTAAATAGTGAAGTTAGAATACATTTGTTATTGTTTGAATTTCATTTTTAGTAGAGTTCTTACTAATGTGTGTATAATGTGCTCACTAGCTAAAGTTATATGGAGCAATTAAAGCAGCATTGACCTTATCTATTATTTCTTACTATAAAATGTAATTCTAGAGATATGAATTGGCAATATTTATCATATTCATCCTACTGCAATATTGTCATTGTTTTTAGAAAATAAAGGATTATAATACATAACTTTGAGTTCAGTGGCCCTTTATGTAAGTTGTTTAAGAACCAGTGTGATTCACAAATAAAAAGTCATGCAAATACTAACATTTGTGCCATAATCGTGTGTGTGTGTATGTGCATGCGTACGTGTGTGTGTGTGTGTGTGTGTGTGTGTGTGTGTGTGTGTGTATTCATTTGGGAATAAAGAGCACAGATATTATTATTCCAACATTATTCCAATATCCAACTGTAGTTCTCAGAGAGAATTACAAACAGGCTCCACATATTTCATTTCAATGACAACAAATGTATTTCATGTTACGAAATTAACATTTGAATTTTCCTCTCATAGCTGAGTATATGTTTTTCTTACCTCTGAACTTTACATTGTGTTTAGGAATAAAACATTATGGCTTGTGTTTTAGCCTCTCTGAACCCAGGCTGTCTGTCTTCCATAAATATATTAATACAAATTATCATGAGGAAGTCTACGGAACTGTGTTAACAATCTTGTTTCATGTCCAACTGTAAGTAGAAAATTTGCCATTTATTTATATATAAATGCCTAGTACCTTAAAAAAGGCATCTTTATTACTATGTAGTGTTATTTTTTCCTAAAGTATCCCTGTTTAAAGCACTGAAACAAAACAGAAAACAATCTATTTTATATATAAGAGTTCTGGAAACATTTAAAATTTCCCAGAAAATGGGACCCTAAAATCAAAAGATGCCAAAAGAAAATTACCTTCTGACAAATAAGAGTATAAAGGAAAGCTATAATGCTGTTTTCATTAGGACATTGTTATCCAGGAAAATTATTTTCTCACACTGATGGTCACTCTGAGCAAGCAAGCCTTATTTGCTTTCCAATAAGTACATTAATATTTCTATCTTATGACTTGTTCAAGAAGCACAAAATAAACTAGATTATTAAGTATAATAATTTAGAAAGACTACACATACTGAAAATTAAGTAAAAATGTATCGATGTGTTATCTTTCTAAGGATCACTGTTTATTGGTAGGTGTTTTCAACGAATTTACAAACCTGTTCCTAAGAAAATGGCTATTAGATGGCATAGGTATGTTTAAGATTATCTCTACTTTTACTTATTCCATTTCTAAAGGAACCTTCCCAACAGCATTAAAATGTGCTGAGTTCACTTCCATTTAAAACAAGAAATTCCTCCTATGATCCCAGTTCTCCCTTCCAGAACTCTGCTACATCAGTCTCATTCTTCTTTTTCTTTCATTTTTACAGAGACTGCTTTCCTTGAATACAAAATCAAGGAGGAAGAAAAGGAGAACTCTGTGATGTTGTTTCTGTTTCCTGTTGCTAGTAAATGTGTAATGTATATACCCATGTAAATCGATATATACATATGCTATTTATATTAATTACTGTAATTAATTGCAGCCAAGCTTTCTAAAGTGCATTTTTTGAGCTATTCCTTTTTTTTTTTTTTTTGTGAGTTTTGATCACTAGTTATAAATACCAGAGTGTTTACCTTTTATACAGGTCTCTTTTAAAGTTCTGATTTCAAGGGAATGAGAAAGTTCATTATTCACAGTAATTTGTCATTGTCTGAACAATTGTCCCTCCTTCTCATTCTTTCTTTTTTCCTTAAATATTTTTTAACATTTATTTATTCATTTATTTTTTGGGAGACAGAGAGAGACAGGGGAGAAGTGGGGGAGGGGGAGAGAGAGAGGGAGACACAGAATCCAAAGCAGGCTCCAGACTCAGCTATCAGTACAGAGCCTGATGCGAGGCTCAAACCCATGAACTGTGAGATTGTAATGTGAGCCAAAGTCAGAAGTTTAACTGACTGAACCACCCAGGTGCCCCTTGTCCTTAAATATTAAAAAAAATAAATAATGTTTATTTATTTTTGAGACAGAGGGAGAGCATAAGCAGGGGAGGGACAGACAAAGGGAGACACAGACTATGAGTCGGGCTCCAGGCTCTGAGACATCAGCACACAGCTCAACACAGTGCTTGAACCCATGAACCATGAGATCATGACCGGAGCCAAAGTCGGATGCTTAGCTAACTGAGCCACCCAGGCACTCCAATTCCTTAAATATTTATTGAACACTTTCTGTCAACTACATGTGGATGTTACAGAGCAAACTCCTTCACATTTTCCACTGTCAGCAAGTTTATTATCTGGTTAAGAAAACCATTTTAAATTTCAAGCTACAGTATGAGTATTGTTTTGGAGAAATTCTTCTGGCAACTTTGTAGAGGATCGGAGACAAACCTAGATTCTTGGAGGCCAGTTTAGTGACTAGTGAAATTATTTAGGAAAACATATAATGCAGGAGGGATAGGGAACAGGATAAGAAAGCAGCTAGAATGCAAAGACAAATAAAAGAGGAACAACATGGACAGGACTAGTATAATCATCTAAAAGTGGGCAGAGGGAAAAACAGCCTATGATAAAAACCTGGATTTAATGCTTATGGTGTAGGAGGAGAAAAATGATCAAGAAGTATTCTAGAAGCCAATGGAGATGGCAGAGAAGCAGATTTACAGTGTTAAACTTATAGTAGGTAAGACAAACACCAAAATATTCCATTCAGTTTGGTAATTAGTGGTATTGCTAATTTTGTCCAGAAGTAGTTGTGGTTATTGATGTTTTAAGCCTGGTATTACACTATTTTCAATAGTAAGTGGAAGGTGAAAACATAAAGACAACATAGTGTGTGTCAGAGAAGTGAGTAGAGAAGCTAAAATATCCCTTTCTTGGAGATGAGAAAAATGGACTGTTTATAAGCTGATTTTTAAACCTCAGCAAATGTTAACTATAAAGAAAGTATTAAATGAGTTGTCATTCATTGAAGACCTCTTTATTCTGGTCCTACGATGTGCCTCATTATGTGCTAGCTGCTGAGAGCGGCATTCATAGAGCAATGAACAGGAGGAGGAGGTCATTGTTTTCATTAGAATAATTAAGAATAAAAGTTAATGCACCACACAATTTCAAAAACTAATAAGTGCTGTTGGAAAAATATGGTAGAACTTGACTGGGAAGAAGGATAGTTCAATTTGGTGATCTGCCTAGGGCTTAAGGAGCTGATGTGTGAGTGAGTAGGAAACAGTCATGCAAAGGTCTTGTTCGTAGCCTTCCAGCCAGAGGCAATAGCAAATGCAGAGGCAAACATGGTATGTTGGAGGAACAAATGAAAATCATCTTTCGAAAAATAAAATCTACTCTGGAAATCAGCATGAAAGTTCCTCAAAAAATTAAAAATAGAACTACCCTATGACCCAGCAATTGCACTACTAAGTATTTATCCAAAGGATACAAAAATGCTTATTCGAAGGGGCCCATGCACCCCAGTGTTCATAGCAGCACTATCAACAAGAGCCAAACTATGGAAAGAGCGCACATGCCCACTGAGTGACGAATGGATAAAGAATATGTGGTGTGTGTGTGTGTGTGTGTAGGTATGTGCGTGTGTGTGTGTATCTATCTATCTAATGGAATATTACTCGGCAAACAAAAAGAATGAAATATTGCCGTGTGTAACAATGTAGATGGAACTAGAGTGTACTATGCTGAGAGAAACAGTCAGAGAAAGACAAGTATCGTATGATTTCACTCATGTGGAATTTAAGAAACAAAATAGATGAGCATAGGGAAAGGGAAGGAAAAATAAGATAAAAACAGAGAGGGAGGCAAACCATAAGAGACTCTTAAATACAGAGAAGTGAGAGTTGCTGGAGGGGTGTTGGGTGGGGTGATGGACTAAATGGGTATGGGACATTAAGGAAGGTGCTTGTTGCGATGAACACTGGTCGCTATAGGTAAGTGATAAATCACTAAATTCTACTCCTAAAATCATATTACAATATGTTAACTAACTAGGATCTAAATAAAATTTAAAAATTAAAAACAATGAAAACAAGAAATAAAATCTAGATTTTTAGAGTTTCACAGTGATGCCTCTCATTTCCATAGCTTTTAAATGTGATGTTAACAATATTCATTTACCAACACCTCTACATATATATCAACACTGGGAGCTCTGCACAGATCAGCTGAGGGATTAACAGTTTTTACCACTTCCTCAGCTGCTTGTTAGCTTAATGACAGAAAATGTGTTAAAACTCCCCAGTGAAAACTTATTTCACTAAAGCTTCCTTTCACCGCTGAAAGGCCAGTGAAGTAGAAACAATTGTCCAATACAAAGGCATTCCACCCCCAGGTTCAGGGAAAGAATTTCTGACCCACAAAAGTGAGAGAACTTAAGAGGAAATATCACTTTTCCAGTGTTCTTTAGGTCTATTGTCATTTTTTGACAAAAATTCTAGCTCTTCCTTCCAGATTTACTTCAAAAGAGGGCCATAATAAAAAACAGAAATATTTACTGATCATTCCTTAAAAAAAAAAAAAAAAAAAAATGGAGATATGTGTTTTCAACCAAACTGTTTTTATTCCAAAGGACACTTTCTTTTTTCTAATTAAGTTGCTTGTGAAATTTTTCATATGTTTTGGAACATTTCTATTCTATGCTCCCAATTACTCTACAATCACCGTTTCTCAGGTTAAATATATGAATCTTAGTTTGAATATATTCCCTTTTAATACATGAAAGAAACATCTATGCCTAAAATTTCCACTCCTCTTTTTTTTTTTTTTTCTCATGTCAGGTTGAAAACCACTCATGAAAGCTGACAATGGCTTACACCTCATTACTCCCTATAGTAAATTATCTTTTTTTGTCTGACTCAATTACAGAGCATAACTGATCATAGTTGGTCATTCCCTATCTCATGATAATTGTGTAACCCACACAAATGTGCCACTTGATGTCCCTTCAAGAAAGGAACGGTTGCCCAGCAGGTGTGAGGAGTGAAAGTGGCTGATAGCCTCCAGCTGTTAGCTCCTTCAGCTGATGCTCTGCCTGAATAATCCCTGGCCAACAACTGACAAAGCCAAAAATACAGAGCCAAATCATGTCTTCCCAATATGGGACTCCACTGGGGTGCCTGGGTGGCTCAATTGGTTAAGCGTCCAACTTCAGCTTAGGTCATGATCTCACAGTTCGTGTGTTTTAGCCCCACATCAGGCTCTGTGCTGACAGCTCCGAGCCTGGAGCCTGCTTTGGAGTCTGTGTCTCCCTGTCTCTCTTTCCCTCCCCTGGTTCCACCCCTTATATATATATATAATGACTCCACTAATAGGCAATCTTTGCTCCAAAGCTCAGCAATGGGCTGGCTATCGTTTCCTTAGGTCCATATCACAATCAGGCATCACCCCCTGCACAATCCTGCTTCCTCTACTTCTTCTTTCAGAGGTATTATTCCCTCTCAAAAAAATGTTTGAACTCCTTGTTCAACTCCTTGTTCAAACTTGAGCTCTATGCAAGTGTCTGTGGCCCAACCTGCATCAGTAACCCACTTGCCTGCCATCCACTGGTGTGCTTGCTAGTTTGAACAGACTCATATGATTTTTAAATTTTCATGTATTTTGTAAGCCACTTATTGAAAGTAGCCATTAAAACGTTAAATTAGGAACGTCTGGGTGGCTCAGTCAGCTGAGTCTCAGGTCATGATCTCCAGGTTTGTGAGTCAAGCCCCGCGTCAGGCTCTGTGCTGAAAGTGCAGAGCTTGCTCGGGATTCTCTCTCCTCCTCCCCTGCTCTTACTCTTGCATGCTCTCTTTCTTTCTCAAAAATAAATACACTTAAAAAAAATATATATATATATATATGTATAATAAAAATAAAGTTATGTAAACTTTCAAAAAGTAAATATTAAAACAGAAGTAACGAATGCTTAAAACTTATCAGTCCCGAACATCACACTACTATTATACTCTTGAGGTTGTCTACGTCAATTGCCTGTGTATGGAAATTGTATTTTATATGTTAGAGACATATACCATATGTCTCTAACTCTTCCTTCAGTGATACTGTTTCCATAGTTTGAAATAAGCCATAGAGGGAGTGTCGACAAACACTGCAAGTCACCTCTCCTCACGCCGGCAAATCAGTTGTTAAACATTTACCATCACACTGCTGCTCCTAATTCTCTAATTGTGCCTTTCAATTTTCTTTTAAATTTTCCTTCTCTTCTATCAGACGTCTCAATGTACCCCTAAGACTTTGCTTTTTGCCCTCCCTAACTCTGCTTTCATGTTAGAGCTTCGATCTTACTCCATAATAGACAGATATAAAGATAATCAACTCTCTCCGGCAAAATTCCCAGCGATTTCTAGTAGCTTAGAAAATGCTTATGTCCTGGGACAGGAGAACCTGATGCTTCACAGCATCCACTTTAATGTTACTGAGATATGCTAAGTTTATTACCATATCAGAGCCTTTACATGTGCTTTTCTTTCTTTGGGAACGTTTTCCTGTAGATCTCTATATGGCTACTTCCTTTCCATCTTTCAAGTCTTATCTCAAATACCCCTAATAAAAGATGTTCTGCCTTTCTTGCCCTTCCCAGCTAAATTAGCACCAGCTCCTCTTCATCCTATTTTTACTTCTTTTCATTTTTCATTTATACTTTTGTATGTGTTAAATTATAAAAAGCGTTGGGATGTTTATTGTCTGGTGTGTTCGTTCCTGTAGAACATAAAAGCTTTAAGGATAAGGCCTGTATCTTGTTTACTACCTCTCCAGTGCCTAGTTGAATCCCTGGAAAATGTCAAGAATTTAAAGCAATGAATTGTGTAATTAATATAATATAATATTATAGAAGCATTCGCCTAATAATTCTATTGCTTCACACTATAGGTAGCAACCCACTGTTTTTAGAAAAGATTATTAAGTGACTATCACTGAACCATGAACCAAAGTATCATCAATAAAATTCTTAATATTTTTTAATAGTAGTGTCACTGCTTTAGATTTTCAATACTTACAGGCAAACCCAACAATTATGCTTACACAGAGTTTTTGTACTATAATTTTACAGAAAGGGAGAAAAGCTCTTAGTAAAGAAATTCTCTATCTCTAAAGATTATCTCTGCCATTCCCTTTGATTTTCTGATGAAATTAATGTGCTTAGGCAATTGAACTGGATTCCTGAGACAAACCACAATAATTCATCTGGTCATATTAGAAAACAATTTCTCACAATTTCATAGTTTTCCTTTGCCAGTTAGCTATACATGTCACATGAGGTAATGGGAATTGTTCCATAGTATTGAAGATTACTTTAATCACATAATTGTTATAGATTTGCACTAACAGAAATACAGTTAATGTTTGAATAGTCGGATATGTTCTAACTGCTATAATTGCCTTGAAACTAACATAGCTTGAAGTGGCTATCAGCCAGTCAAATTGTTTCATTTGTTTTTGCTATGCTCCATTTGGTATCCTACTACAAGGTTACATATTGTCAACTTGTAAATATGCCATTTACCTGTTGAAGGAAAGAAATGACCTTTTATAAGGTTATCTCGAGGGAAAGAGAAAATTAGGGCACGGCAAATCAATAACCATGTACCCTCTGCAATAGAACAACAATTATGGGACTATTCTGACTATATTATTTTTTCATTGCAGCAGGGAAACTTTTATTGGCTACAAAAACAATGTGAATACTTTGACATGCCATATTGACAAAATTATGAAATGTCTTAATAGGTATTTTTAAAGATAGAATTGAAAAACAAAAGTTAGAATGAAGAAGAGATTTATATTCGTGTAGAACTCTTATACAGTCTATTCAGTTCAGGGTGGTGCTGTTGATAACACACTGGATTTTGCTTTAAGATTTTTTGAGTTATTGTGAATGGCATGCTCTTCACCATGCATATTATCATGCTTTTTGGGTACCGTGAACAAGAGAAAGCTCACTACCAATCTTTAATTCTATAGACCAGAAATAATCTTAATATAGACACATTTTACAGCAAAGGGAACATAGCCAATACTACTGTAATAGCATTGTATGGTGACATTTGGTAGCAATACTTGTGGTGACCTTAACATGACATATAGAGACATTGAATCACTATGCTGTACACCTGAAATGAACGTAACACTATATGCCAGCTATATTCAGCAATATATATATATATATATATATATATATATATATATGAACACATTTTATAACACATTCAAGTAATAAATTGCAAAAGTAATTATTGAAAATAAAAAGGCATAATGAGTAAAATCTCATATTTTGAGCTCAAAGCTTTATTCTAAGGTTGCAGTGTAAATAATCTTTTTGTAAAATTATTTAAGTCAATAACACTACATGTTTTAATATTTAAAAAATTCTAGCCTCATTTAAAATATAAGAATATATGGGGCGCCTGGGTGTCTCAGTTGGTTAAGCATCTGACTTTGGCTCAGGTTATGATCTCACCGTTTGTGACTTAGAGCCCCACATCAGACTCTGTGCTGACAGCTCAGAGCTTGGAGCCTGCTTCAGATTCTGTATTTCGCTCTCTCTCTCTGCCCGTTTCCCACTCTCATTCTGTCTGTCTCTCTCTCAAAAATAAATAAACATTTAAAAATAATAAAAAATAAAATATAAGAATATAAATGTGCACATACAGCTAATCAAAAAGTTTCAACTTTAGAGAGAGTCAATCTTTATATTTCTGTGAGAATTAATTCTGTGTTTTATCTGGAAACAAATTCTGCTTATAAATTTTTTATTTGAATTTGTGAAAGATTGTATTCTCTAATAGCCTGAAGAATTCACACCAACATCTGGAGATGTGAAAACAGGTTGCAGTAAGGACTGAATCTTTGAAAATACCACCATATTTCTTTGGCAAATACTATTTCTGCCACTCTTTCATGTTCCACAAAAACGAGGCTTTTTAAAAGAAATACAATGATATCCAGTCCTCCCTCTGACTTTTCAATTCATCTGATAGACGGACATAAGTTTTAACTCTTTGAGCATTAGGAGACGACTATGTGTATCTATTGTTTTCTCTCCATGATACTTTCTTAATACCTATCCCTTGAATACATAAGCCACTGATTTTTGTGTCATTATATAAAGGATATTTCCTTAAGTTTTTCTGTGGTTCTCTTATGTTGGAAATAATCAAAGGTAAAATGAATATTAACTTTTTTTTAAGTTTATTTATTTTGAGAGAGAGAGAAGGAGAGAGAGAGAACAAAAGCACAAGTGGGGGAATAGCAAAAGGAGAGGGGGAAAGAGAGAGAATCCCAAGCAGGCTCCACACTGTCAGTGCAGAGCCCAAGGCGGGGCTCCATCTCACAAACCACGAGATCATGACCGGTGCTGAAATCAAGAGTTGGATGCTTAACCAACTGAGCCACCCAGGCGCCCAGACAAATATCAACTTTTAACTCTGAAAATATTGTTTCTATTTTCCTAATCCTGAAAAATAGAAGCGGAGCCCACATTTGTATGTTCTAACGGTAAGTCAATCCACAATGCAATTGAGGTACATCAGTAATGGTCAACTCATTCTGACTAGAGCAATTATTTTACTTCTCGTGCCAAATATTATCTCCCTAATTGATATAAAATAGCTAAGTCCATGTAAAGTTGATCTCAGTTTATACCACCCACATAAACACTAACAATTCCTCTTTTAATGTCTTAGTCTTCCAGGAGACAGTTCACTGGAGAGCTACTTTGAAATATTAGAAATTACATAAGTGAATATAGGACCCTTTCTTTGCAACTATTGTATTTTATTCCTTTTATTTTATAACCTATACACATGCCTTCTTCCTCTCCTCACAAATACACATTGCAGATTTTAACATACTTAACATATCTACTGAACAAAAAAAAATGTATCTAAAAGACATATTAATGTTTTGATATATATGTATATATTTAATTATGTATAATTTATATATAATTAAATATATATAATATATTTAATATATACATATATATATCAGAATCAAGTGTATGTTTCTTTTTATTTTTTCCTTTCATTTTTTGCCCTTCCCCTGCCCCCCCATTGCTTGGTTCATTCTCTCTCTCCACTCCCAACTGTGCTCACATGAGTCAGTTTCCAAAACACTCAATCTTTGTTAACAAATTAGTATGCATTCTTCACTGTTTTTTTTTTTTTTCTTGCTGAACTCATATTACTCTATTCACAGGGGAGTTTCAGAAGCTGTTTTTTGTACACAAAATAAGATCAGTCTTTTATTATCCACATTTCTCACACAATAACACCATATAGAAAAATTTCCAAGTTATTTGAAAATATTCTATTTCATTTTAATTACATCATAATATGTTGTAATGTACATACTACATGTAGCCCTTCATGGGTATGTATTTTATTTCAATTTTTTTCTTGGCAATATTTAACAAATATTACTGCAGATATGTCTTTACACCGTGGTGCCATTATTTTTAATCTAGAGGTTCCAAGAGTTGGAATAGACCAGTTCACACACTGTCTTTATTTTTATTATCAAATTTAATTTTTAACAGACATTACTTAATTTCAAAATAACTGTGTCTGCCATATATGAGAATACTTTCTAAGTCATGTCTCTGGGAGAAATAAACAATTTTTGTTTCATTATTCCTAGTCCGATATATTGAAAGAGCTACAGTTTAACATAATTTACTTATCTCTTGCTACTAATGAATTTCCACATCTTGCCACAAGATTGTTGTATTACACCTTTTGCTGCCATTCATATCATAAATCTACATTTTGCCATGTCTGTGATTTCTCTGGTGAGTGTTTTATGGTATATTTAGCCATACATAAGTGATTTTATGAATAAAGATCTAGATGGAGTTATAAATATATAACACACATTTTTAAGGCATAATTTTATTCCACCTAAGTTTTTGGTGTGACTTGTTATAAAGTGCTAATGATCCTTTGTAAATAAATTGAGGAACTTAATTCCATAAGAGCTCATCAGCATTAAATGACTAATTAAGAGGTAACGGTAAAATAGCTTTTAAGAAGGGGAATTATTGGGAGCACCTCGGTGGCTCAGTTGGTTAAGCGTCCAACTTCGGCTCTGGTCATGATCTCATGCTTTGTGAGTTTCAGCCTCACATTGGGCTCTGTGCTGACAGCTCAGAGCCTGGAGCCTGCTTTGGATTCTATGCCTCCCTCTCTCTCTCTGTCACTCACCCACTGACACTCTGTCTCTATCTCAAAAATAAACATTAAAAAAATTTTAAAAAGAAAGACAATTATTGGTATTTTACCTTGTTAAAAAAATACATAAAATTAGCTTAAAATGCTAAAATGTAGCAAAATTAATAATTATCTGTGCAGAACCAAACAACTGTAATTTAGATTCTCACCTTCAAGGTCATCACAAGAAATGAACCGATGACCAAAATTCCCAATATTCTATTATTCAATTATATTGACCAAATAAGTGAATAAAACTCCCACTAAAATTCTCTGTTCACAAGGTTTTCAGCACAGTGAATAAGAATTCCCCAAATTCTGTAACAAATATCATTGTGCTTGAAACCTCATTTAATTAATGATAAATTATTTAGATGAATTTTTATACTAGTATATGCTTTACTAAAGCAGGTGGTAGCCAAATGTAAAACAAATCCCCAGGGAAACTCTAAGCATCTGATATTTACAATTTATTTTTCTATCAGACCTGAGTAAAAAGTACTTTAATACTTCTGAAACACATTTTAAATGACAAAATTGGAAAACAGTGAGGTTGATTTTTCATGAAATTAAAATACTTGTCAATAAGTATTAAAATACTTGTCAATACCAGGAATAAGTATGGGGCTAATAACCCAATCTAATTATGAAAGCTGGTAATTAAAGACTTAGTTTAATTATGATAGATTATTATTAAGAATTTCTCTCTTCAAATAATTTAGATTCTGTTAATATCAGGGCTTGTCATAAACATTTCTTTATATTACAACCAACTATAATCAATTCCACTCCTGCCTCTGCAGGTATCTTAAAAATTATTTTGTCACAATCATTCTCTATGCCTTAACCAAAAAATTACTAAGAATAATGAGAGGGAATTACATTTTCAGGCATCAACAATACTCTACAGTGCCATTATAAATAAATTTTTGTGGTTATAGGACATAAATAGGTTAACATAGCAAAAAATAATTCATATTTATGCTCATATTTACTATATGTACTGTATATACATATATTATCTGTACATATATATTAAATTTAAATATATTGAAAGTTGTATTTCACATGTGGGAGAGAAAATTGTTGAACAACTTGTCCATTTTCAGGCTATTAATTATACTTCCTTGAACCTACTTCCCTTTATCTTTCAACTATGATTCAATATGATCTGAACTAGGACTGTTTATTTGAAGGATAGAAAAAGTCAAATGATAATGGAAAGAAAGAAAGGGAGGAGGGGGAAGGGAGGGTATAATGTTGCCTCTTACAACACTAAATCCCTGGGAATAAGTTTCCTTTAAGTGCATCTCAATCAAAATGGACATATTTTGGTACCATAAGATTCCACTCTTAAAAAAAAATGAATAAACAAACAAACAAACAAACAAACAAAAGAATCAGAACTATAAATACAGAAAACAAACTGATGGTTGTCATAGGGAAGGGAGTAGGGGAATGAGCACAAGGGGTGAAGGAGAAAAGAAGATACAGGCCTTCAGTTACAGAAAGAGTAAGTCATGGAAAAAAAAGCAGAGCATAAGGAATATGGTCAATGATATTGTAATAGTGAAGTAATGGGGCAGATGGTAGCTATACTTGTGGTGAACACAGCATAACGTATAAACTTATCAACTCACTAAGTTGTACTCCTGAAACTATTGTAACATTGTGTATCAACTTCACACACACACACACACACACACACACACACACACACACACACACACACACACGTGCGCGCGCGCAAGCACGCATGCGCGCAAAAATTTAAAAGGTGAAAAAAATACATACTTTGGTATCTGTTACCTAGACTAGAATAATGCCTGGTACATAGTAGGTACATTTATTTCTTATTTTTCCCTAGGTACATCATACTCCTAATCACAACTAAGCAGCATCACTTTTTTTTAATATATGAAATTTATTGTCAAATTAGTTTCCATGCAACACCCAGTGCTCATCCCAAAAGATGCCCTCTTCAATGCCCATCACCCACCCTCCCTTTTAAACACATTGTCACAAATCCCAACATTTGTGGGATTCATTTGACAAGTTAAGCAACAAAAGCAATGGATGATCTGAGAATTCAAACCAATTTCCAAAATTCATACAGCAACAAGTTAGTGGAATTCAGACCTGCATGATTTTCTCATAGCAAACATACTAGAATTACTGATGTATACTGCTTATTATATTAAGAGAAGATATAGAAATTCTAGTGTCTGTATAAAGAAAATGATTGGCCCTACAATAAGAAATGTGGCTATTAAAAACAGAGGTATAAAAAGCTCCAAAACAAATTAAGCCAGTTTTCATTTACCAGTTGATAAAATGAGTATAAGGTTTTACCTTTAAATTAAAATATTGCCTGAAAAGAAAACACGATCATCATTACACCTTCAATCCTGAAAGTAAAAGAACAGCATATGGGTGATATATGGAAATAAGAAAGATGGTTTGACAACTATCAATAAAAAAAATAAAGGGATGTGGATTATAAATGTCAAAGTGTCCATATTCAGCTAATGGGCTCAACATTCTAATAAAAAAGACAGAAGATGATAGAATGGATAAAAAAGCAAGACCCAACTATATGGTGCCTACAAAAGACTCATTTAAGACCTAAAACCACATGCAGCTTGAAAGTGAAGGGATGGAGAAGCATTTATCACGCATATGACTGTGAAAAGAAAGCTGGGATAGCAATGCTCATATTGAACAAAGTAGACATTAAAACAAAGACTGTAACAAGAGACAAAGAATGCCATTATACAATTATAAAGGGAACAGTTCTACAAGAAGATATAGCAATTGTAAATATTTATGCACCCCACAGGAAAGCACCCAAATACACAAAGCAAAGAGTAACAAACATAAAGGAAGTAACTGATAGTAATACAATAATAGTAGGGGCCTTTAATCTCCCATTAACATGGATGGATATATTATCCAAACAAAAAGACAACAAGGAAACAGTGGTTTTCAATGACAGACACAATGGACCAGATGGATCTAACAGATATATTCAAATTATTCCATTCTAAAACATCAGAATATGCATTATTTTCAAGTGTACATGGAACACTCTCTGGAACTGATCACATTTGGGGCCACAAAACAAGTCTCAACAAATTCAAAAAGATAGAAGTCATACCATGCATCTTTTCTGACCACAGTGCTATCAAACTAGAAATCAACGCTCCCCCAAATCTGGAAAGAACACAAACACACAGTAGGGTAAATAATCTGCTATTAAACAATGAATGTGTCATCCAAGAAATCAAAAAGGAAATCAAAATATAAATGGAGACAAATTAGAATGAAAACACATTGGTCCAAAATCTTTAAGATGCAGTAAAAATGGTTTTAAGAGAGAATACAGACCTAAGTCGATTATCAAGAAAAATCTCAAAAAAACAACTTAACTTTACACTTAAGGGAGCTAGAAAAAGAACAAATGAAAGCCAAAACCAGTAGAAGGAAGGGAATAATAAAGATTAGAGCACAAATAAATGAAATAGGTACTAAAAAATAGAACAGACTAATGAAACCAGGAGCGGTTCCTCGAAAAGATCAATAATATTGATAAAACTTTAGCCAGACTTACAAAAATTAAAATGAGGACTCAAACAAAATCAGAAATCAAAAAGAAGTAACAACTAACACCACAGAAATACAAAATATTATGACAGAAAATTATGAAAAATTATACGCCAACCAATTGGACAACCTAGAATAAAATGGATAAATTGCTAGAAACATATAACGTCCTGAAACTGAAGCAAGAAGAAACAGAAAACTTGAACAGACCAATTACCAAATGAAACTGATTCAGTAATCAAAAAGCTCCTATGAAACGAAAGTCCAGAACCAGAGAGCCTTCATAGGTGAATTCTACCAAACATTTAAAGAAGAGCTAATACTCAGTATTCTCAAACTATTCCAAGAAACAGAAGAGAAAGGAAGGCTCAACTCAACACCCCAAAAAGCAATAAATCCAATTACAAATGGGCAGATGACACGAACAGTATTTCTCCAAAGAAGACATCTAGATGGCCAACAGACACATAAAAAGGTGCTCAATATTACTCCTTAGGAAAATGCAAATCAAATCCACAATGAGATATCACCTCACATCTGTCAGAATAGCTAAAATCAAAACACAAGACACTACAAGTGTTGGCCAGGATGAGGAGGATAAAAAGCACCATGCACAGTTGGTGGGAATGCAAACTGGTGCAGCCACTGTGGAAAACAGTATGGACGATCCTCAAAAAATTACAAATGCAATCACCTTATGATTCAGTAATTACACTTCTGGGTATTTACTCAAATAATATGAAAACACTAGTTTGAAAAGATATATGCACCCTTATTCTTATTGCAGCATTATTTACAATAGCCAAGAGATGGAAGCAGCCCAAGTGTTCATCCATAGATTAATGGATTAAAAAAAGAGGTGATCTATATCACAATGGCATATTATTCGGCCATAAAAAAGAATGAAATCTTGCCATTTGCAACAACATAGATGATCTACAGAGTATAATGCTAAGTGAAATAAGTCAATCAGAAAAAGACAAATACCATGGGATTTCACTCACATGTGGAATGTAAGAAACAAAACAAATAAAGAATTAAAAGAGAGACAAACCAAAAAACAGACTGAAATGCAGAGAACAAGCTAATTGTTACCAGAGGGGAGGTGAGTGAGGGGATGGGTTAATAGGTAATTAAGAGTATACTTATCTTGATGAGCAATTATTAATATACAGAATTGTTGAATATTGTACATATTAAACTAATATAGCATTGTATGTTAACTATAACTGGATTTTAAAAGAAATTTAAAAGTGGAAAAAAAACTGTCAAAAAACCCTCCACAAAGTGTCCATATTCAAATTCTAATACTATCATTTATAGATTTTGTAATTTTGAGGTGTAGATACAGCTTATGAGTATCCTATTTCTAAGTTGAGAAATAAAAGTGACATCAAGAAGTTTTCAAGGGATTAAAAGAGTTTATGTGAGCACAGACCCTGTTATGAAGGCATTTACCAAAAGTCGACCTTTAATCCAACTATCCATTTATCCCAGTTTCTCCATAGGATAGTAATACTTTCATACTTATCAAGTTCCCTTTGGAAGCTGTACTCAAATGGTGGCAGTTACCCATAGTGATTAAGCTATAAATTAAAAACATAAAACTTCTGGATGAAAGCTGTAAAACAGTCCTATTCTAACATTGTAACATTGATTTTTCCAAAGCTACTTATTACTTGGCATAAGGGAAACACCATACCTATAAATAAGATTATATGTATTTTCTCTTTTTTTCTTGTTGATAGCCAAAGACATTTTGATATATAAAATGCCTGGATTATTTTCATAGGTATTGTTTTCATTTACTCAGTATTGAAAAAGAATAATATATCTCTATTGCCAAATTCATTAATATTTCATAGAGAAAAGTCCAAAGAAGAGTATACTGATTTTATGAAAGGTAAATGATAGCACGTCTATTTCTATTATGCACAAAAAACACAAGGTGAAGTTTGATAATTCCCTTAAGATACTTTCCTGGTTTTGAATATGACAATGCACACAAAATAATTTAAAAAAATAAAAATAATTTTGGTTTTGGGGCGCCTGGGTGCTGTAGTTGGTTAAGCATCGGACTCTTGATCTCTGCTCAGGTCATGATCTCGTGGTTTGTGAGTTCAAGGCCCACACCGGGCTCTGTGCTAATGGCGCTGATTCTGCCTGGGATTCTGTCTCTCCTTCTCTCCGCCTCTTCCCCTCTTGTGTGTGCACACATACATGCTCACCCTCTCTCTCTCAAAATAAAATGATTTGGGTTTTATTTGGCAGTGGCAAAAATATTACAGTACCAGAAACAGAAAATAAGTAAACTCAGATCTAAGGATACTTAAGTCCATCTGAGAGCAAAACTACAGGATTTCACTTACATGTGGAATTTAAGAAACAAAACAGGTGAACATAGGTGGCATAAAGAGAGAGAGAGAGAGAGGCAAAACATAAAACAAACTCTTAACTATAGAGAACAAACTGAGGGCTGCTGGAGGGGAGGTGGGAGGGGGGAATGGACTAAATGGGTGATGGAAATTAGGAGACACTTGTGATGAGCCCTGGGTGTTATATGTAAGTGATGAACCACTACATTCTACTCCTGAAACTACTATTACACGTATGCTAACTAACTAGAATTTAAATACAAACTTGAAACAAAAATGAAAACAAAAATAAAAAGAAAGCTAAAAGGTCACCAACAAACACAATGTTTTGAGCTTTAAATATCATACCAATTTATATTTCTTTCACTGTATTTTATTAGAATGCTGGTAAGTTACAGGCAATCATGAACTTTAAGCTGTAATAATAATCTCAAACAACTTAGAGAAATGATTGTGAGGAAGTAATTCTTAAAAAACCAATATCCCTCTACTTAATAAACTTAATGAAGATGTAGGCAAAAGTAGAAGATTTTTACCCAGATGCCAAAGCTGAAATCATTTTCCAAAAAAGACAAAATATTTACACTGCTTAAAACTAATGACTATCCAATAAAATGAATTGCTGGTGTAAGTAGAATATCTCTTACTATACAATATATTTTGCCAATTTTAAGTTGAAGATATTAAGAAACAAACTTACTTGAAAATATTCCCTATGTTTGCTGAAAAAGATGAGGCATAAAATTGTATAGAAACATCAAAACTGAAATGAGAAGGAACTTGGGTACGCCAGTGGCATGCTTATGAATGGAAAGAGCAAAAAGCTATTGAAGTGTTTAAGGACATGGGGATAAAATGAGATCTAACAGGGAAGGGCAAAGAACTGTACTGAAAGATGTTCCCAGGTGAAAAAATCATTTCCAAGTGATTTTTATTTTCCTCAAATCAATACATGAGATTGGAGAAAACATCCCATAATAAAAAAATTTTTTTAAGTTTCCACTCGTTAACAAGTCTGGCTAATGAATGTTGATGAGCAGTTGAGGGCTATTTGTTATCCTGGTGATGAAAAATGTGGGAAAAATGATTCACTGTTTGTGGAAGTAAATGGAACAAATATGCCATTCTAAATATTGTTCTTAAAATATGTTGTTAATATTGTAACATATGCAACTTTGAATATAGACTAAGAATCATGGTATACTGAATACCCTATTATTTTTAATTATAAAAATGTAAACTCTTCTCACCTAATTTTTTTAAATGTTTTATTTATTTTTGAGAGAGAGAGAGCAAGTCAGGGAGGGACAAAGAGGGAGAGGAATAAAAGATCTGAAGCAGGCTCTACGCTGACAGCAGCAGGCCTGATGTAGGGCTCAAACTCACAAAGTATGAGATCATGACCTGAGCTGAAGTCAGAGGCTCAAGTGATTGAGTCACTCATGGCCCTGTTCTACCCTTTTTTAAAAAATATATCCATTATTGTAATGTAGTAAGGTTTTTCAGTTTGGTTTTCAGTTTGAATCAAGAAATATTATGGAGCACTAAGGTATAAAATGAGTATTGCTGATTACGTTGGTCTTTTTGCTATTCATTGAACAAATATTGAGCACCCGCTTGCTATCCTAACAGTACTGAGAATGCAGCACTGGAAAAAAAAGATGCATGATAGCTTGCTCTTATAAAATATACCATCCGGTAAGAAAAACATAATTGGAGCTAATGGTTGTCCACACTTATTACCACATATGTCTATGTTCCAGAGTTTAAGGGTCAATCCCTGTGAAGCACCTCTCCCTCCCCTTGAAACACTGATATAGGATTAATCATGTCCAATTTTAAACTTCAATGCCACTTGAAAATATTTGACATAGATTTATAGCACTTACAATTCTGTAACATACTCATTTACACATTTCTCTTTTAATTGATCTCATCATTTACAACAGTTCCCATATTTTAATGACCTTTGATTTCCAATGTAGTATAATCTGAAATGTAACAGTTATCAAAATGTACCCGTTATTTAGGCCTGAGTAAAGCTGGCATATAGGAGTACACTAAGTTGTTTTTTTTAATGACAATATATCAGTTTATATATATCAGAGGTGAAAACAAAATTGTTCTTCCTAAGAAACGTAATATATTCAAATTTCGGTAAACAGATCTTTAGATGTAGAGAACCAGGATTCAGAGAGATATAATGCCTGGTCTAAGTAATAAGTTTATAAACAAGACACCCTGACTCAAATTATGTGTTTTGCAAATAATTAAGGGGAAAAAAACCCAAAATTGGAAATAGGCCAAAGGGACCGTGGATTGTTCTTTCAGTTTCTGCTGGATGTTATCCAGCAGGACCAAATGAGGATTATCTCATTCTCTAGGAGTGTGTATCTTTTGTTTGATTTTCATTCACTGGTATTTACTTGTAGCAAAGCAACTGATTCATGCCCATAATAATGTAAATGACTCTTGTCTAGTAGAATGATACCCATAAAGGTTATGATTTATAACACTATACGACATTAACTGTAAGTTTCTTTATTTAAAAATATTTGTGGGGGCACCTTGGTGGCTCAGTGGGTTAAGCATGCAACTTTAGCTCAGGTCACAATCTTACGGTTTATAGGTTGGAGCCCCGCATTGAGGGTCTATGCTGTCAGCTCAGAGCCTGGAGCCTGCTTCGGATTCTGTGTCTCCCTCTCTCTCTGTCCCTCCCCTGCTCACACTTTCTGTCTCTCCAAAAATAAACATTAAAAATAAAATATATATATATATATATATATATATATATATATATATATATATATATATTTGCGTGTCATTTTTTCACTTGCATACACATGGTTAACATCATTTTCAGTTGAACCTAGTGGTTCAACTTCTTTATACATTATGTTGTGCTCCCCACAAGTGCAGCTACCCTCTGTCACCATACAATGCTATTCCAATATCACTGACTATATTCTCTATGTTGTGCCATTTTAATGTAGTTGTATGTATCTCAGCTCTTCATTAATATCTGAACCAGCTTTACCATATACTAGTTTACTCAGCGAGTTAGTTAATAAATAGTTGACACATGTTTTATCAGAGTCATGCTTCTAACTTTTGGAGATTTATACTTTAACATCACATTCATCTGTCCAGGAACTGCTCCTTCACCACCCAATCATGAGAATGGGATATGGGGGTGGCTACTTTCCTAGTATACTTCCTCACTGGCCATAAATTTGACATGTTCCAGGACATTATAGTTATACTACCATATTTCATTACTAATAGTGCCTTAGTAGTGTCTAAATATTATTGAATAGTGTCTAATAGTATTTTAATATGTTAAATTAAGACATATCTTTATCCTTCCCAAGATATGGTTTTTTTGTTTGTTTTGGTGTTTTTTGTTTTTTATGTTAGGAGGTGAAGGAAAAGGCAGATTTGGTAACAGAGCTAGTTGAATGAGAATAAAGAGTTGTCAACTACATTTCTCTCCCCACACTGAGAAGCAGAGGAGAGAAAAAAAAAAAAAAAGAAAGAATGGATTTTGATGTTTTCTCTAAGTTCCTGCATTCAATTTTGCTTGAAAGCACATTATTTTTATCCCTCCCAAGTGAGGGCTAAATTATGTTTTTGCTTAAGGGAGTTTGATTTGTTTCTCTATTTTTTTATTATAACCAAAGAATCCTAACTAAGGATTAAGCAATGGAAATATTGAAACATGGATTTAGAAAAGAAATAAAGCAAACAGTGACATAATTTACATGAAAGAATAAATGCCTAAGAATCATAGTAAACTTTAACTTACTATAATTGTAATACTTTCCGGAAATATTGAAAATGTACATGTTTTATACATTACTGATTTTTTACTGGAACCTGATCAGTCCAAAAGTAAAATCACAGATGAGACTGTATTCATAACTCAGTACTAGAAACTATTACTGAGAATTAGAAAACCCAATGGCAATCATATAAATCAAAACAACATGTGCTATTACTCATCTCTAAGACTTATTAGGTGCAGGTTTGTAGCTTTTTATTTCCTTTATCTATTTCTTTTTTTAATTTTTTTTAACATTTATTTATTTTTGAGACAGAGAGAGAGAGAGCATGAACAGGGAGGGTCAGAGAAAGAGGGAGACACAGAATCCGAAACAGGCTCCAGGCTCTGAGCTGTCAGCACAGAGCCCGACGCGGGGCTCGAACCCACGGACTGTGAGATCACGACCTGAGCCGAAGTTGGACGCTTAACTGGCTGAGCCACCCAGGCGCCCCTCCTTTATCTATTTCATTCACTCCCCACCCCCATTCATCTCCCCTCTGGAAACCACCATAGGAAAAATAATCAGGAACATAATAACTCCATATGGTGACATATGTATGGTGACTATAATTATCATGGTGAGCACTGAGTAATACATAGAATTGTTGAATCAATATACTGCATGCCTAAAACTAATAAAACATTGTGTGCCAACTATATTTCAATAATTAAAAAAATACAAGTGCATAATAGTTGACAGCTCAGGAATTTTCACGTTTGTTGAAGATCTTCACATTGGAACTTAAATTGATAGATTGACATTTTGAATGAAAATATATTCAGTCATCCTAATAAGTGAGTATGTAGGAAACTTTTGAATCTGTAGTAGTACAGATTTATTTAGAAAATATTTGTTATAATATCAAGTAAAAATAAAAACATACTGTTTAAAATGACCATGAAGACATATCCTGTCCTCTCAAAAGACCATTTTCCTTGTATTAAAAAACTTCGAAGGAGTAACTGATGCCACCTTAAAACTATTTATAGAACATCTTCTATCATCAGAGAAAAGGGATGACAAATTCTACCTGAGAAAAAGATTCAGTAAATGAGTTCTTTTCCTTAAAATGATTGAATATCCCAGAGCCTTAGTAAATGCCCTTCATGTCTTCTTATTTGGGCCACAGGGGACTCCTTTTTTACTCATTCCAAATACATGCTGGAACTGTCTCCTTTGCCCTTAATTTGTGGCTTTTCTCACATATTGCATGTAGGCTTTCCTACTAGAGAGTAGCAGAGTCAGAAGTAGAGAGGGAAGGAAAAGTTTCAACCACTAAAATCTTTATGTTTGGTGTTCTTATAATCATAAAACATTTGCAGACTGTTAAATTGAATGCACTCCTCTAAGACTTTCGTATAAATACCCTCTAAAATACTTGAAGTGCATTATATTGATTACTTTAGATGTAGGACTTGCACTACATTTTATTACATTTCTAGAGAGCAAAGACAATAGGTATTCCTCATTTTTATCTACAGGGCCAAGTACTGTATTACTAAAAAGGATTAAGTATCTATTGCCTGCATCTGTTTAATTAACAGGATAGCTCCTAAATTCACTTTTCTATGACAGAGTGACTTCTTTTTTATTAAAGTTTTTTTTTAATGTTTACTTGAGAGAGAGGGACTGAGAGACTGAGCATGAGTGGGACAGAGAGAGAGAGAGAGAGAGAGAGAGAGAGAGAGAGAGACAGAATCTGAAGCAGGCTCCAGGCTCTGAGCTGTCAGCACAGACCCTAACTTGGGACTCAAACCCACAAACGGTGAGATCATGATCTGAGCCAAAGTCGGACGCCTAACCGACTGAGCCACCCAGGCACCGCTGACAGAATGATTCTAAATAAATACAGTGAATTTATATTTAACCCCAAGCAATTCTGTTGTATATGCTTAACTCTTTTTCAGGCATACTACTGGATAGTTGATAGACTATTTATATAGTATTGCATAATTTAAAAAATAATTTACCTGTTAGAAGTTTTTATTGTATTTTTAAATTTTTCTTTAATTTTTTATTTATTTTGAGAGAGAGAGAGAGAGAGAGAGAGAGAGAGAGAGAACAAGCAGGGGAGAGGCAGAGAAAGAGGGAGAGAGAGAATCTCAGGCAGGATCTGCAATGTCAGCGCAGAGCCCCTTGAGGGTCTCAATATCACAAACTGTGAGATCATGACCTGAGGCAAAACCAAGAGTCTGACACTTAACCAACTGAGCCACTGAGGTGCCTCACCTCTTAGAAGTTTTTAAACCACTGTCACTCTGGTATATTTCCTAGAGTTTTTTTCAACTTCATCTGAGAGCTGTGCAGGGTAAGGAGAGGGTAGGTAGACCTATCAGTTGGCCTTACAGATACTCTTTCCAAAAGCTCAGGCTTATTAAACTTGTTTTTCACAATCCACAAAAAATATGCATCCTAAGAATTTTACCTCCTTGCAATAGTTATATCTTTTACCTGTTTTCATTTCTCAGAGATTAAACTTTTGGTTTTCTACTGGACATTAGTATATACTATTTACTTTTTTAACTTGATTTTTTAGTTTAATTTTTTTTTCTGTTTTAAATTTTACTTAAATTCTAGTCCTTAACATACAGTGTAACATTGACTTCAGGAATAGATTGATTCATCACTTACATATAATACTCAGTGCTCATCACAAGTGTCCTCCTCAATGTCCATCACCTATTTAGCCCATCCCCAACCACCTCCCTCCATCAACCCTCAGTTTGTTGTCTATAGTTAAAAGTCTCTTACGTTTGCTTCCTTCTTTTTTTTCTTCCCAAAGTTTGTCTCTTTGTTTCTTAAATTCCACATATGAGTGAAATCATATGGTACTTATCTTCCTTTCATCAACTTATTTTGCTTAGCATAATAATACACTGTAGTCCCCTCTTGCAAATGGCAAGATTTCATTCTTTTGATGACTAACATTCCAGTGTGTGTGTGTGTGTGTGTGTGTGTGTGTGTGTGCGTGTGTGTGTATACACATCTTCTTTACGCATTCATCCATCGATAGACATATAGACATTTGGGCTCTTTTCATAGTTTGGCTATTATTGACAATGCTGCTATAAACATTGGAGTACATATGCCCCTTTGAATCTGTTGTATCCTGCATTGTTGTATCCTGTATTATTTACTTTAAAATATTCACTTTAGGGGCGCCTGGGTGGCTCAGTTGCTTGAGTGTCTGACTTTGGCTTAGGTCATGATCTCACCATTCTTGAGTTCAAGCCCCACATCAGTGTCTGTGCTGACAGCTCAGAGACTGGAGCCTGCTTCCGATTCTGTATCTCCCTCTCTTTCTGACCCTCCCCTGCTTGTGCTTTGTCTCTCTCCCCCTCTCAAAAATAAACAAATATTTACAAAATAAAAATAAAATAAAATAAAATACTCGCTTTAGGATAGCATACGTTATCAAATCAGAAACATATGGCTAATCACTATAAAAATATAAATGCCTTACATTTGGCTTTTGCACATTATTTGTATCTGTTTTATGGCAGCACCTATGTTCTTATAAACACAGAGCATTATATATATTTTTGAACTCACTTTCTACATCTACATGATGCTTAATATATTGCAACCAATTATGTACATTAGCTCCTACCTGGATTTGTAAGTGTTTTTCTTTGTTGCTACAGTCACTGTGTTGACAATGAAAATATTCAGTGAAGCTAACACATGTGTAGACTCTTCTATGCAATGGTGAAAGTTAGTTCTGTAAATGTATATTTTCCCCCTTAAATAAGCAAACCAGAGACTAGTAGCACTACTCATGCCGTCTTGTATTTTCAAACTGTCCCCATTTCTATATTTAAGGAAAAAAGTCAGCTGGAAATCAAATGTTTTACATGAGATTGCATTACAAAATAAGCTGTTACTCCTGAGTGAGGGATATTAGAGAATTTAAAGACAGAGCAGATATTGCCTTACTGTAGTTCCTCCAGTGCACTGAACTTTATATAGGTGCCAGTGGACTCAGGTCCATAATGGACTCCATATATCCAACAGCTCTCTATTACAAACAAAATAACAGTTGAACATTAAATAGATACGGCATTAAATATAAGAATTTCAGGTAACCCTTCAAGTGAAAGCAGTTAACTTAAATTTGTGTAAGTCTGTTAAAAGTTGTCACCCCTCCCTCACCCCCCACAAAAAAAAAAAAAAAAGAAATAAAGAAAAAATCTATTTCAACCACTTTATAAGCCTTAGAGCAACACATTACTCTGGAGTGAGCAACTGAAGTCAGTCCTGCTTCTGCCACTAGGTGTCACTTAACCTCATGGACTGATTTCCTTCCTGTAACTTAAGTAGTTAGGATTCCCTTTTATCACTAATATTTATGATTATGTAACTAGAGATAACAAACAGAAAAATATCATGAAGTTTCATTTCATTGGATGGATAAGTGACCTCCTCCAGGAAACTTACTCTTCTCATTGGACCCACTCTAGGCAAATCCTCTGTTCTTTTTGCCTGGAATGTTCCTCCCTCATATTAGCCACCTGGCTAGCTTTCTCACCATTCTCAAGTCTTTGCTTATTTGTCATCATCAAAATGAGGTCTGTTCCTATCTATCTTACATAAGACTGTAACTTGCCCTCAATCCCTACCAATATTCTCTATTCCCTTTTTACCCTACGTGACCATTTTTTTTTAAAATTCATGGCACTTTCTCCTTTTAACACACTTTATTATTTACTTATTTTGCTCATGTTGAAGTATTCATATTCCCTCTGCTAGACTATAACGTATCCAGGGCAGAACTCTTTAATTCACTGATGTACACATGACACCTACAAGTGTGCCTGCACCTACTTATCATCAAATAAATATCTGTGGAATGAACAAACTGCTTAGAAACCCATTCTGGCATATGTTAGTTTTAAATCATCTGAACACAAGTTATGTGTCTTCAAGATAAACCCATGCTCTCTCAAATTAAAGAGACTGAAAACTATAGAAAAAGCATATAAGCTGATGTGAATAAATAGGGGAAAATTCATGAATGATAATTTCAATCTAAATTTTGGAAAGAGAACCTCTCTTTACCCACAGAAAGTCCAGAATAAAATCTAAGCCAGCAAAAGAAAAAGGCAAAAGTAGGAGAGGGTTTAAAACAAAACAAAACAAACAAACAAACAAACAAAAACAGGCTCTCAGGATTGGTGTCAGTGGAAGGCTGATCTCATGTATTTATCACTTCATCCACCACCACCCTACCATTCAAGGAGGTCCTTGCAAGTTCTAAAAGAGCCGAGAATGCCAAGCCACATAGTGTGAAAAACCTCATTGTGAGAATGATGTACTAAGGCTAGAGCCAAAATTGATTAAAGATAATGATGGGATAGTTATCCAGAGTCAGATTTTGATGCATTGTATAGGTCTGATTCAGTGGATTATGACTTTGTCTTAAAAGTACAGGGGATTAGGAATGTGATTTGATCAATCATAGCAATCCAAGTGCCATAGCAATCAAGCAAATGCTATTTGCTAGAAATGCATATAGCATTTTGTGGGTATGAAAACTGGTGCAACCACTCTAGAACACATTATGGAGGTTCATCATTAAAGACAGAAATACCCTATAATCTAGTAATCACAGTACTGGGTATATTCTTAAAGAATACAAAACACTAATTCAAAGAGATACATGAACCACTATGTTTATGAGAACATTACTTACAATTGCCAAGATATGCAAGCAGCCCAAGTGTCCATCGATTGATGATGGGTAAAGATGTTACACACACACACACACACACACACACACACACTGAATTATTATTCAGCCGTCAAAAAGAATGTAATGTTACCATTTGCAACAACTTGGATGAAGCTAGAGAGTATTAAGCTAAGAAAAATATGTCAGAGATAGATACCATATGACTTCTGTCATATATGGAATTTAAGAAACAAATGAACAAAGGGAAAAAGAGAGAGAGAGAGAGAGAGAGAGAGAGAGAGAGAGAGGGAAATCAAGAACCAGAATCTTAACTATAGAGAACAAACTGATGGTCAGCCCATACAGGGTAAGAGTATGGGGGGTGGATTAAATAGGTGATGAGGATTAAGGAGTGCAATTGTTGTGATGAACACTGGGTAATGTATGAAATTGTTGAATCATTTTATTGTACACCTGAAGCTAATATAACACTATGTTAACTCACTGGAATTAAAATAAAACCTTAAAAAAATAAATTAGTGAGGTATCCATGAAAGTTTAGGAAACACAGTTTACATGGAGTATATTGTGTATTTCTAACTCATTGAGGTGAACTATGCAGAAAGGAATCACTCTTTTCCTCATTTAGATTTCCAGTAACCATATCCATTGCATGGCTCTCTATCAGAGTACAGTAGTAATGTATCAGCAACAGACTGGGAAATTTATCTCACGTCTTAGGTGCTAATGTTACAAAATAAATAGGTACATTCCAGCCTTTGAACCTTCCAAATCACTTACAACTAAACTGACACAGAGACCAAGACCAATTCACATTTCCTAAAGAGCACATACACTTGCAGTGAGATTTTTATTCTCTTAGCATTTGCTTGGTCTGCACACATACAAATGAGCTGTGACTCTGCTAACTATTCAGTTCGGCTACCTTCGTGGTATGTTTGGGCTACTGAATGATTGATTCAGTTTCAAAACTTGTATAGACTGCATGGCACGACCAATGTAAAACCTAAATTACCTACTGTGGTTTTGAATCAAAACAGTTCTGGAGGTTCAATGCAATAGTAAGCAAAAGTGCTGCATTTATACATTTTCTTAGAAAATATTGCAACATTATTTTTTCATGTTTATTTATTTTGAAAGAGAGAAAGCATGCATGAGTGAATGACCAGGGGAAGGGCAGAGATGCAGAGAGAGAGAATCCCGAGCAGGCTCCTTGCTGTCAGCCCAAAACCTGCCTTGAGGTCACGACCTGAGCGGAAATCAAGAGTCAGACACTCAACCAGAAGCCACCCAAGTGCCCCTGGAGCAATGTTATTTTTATTGATAGCCCTTTTAATACAAAGAGGTCAGTTGTGTCAATTGTCATTCAACTCATAAAATTCAGTGTGAAGAATCACTGGACCTTATGCTAAAACAAAAAATGTTAATGATTAACAGTCACATCAGAATCTTCTCTAATCTGTGTTCAAGAAACGTGTCTGCAAAATGGAATACTGATGAGAATTTCCTTGTCCAAGAAGTCTATTGACTTCTTTCATACTCCCTCAATGGTTTATGTAAAACTCAAAACTCTGCTTCTTGTACAGTTCAAGGGCATACTATTGACACATACAGCATTTCAATTAAAGTTGAATATTTCTAATTCATGTATTTAAAGATAACTTATTCTAACAATAGCATCCCTATATTAATCTAAGCTGATGGTGTAACAAGTCTGTACATATGTTGTTAATTGTAAAATTATTTTTATTTTTTTATTATTTATTTTTTTTTAATTTTTTTTTTAACATTTATTCATTTTTGAGACAGAGAGAGACAGAGCATGAACAGGGGAAGGTCAGAGAGAGAGGGAGACACAGAATCCGAAACAGGCTCCAGGCTCTGAGCTGTCAGCACAGAGCCCGACGCAGGGCTGGAACTCACAGACCACGAGATCATGACCTGAGCCGAAGTCGGACGTCCAACCGACTGAGCCACCCAGGCGCCCCCGTAAAATTATTTTTATACAGATGTTGTTTAAGTTTAGAAATTATAATTACCAAAACCAGGGAGAAAATGCCACAATATGTACCAGAGAAATGGAAAAAGAAATAGTATAAACATACAATGAAGACATTTAACAATTAAAAATTAATGGACTAATGATAGCCTATAACATCTTCTATGAACCTCAATACCATTAATATGGGCAAAAGAAGTCAGGCAAAAAGGAACAGAGCAAAACTTAATCAAAATAAAATAGATGAAATGTTACTATGGTTGCTAGGTATTGGGACAGGGCTGTGGGGTTTATCAGGGTATAGGACTTATTGTAAAGTAACTTGAAAATATTTTTAAATGATTGATGAGAATATCCTGTATCTTGATTTTGATTGTCATCCCATGGGTTTTACATTTGTCAAAACTTATAGAACTATATTTTTAAACTATATGGATTTTAGTGGGTATAAATTAAACCTGAAAAAATGATAAGCATTGTGAAAGTAAACAGTGTTAACATTAAACTGAAAGTCTTCTGAGGATTTGGGGGAATTTATAGAGAATAATGAACAGCAAATGTTGCCAAAAAGTGTTTTTATCTGTCCTCAAAATTCTACTTTTTCTGACAATCTCCCAAATCACTCCTTTTTCTCTAAAATTCTTTTTTTAAAACATTCTGGTGTACAGAAGAGTTATCTCTTTATTATCCATCACTTCCCTCAAACCCCAGCCTCAACCCTTCTCATTAATTCAACTTTTCATTGTCTGAAGTAAACCAGTGTTTTTTGGTTTCTCCCAATTGCCAAAAGGCACACACACACACACAAAATTAAGATTGAAAAGAATAAAGAAAAAAAAAGTTGAAAGTAGAGAGGAAGAAAACTGAGCATACAGCTTAATATTTTATTTTTATTTTTATTTAATTTTTTTTTAATTTGCATCCAACTTAGCATATAGCGCAACAATGATTTCAGGAGTAGATTCCTTAATGCCCCGACCCATTTAGCCCATCCCCCCTCCCACAACCCCTCCAGCAACCCTCTGTTTGTTCTCCATATTTAAGAGTCACTTCTGTTTTGTCCCGCTCTTTTGTCCCGTTTTTATATATTTTTTGGTTCCCTTCCCTTATGTTCATCTATTCTGTGTCTTAAAGTCCTCATATGAGTGAAATCATATGATTTTTGTCTTTCTCTAATTACGCTTAGCATAATACCCTCTAGTTCCATCCACATAGTTGCAAATGGCAAGATTTCATTCTTTTTGATTGCCGAGTAATACTCCATTGTGTATATATACCACATCTTCTTTATCCACTCATCCATTGATGGACATTTGGGCTCTTCCCATACTTTGGCTATTGTTAATAGTGCTACTATAAACATCGGGGTGCATGTGCCCCTTCAAATCAGCATACCTGTATCCCTTGGATAAATGCCTAGTAATGCAATTGCTGAGTCTAGGGTAGCTCTATTTTTCATTTTTTGAGGAACCTCCATACTGTTTTCCAGAGTGGCTGTACCAGCTTGCATTCCCACCAACAATGCAAGAGATCCTCTTTCTCCACATCCTTGTCAACATATGTTGTTACCTGAGTTGTTAATGTCAGCCATTCTGACAGGCGTGAGGTGGTATCTCATTGTGGTTTTGATTTGTATTTCCCTGATGATGAGTGATATTGAGCATTTTTTCATGTGTCAGTTGGCCATCTAGATGTCTTCTTTGGAGAAGTGTCTATTCATGTCTTTTGCCCATTTCTTCACTGGATTATTTGTTTGTTGGGTGTTGAGTTTCATAAGTTCTTTATAGATTTTGGATAACAACCCTTTATCTGATATGTCGTTTGCAAATATCTTCTCCCATTGTTGGTTGCCTTTTAGTTTTGCTGACTGTTTCCTTCGCTATGCAGAAGCATTTTGTTTTGATGAGGTCCCAATAGTTCATTTTTGCTTTTGTTTCCCTTGCCTCTGGAGACGTGTTCAGTAAGAAGTTGTGGCGGCCAAGGTCAAAGAGGTTTTTGCCTGCTTTTTCCTCGAGGATTTTGATGGCTTCCTGTCTTACAGTTAGGTCTTTCATCCATTTTGAGTTTATTTTTGTGTATGGCATAAGAAAGTGGTCCAGGTTCATTCTTCTGCATGTCGCTGTCCAGTTTTCCCAGCACCACTTGCTGAAGAGACTGTCTTTATTCCATTGGATATTCTTTCCTGCTTTGTCAAAGATTAGTTGGCCATATGTTTGTGGGTCCATTTCTGGGTTCTCTATTCTGTTCCATTGATCTGAGTGTCTGTTCTTGTGCCAGTACCATGCTGTCTTGATGGTTACAGCTTTGTAGTACAGCTTGAAGTCTGGGATTGTGATGCCTCCTGCTTTGGTATCCTTTTGCAAGGTTGCTTTGGCTATTTGTGGTCTTTTCTGTTCCATACAAATTTTAGGATTATTTGTTCCAGCTCTGTGAAGAATGCTGGTGTTATTTTGATAGGGATTGCATTGAATATATAGATTGTTTTGAGTAGTATCGACATTTAACAATATTTTTTCTTTCTATCCAGGAACATGGAATCATTTTCCATTTTTTTGTGTCTTCTTCAATTTTTTTTTCATAGCCTTTCTATAGTTTTCAGTGTATAGATTTTTCACCTCTTTGGTTAGATTTATTCCTAGGTATTTTATGGTTTTTGGTGCAATTGTAAATTGGATTAATTCCTTGATTTCTTTTTCTGTTGCTTCATTGTTGGGGTATAGGAATGCAACCGGTTTCTGTGCATTGCTTTTATATCCTGCAACTTTGCTGAATTCATGAATCAGTTCTAGCAGTTTTTTGGTGGAATTTTTTAAATTTTCCATGTAGAGTATCATATAATCTGCAAAGAGTGAAAGTTTGATCTCCTGGCCGATTTGGATGCTGTTTCTTTGTGTTGCCTGATTGCAGAGGCTAAGACTTCCAATACCATGTTGAATAACAGTGGCAAGAATGGACATCCTGTCTTGTTCCTGATCTTAGGGGGAAAGCTCTCAGTATTTCCCCATTGAGGATGATATTAGCATTGGGTCTTTCATATATGGCTTTTATGATCTCGAGGTATCATCCTTCTATCCCTACTTTCTTCAGGGTTATATCAAGAAAGAATGCTGTATTTTGTCAAATGCTTTCTCAGCCTCTATTGAGAGGATCATAGGTTTCTTGTCCTTTCTTTTACTGATGTGATGAATCACATTGATTGTTTTGCAGATATTGAACTTAATATTTTCTTTTTAAGTAATTATCATTGTGTTACCTTTACCATTTATACAAATAGTATATTTGTGTATATATGGTATATATGTATATTTATATACCATTTATACAAAATATATAAACATAAGAAACTTGGCTTTTTAGAAAGGGAAACCACATGACAACAATAGAGAACAAACTGATGGTTGATAGAGTTGATGGTTGATAGAGGGAGGTGGGTGGGAGATGGGCTAGATGGGTGATGGGTATTAAGGAAGCACCTGTGTTGAGCACTGGGTGCTGTTTATAAGTGATGAATGACTGAATTCTACTTCTGAAGCCGATATTACACTGTATGTTAACTAAAATATAAATAACTTAAAAAGAAAAAAACTTAAAAATATTGCAAGGTAATCATTCATTGTTAGAACTTTGCTGTATTGTTTTCCTTTCTTTTCTACAACCTGAGACTTTCTTATTGGGGGAAAGCTGTTCTGTTTATATTTATGTCACCAAACCTTATTACCAGTAAATAAATTATAAACAAATGTCACCATGGGGATTATTTCAGGAGGTCCTCAGCATGTACTCCTTATCCTCCTGCCTCTAAACACAGCTAGAAATAATTTCACCTAATTTGTCACTTGCAATTCTATTATACTACTAATCACAGCATGCCTGATCAAGGTGAGCATCTCCTAAGGTAAGTCAGAGTAGTTGAAACCAATGTATCATGCTTTCTGACTGCAATGAACCTGAGGCTTTGATACACTAATGACCCAAGTCTGATCACACATTCTGATTTACATGGGCAAAATGAATGAGTCTAACAATACTGTCTCCTAGATTTAAGCAGTATATTTTTAAATATACAAACAAAACAGATTAAAGCAATAGAAAGAGGGTTGCAAATAGGGATAACAGGACTCATAAACAACAGCAAAATTACTTAAATTAGGAACTCTGGTATGACTCAGAAGACTTAGCAAAAGTGTGTAACAGATTGTTACAGATTTGTAATAGCACACCTGATAGGCCTTGTTAATTTTAGCACATGCTTTTCTTACAGCTATGCTATAAATCTCTCATGTAGTTATTTTTTCTTTAAGTAGATAATTAATTATCTTTAAAGGAGATTAAAAATGTAAAAATGTCTTATATATTTACCCACGTATTTTCCAACTCTGAACTTTCTTTATTTATTTGCATGGAGCCATGATTCCATTTGATATTATTTTTGTTTGAGCTAAATAATTCCTTTAACATTTCTCATAGTTCAGAATCAGTGTTCAAAGCGGATTCTGTCAACTTTTATATGATACTTTATTATTTTGAAGGATACCTTATTTGCATATAAAAATCTAGGTTGACTTTTTCCCCCCTCCATTTCAATGTGCCTCAGTTTTTAAAAACTTTATTTGGGGACACCTGGGTGCCTCAGTTGGTTAAGTGTTCAACTCTTGATTTTGACTCAGGTCATGATCTCAAGGTTCATGGGATCTAGCCCTGTGCTGGGCTCTGCACTGACAGCATGGAACCTGCTTGCAATTCTCTCTTGCTCTCCTTCCCTCTACTGCTCTCCCACTCTTGCATACTCACTTTCTCCCTCAAAATAAACATTTTTTTAAATAAATAATAAAAACTTTATTTTGAAATAATTATGGACTTAAAGAAAATAACCAAAAAATGTACAGTGAGGTCATGTGTACCCATCATTCAGTCTCTACCAATGTTAACATTTTGCATGTCTATGGAACGATATGAAAGCTAGGGAATCCACAGAGTATAATCAGATTTCACTAGTTATAGAGTCACTGGTATGTGTTTGTGTGTGTCTGTGTATGTGTGTGTGTGTGTGACAATCAAAGAGAAAGAATATCTGTAATTGTATTATGTGTAGCCTCATGTAACTACCACCACAATGAAGATATTAATCTACCATCATTGAAGGCCTCCCTCATGATTTTTCTTCATAGGTATCCCCACCCACCCCCAATTCTAATCCCTAACAACCACAAATATGCTTTCCTTTTCTATAATATCATTTTATGCATAGTATATAAATGAAATCACAAAGCATGTATTCACTTGAAATTATCTTTCACACATCACAATTCCCTTAAGGTTCATCGAAGTTGTTCCCAAGTTTTAAAAGTCAGTTCCTTTTTAATTGTTGAGCACTATTCCATAATGTGGTTGTACCATATGTTTGTTAAACAATAGAATCCTAGATAGATTTAGACCATTTCCTTAATCTTTAAGTATTTCAAATATGCAATTCTATTGTTTTCCGGATATAGTAACATTGATTTTGATAAGAATATTTAGTTTTCTAATTTTCCTTATCTTTCTCTGAACATAATGTGCCTTTTTATATTTTCTCTTTAACTCTATTATTTTTTTTAATGTTTATTTATTTTTGAGACAGAGACAGAGCATGAACGGGGGAGGGGCAGAGAGAGAGGGAGACATAGAATCTGAAGCAGGCTCCAGGCTCTGAGCCATCAGCCCAGAGCCCGACGCGGGGCTCGAACTCACGGACTGCAAGATAGTGACCTGAGTTGAAGTCGGACGCTTAACCGACTGAGCCACCCAGGCGCCCCTCTTTAACTCTATTATTAAAAAACACCCTTTATCAGTGGTTTCCTAGAACTCATTTATGACATATATTGATGTGTGTGTGTGTGTGTGTGTGTGTGTGTGTGTGTGTGTTCATTTCTTGAAAATGTTTATCCAGCTTGGGATTTACTATCCAAATTAGAATTATAGGTTTAAAGATTTTTCATCTAATTTGGAAACTTTTTGGTGATTATTTTTGCAACTATGCTTTCTTTCCCCTGAGTGGAGAACAACCTTTCTTTCTGGATTCCAATTACACATGCGTTACAACACTTAATAATGTGGCACAGGTCACCAATGCTGTTAATTATGTTTTCAGCATTAAGATCAGATAATCATTTTCTATGATTTGGATAATTTCTATTTATATATCTTCAATTTCACTGATATTAACTATGTGTCTAATCTGCTAATATTAACAGATAATTTTTATTTTAGATATTTGGTTCTTTTCTATATGTTCATTTCTCTCACATTTATTATTTTCTTTGTACCTTCGAGCACATTTATCTTTATGAATTTATGATTATGAATCATGTCTCTATCATCTATTTTTCTTCTAGAATCATATTTTCCTGCTTATCTGTCTGATTAGTAATTTTGATAGACGATATTCTTAAAGGGGTGCTTGGGTGGCTCAAATGGTTAAGTGTCCGACTGTTGGTTTCAGCTCAGGTCATGATCTCATATTTCCTAAGGTTGAGCCCCACACTCTGTCAGCATGGAGGCAGCTTGGGATTTTCCCTTCCTCTCTCTCTGCTCCATTCACATGTGCATGCTCTTTCAAAGTTTAAAATAAGCTTTAAAAAAAGAGAATATTCTTAAACTTTCTCAAAAGCTGAATTAAAAAAAAAATCCAGTGCTTGGGTGTTTGGGGCTCAGTGGGTTAAGCGTCTGGCTCTTGATTTTGGCTCAGGTCATGATCTCACGATTCATGGGACTGATCTTTTGTGCTGGGCTCTGCACTGACAGCACAGAGTCTGCTTGGGATATTCTCTCTCTCTCTCTCTCTCTCTCTCTCTCCCTCAAAATAAATAAAAATAAACTTCAAAAAACCTAAGGAGTATCTAGCTTTGTTCTGGCAGATTTATTTATTAAGCTATAACTTTTGAGTCTTATTTACATACATATTTTAGGGCAATTTTTTTAAGTATATATTTTTTGAGAGAGAGACAGAGAGAGAACAAGTGCAAGCAGAGGAGAGGCAGAGAGAAAAGGAGACAGAATCCCAAGCAGGCTCTGTGCTGTTAGCACGGAGCTCGATGTGGGGTTCAAACTCCCCAACCATGAAATCATGACCTGAGCTGAAACCAAGAGTCAGTCACTTAACTGACAGAGCCATGAAGGTGCCCCTTTAGGGCAGTTCTGCAGCAAAGTGTATAGTCTACTACTAAGAAGTGAATGTTTCTTATGTCTAGTGAATGCCCTATATAGTCAGAAAATTGTTCCAGTCTGACTGGCATGAACTTGAATGTTTCATAAGCATTTGACTGAACTGCTTCATTTATGATTTTCCAGAAATTATTCTTTCCTGCTTTTGTTCTTTGCCTGAATTCATGGAATTTTACCCTGTGGATATAAAGGTTGGCATTCAAAGACACAAAAGGATGCTTTACTGATTTCTGAAGCTCTTTATCTGCATATTCCTCAATCCTAACACTTTGCCCTGAAAATTCTAGTTGAGTCTGTCTCCTGGAACACAGGTGTTTCTCTCTTCAATTCAAGAAGACCACTAGGCTCTGTCTCTTGCCCCTTTCCACCTCTGTAGTCTGGAAATTGTCTCCAGGTAGAAGGCAAGGGATTTCCAACACCTTCTGCCATTTATTTTGCTTCTGTTAGTGATATATCTCACTTCTTTGTTGACTGTTGTGCAGTATTTGAAAACCATCATCTGAAAGTTGCACAGTGTCCAAGATTTTTATAATAGGAGGATAGGCGTTATTTTTATCAAAAATCAGATTTGCATTTCCTTTGAAGGCATCTCTTTACTGTAGTTGGTTCAAACAAAAATGTAACTAAATTTATCTAGATTATAATAATTAATATCAGTGATACAGTAACCAGTAATAGTAATAACTACTATCAATGCAATCATTATTTACATTAAGCCATTGGTAAATTATACTTTATTTTCTCAGTGACATTTTGATTATTATAATATTGTAGTCTTTCCAAAGATGAAAATACTGATGCTCAGGTAACTGACAAGATTATGATGTCACATATGTAGAAATAAGCTCTGTACTTTTTCATTCTTTTATTCAACAATTATCCTTGAATGCCAACCAAGCCAGGCTTGAAGAACATAGCAATAAAACAAAGCAAAAGCCCACTGGCTTACACTCTAGTGGCTATGTGCAGAAAAAAGCAATAATAATGAGTAAAATCTATAATATTATAGATATGGTAAATTCTACAAGAAAATAAAGCAGGATAATAGCCTAGATAGTATCTGAGAGTAATTAAAATTCAGACAGTGTAGCTAGGAGATGCTCTGTGTCTTTTGCATTAAAATATGAAGACAATGAGGAAACCTGAGGACAAAGTAGTAGGGGATAGGATCAAAAAGTTAGGGTGGGGTGGAGGGGGCACACCATAGAGAATCTTATCAATTTTTGTAACTTACTATAGTAAACAGAATACTCATTGGAGTGTTTTCTACAGAGGAGAAAAAAAAAGATCTTTGTTTTAAAGAAGCATTCTGGATGTAATGTTGAAAACGCAACTAAGCAAACAGGCACTAAAGCAGGAAGAGGTATAAGAGGCTACAAGAGGCCAGGTTTGAGATGACTGAGCTCTGTATCACAGTAATAATAGGTAAAGTGCTCAAATTACACATGTATTTTCAACCCTGATATTCAAAGCCAGGCCAATCTTACGCCAAAATCTATGTGGCTTTAAATTTTGTAGCCAACACTAGAATTTCGCTCTAATTACCCAATGCAGTACCCTTTGTGCACAAGTACCTAGTGTATAACATGACTTTATTAATATTTAATGGCGCATTGCAAAATTCTCTGGATTAAATGCTTCTTGAAATACAGACAATAAGCTTTGTTTCTCACACACGCATGCAAAATTAACCATAATGAAAATCAAAGGTCATCATGCTTTAAAAATTGTTAATGCAAATCATGCTATGCAAAGGAGAAAGCAGACTCATTGGAGGCGACTAGTGGAAATGGGCTGGAAAAGCAGGGCATGTCTGAGAGTCCATGAATGGTAAAATATTTAAGTATGAGTAAGTGTTGAGAATCTAGAGACAAGGAATAATAAATAAATGTGACATCATATCCTAACATCTAAGAAGGAATGCATTACTGAGAGGGAAAAAGAGGTCACTATGCTTACGTTTAGTTTATCCTCTGCAACATATCTTACCATTTGAAACAAAGACTTAACCTGGATGACGAACAGGAAAAATGTGTACTCCTTTACAAGATGAAAAAAAGAGGTTGTTTGGTAAAGTTTCAAGAATAACTTTACTGAGACCTTGAAATCATATGTATGGATTGGAGGTATATGCAAAAACTGAGGCAAAGAAATATTATGGGACTGATTTATGTATCCTAATCTATCTGATGTCTTCCTTTTCTGATAAACAAGACTGGAACAAGCAACTTCTCATTTATTTTTCCTAATAATCTTCATTTGGGCATAAAATCCTCTATTAAAATTTTGCCAATATTTATGAAGTAGCTCTTCCTGCTCTCAGATAGAAAATGGAGTGACAGATCATGCTATTATCATAGTCAAAATTAAAATATATAAAAAGTATGATCTGTCCCTCTTTAATTCAGATCTTGTCAATAGGATACATAATTCTGTGATTAGCTAAAATAATGTATAGGATTCTCCTCCTGGAAAAGTCTTCTGCTAGTATGGAGTACAGTGTTAGGGTAATTCAGTCCATCTAAAGGGACAGTTTTTAAAAATTTTGTAAAGACAATTTGCATTTGTAAAATTCATACTTCTTATTCACTAGACTGCATCTATTACTGTGATTCCACCTAAATTCCTACAAACGTGATGGTGTAACTCATTATATTAATTATTCTTCATATTTCTCTGTAAGTCTGTGTAGGTAATTAAAGGGAATTCTTATGTCAAATCACATTAGTGAAGTCATACATCAAACATTTCTCATAGCAAATCCACAACCCACTAGAACAAAATTCCTAATATAAAATGAATAGAGGGGTGCCTGCGTGGCTCAGGCAGTTAAGTGTCTGACTTTGGCTCAGGTCATGCTCTTGTGGTCTGTGAGTTCAAGCCCCGCATTGGGCTCTCTGCTGACAGCACAGAGTCTGGAGCCTGCTTCAGATTCTGTGTCTCCCTCTTTCTCTGACCCTCCCCTGCTTGTACTCTGCCTTTCTCTCTCTCTCTCTCAAAAATAAACATTAAACAATTTTTAAATGAGGTCCTACTATTTGCAACAAGATGCATAGACCTAAAGAGAATTAAGCAAAGTGAAATAAGTCAGAGACAGATATCATATTATTTGACTTATATGTAGAATCGAAAAAACAAATGAACAAAAGAGTACAGAGAACTGATGGTTGCCAGAGGAGGATGTTTGAGGGGATGAGAGAAATAGGTGAAGGGGATTAAAAGGTGCACATTTCCGATTATAAGTAAGCCATAGAGATGAAAGGAAAAGCATAGGGAATGTATCAATAATATTTAATAACCTTATATGGTGACTACACACATCATAGTGAGCTTTTAATAGCCATTCATGTCTCTTTGTGTATGTATTTTTTTTAATGTTTATTTATTTTTGAGACAGAGAAAGACAGAGCATGAATGGGGGAGGGTCACAGAGAGAAGGAGACACAGAATCTGAAACAGGCTCCAGGCTCTGAGCTGTCAGCACAGAGCCTGACGTGGGGCTCGAACTCACGGGCCGCGAGAGCATGACCTGAGCTGAAGTCGGCCGCTCAACCAACTGAGCCACCCAGGCGCCCTGCTTTGTGTATGTATTTATGTGAAAGTATTAATATATGAGAAGGTCTTGGGAGATGAATCCAGGGCCCAGAAAAACTAAATAATTGCCATTCAACTCATCATGATTGGATGGTAGGAGGAAATTTGTTATGTGGTTAGAAAAGAGCCAGTTTTAGATACAAAGTAACTTCTCATTATGGGACACAGTTTGTAAAGAAACATGAGCTACTGTAAGATGGAAAGTGTAAATTCCCTTCTGCCCTTAATGTTGTGATGTAGTATATCTCTAGAGGGACCCTGTTCAAAAGTAATATTATCAGAGACAGAAAACCATTATCACATTTTCATAAATTATGTTTAAATAGTTGCTATAAAAAGTTATAGGACTTTCAGGGTTTATACTAAGGCAAATCATGACAAGGGAATGAAGAACACAATATGGAAAACTGCTCCAAAGTAATTCATACTAGGGTTTTCCCCTGTTATATCAGGCTATATTTCATCAGAGATTTATGTGCTTATGCAGAGTGGGATCCCAAGGATACAGAGATTCTGAAGATTAATTTTCAAACTTTATTAAGATCATCCTTGAATAGAATACATCATAAATTCCTCTGTCTTTTGATATATAGACTTAAAAACACTCAAAGCACATATACACTGTTGAAATAAAGCATTATAAAAATACCAGTAACTAAACATGTTCCTTTGTTTTCTGTATGAACTAAGGAACATAAAGAAAGTGAACTTACGTACTTATTCTCTACCATCAAACATAATTTTGCCGAAGTGCACAGGGGATGCACAAATGTCAAGATATAAAAAAAATATTTTGACAAGTTTAACTTTATTAATAAAACTAACATCCTTGAAATCTACTCTCTTCCTTCATAGTTATAGGTCCAATCACTTCTGGGGACAATAAACCATATTCCTTTCTCCATCCTCTTAGTCACACTAGATAAAGTGGAAAAATTGAAGAAGGAGGGTCAAACACCTGTGAGGGTTTTTTTTGTTCTTTTTACTAATCCATTTATGAATTAAGAAAATGGCTTTTTGAGTACTGTTTAATCTATTTCCATAAAGGTAGGGAAATATAGCAGGATGAATCCAAACAGGTGTAAACCAGGACACCAAAGCCAAAAAATAATGAAACTCCAATGCTGTTTACAAACTCATTTCTATTTAAGAATCATGCAATTTGATCCAGATCTTAGCTGCCAAACTAAGAAAAAAAAATAAAAATAAACAAATAAATAAAAACAAGTAAAATAAAAGGATCCAGCCTAGAGTAAATCAGGTTTTAAAAAAAAAACAAACAAAAAAAAAACAAAAAAACAAAAATTGGTAATTAGCACAGAACTTAAAAAAAGAAAAATCCTAGTCCAAATAGAAAAAGGACTAAAATTTAGGGTCAATGTTAGGGGTAGGGGGCATATTTATGTTAAAGTTATTTAATGACTACCTTATTTAATTATATTTAATATTGAGGTCAAAAGGAGAAGGTTGATGTTTGTAAAAATTAATGTATTAGTGTGTCTACTCTGTGGTTGCCTTTATTTTCTGCGTTCTACAAACTCAAGTATGTAAGTGCCCATTTGTTCCGCCATTTGATACAGTCCAGAAATTTTCTCAACCCCTACTCACATGTATGGTATTTTTCAGAGGACCACTTCCAGTCAAAGGAAAAAGCAAAAATATCAAGAGCAACAGCAAAAACCTTAATTAATATAAAATCTAAGACAAAAAATGGAGAGAATGTGATTGGTTTCTCTGTCAGAAAGGAGACTGAAATACTGAGTTTTCTTAAACAGACCTATATAACGTTCCAATTTGTATCCGTATCATAATTGTAGTAAGCAACTAAGATGAGATAATTCCTCTCTGAAAGCAGCTGCATTCAGTGACCAAGTGACCTTCAGAGCGTATGGGGGTGAAGTAGGTAGAGTAAAAAATATTTTGAGTTAATTTTGGAGAAATATATTCCAGGGTGCAATAAAAGATATACCTACAGATGACAGGAAGTATGGGAGGACCGTTGAATTAACCTATCAGCCTGTTATTGAATTGCTTTTGTGATAAAATAATACCATTGTCAGGCTGTAGATAATTAATAAAGTAGGCAAAAAAGATACAGATTAGTTTCAAAGGGCACCATATTGTGACTGGGGTCAGTCGGCCACTGGAATAGTAACAGTAACTTGGGAACGTACCAACAGTGGTAAGACATGATCTATAGCCCTGAGCTGAGGTCCAAGCCCCAATACACTCAATCTGCAGTATGGAGCAGACACTGGGAAACACCTACCACAAGGAGACATCCTTCACTGGGAGGAACTCAGTATAAACTTTGGCAGAAGTCACAGGTGTATCATACAATGATAGCTCAGTTTCCTAAGGATGTATGTGTTTCCATGTATGATATCATGGTTGACCTAGGCAGTGATCTGAGGAATACAGCCTTGATCAGCAACTTAATTATGACCAGTTCTATCAAAGAGTGATATTCTACCATGGACATCCACATGAGTGACCCAGACATTTTCACAAGCAGCCATGATTTGTTTCCACATTTTGGCACCCCAAAGAGGAGTGTCTGTATTTGCCAGTCTTTATCTTCCAAGTGGCACACCAAACAGGAACGCAACTGGAAATGGCTCAAGAATCAGAGGGAAAATATGCCAAAGTTAATCTGGGCGAGGATTGGCAGGAGGCTGGAGATGGCCTTGAATTCTACACATCGAGTGGGGCAACTACATCTGTCTTGGGATCTGCTCAGCTGGCAGTGAAGCAGAACAGTTCTAGCAGTCCAGTGAGCAATACTGGTCCTCAGCTTAGCCAACTCGCCAGTGCTTTTTCTTTGTTATTTAGCATGTCTTGTAAATTTTTGTTGAATGCTGAACATAGTACATGAGGCAATAAGAACCAAGGTCACTAGGTTTCTAATGTGAGGTTTTATGTTAATGTGGCTTGTTGCTGGTATGTTCAATGGTTGTTACAAGTGTAGATGTCCAAGGCTTAAATATCCTCACACGGGTTTCTTTTTTTCCCCTCCCCTGTTGTCTCTTAGTTTCACTGAAACCTCTTAAATAGAGTATGTGTTTTTCAGCTGTTAGGAATGCACTGACAGTTGGTTTGGTAGTGAGGAGTGTGGGAACGGTAAGCAATATGTAATTTTAAGAATACATCTTAGATTTTTATGGGGATCACATTCATGAACTGTGTCTTTCAGTAGTTTCCTCAGCCCCCCCCCCACCACACACACACACACCCCACCCCCTTTGAGTGAAATAGGAAGGCTAGAGCTTTCTATGTGTTTTCCCCCAGGTTGTAGAAGTCTGAGTAAAGTAATTTCTCTTAGAAGGAAAGCCATTGTTATAGAGAACTTCCCAGTATATTTAAACTTTGTCCAGCTGGAAACACGAGGGGGATTTTTCTCCAATTTTCATTTTCAGAACCTAGTAGGGATCCTGAAGGTTAAATCTACAAAAGTCCTTTTAGGAATGACAATAGGGACATTTAATTAGAAAATTTTTAATAGCAAAAGATACAAAATGTTTTGTGAAATGCAGTTTTCCTTTTTTTTTAAATGACCTTCTTTATGACAATTTACAAAAATCAAGCAAGGATAATGAATAATCCTATAATGTATATCATATAAAATTTTAAATGTTTGGCAATTAATTTCCTAAAATCATTACAAATATAAAAATTCATTTTATAAAACAAGTACACCTTAAAACCAATATTTTCCATGATAATCCTCTAAAACAACTATAGTCCTGTGGGAGAGCCCCTCCGTAAGGAATGTGGTGAAAGAATACCTCAAGACAAGGGAAGGCAACCTGGCTATGTGCATGTTTGTGGGATATTCCTCGTGACTCTGTAACATAGAGCACCCATTCAGACTGTATGTTACCATATATGGGAGACAAAGGAGCAAAAATTGTACAAAAGGTAACACCCTGCTGCACTCAGGGCTCAGCCTTTTGGGTCTTAGCAGGCTGAGCCTGTGCCAGCACAAATGAAGCTGCTTCCTGGAAAGAAAAGCCTCAGTATCCTGATTCTCTGTGTGTCAATCACCACTACAAGACTTGTACACAGAAAACTTGAAATCAGATTTCAGAAGTGGAGTAGCTATTGCAGGTCTGTGAACCAATTGGTAAAGTCATCGATGAATGATTTAGAGAGTTAACAGGAAGTCAACAGAACACAAAGGAATAAAAGAGGGCCAATAGTGCCTAACGATGCATATTTAATATGTCTTGTTTTGGTGTCTAAAATATTTCAGAGGGTGACATTAAATATTTTACCTTAAGTATTTAGTCACCACGTTATCACCAGGATAAAGTTTTTATTGATAACAAGGTACTTCTAATCTTCATCTTATTTCTTTGTATAGAAATTTCCCTCAGGGATCTCTTGGAGAATAGAGTTTAATCTAACAAAAGACATGTATATTCTTGGAAAAATATCATTATGATGGGTAATAAAGAGTGACTTCAATTTTTAGTTTTGATTGCCTACAGCTTTAAAGCTCCACACTCACCTTCTCTTTCCACCCTATATCTGGACCAACTGATAAAAGACCCTGAGTATTCTTTCCTTTGGCCTGAGGCAACCTTTACAGGAGAACCCTGGACCCATTCCTACCCTCTAACCACATTAAAACCCAAGCCAGTCTCTCTTCCATGCTATCTCAAACCATCTCAGACCTGCTTGGGAGTCAGCCCTGCTTCTCCCAGAAAACTTCATTGGTAAAGGTTGGTAGAACTTTGTCTACTCCTTTGACACACCATTGCTGACATCAGTCTTGCTAGCCACACTAGGTTTTGTTTAGGGTGACTATCACACTACTTTGAAATGATCAATTGATGGAGGTGTTGTTGATCTGCTCTGAATTTTACCTAACATTTTTGTTTGTGTGGTAACAGCAATTCCTGAAATATCATGATATGAACATGATGGCCTGCTCAATTGTGGCATATTTTACATGCCTAATGAGAAATTAGGCATATAAAATAATCATAACATATTTTCTCTCTAAAAGAGTCATCAATTTCATCAAAATGACTGTGGCATGCTGAATGACACTACCCCCACCCTCCAACTCCCTCCATCATCCAGGAAGTCTTTTTTTTTTTAATCTTTTTTTTTAATTTATTTTTTAGACAGAGAGAGACAGAGTATGAGCAGGAGAGGGGCAGAGAGGGAGACACAGAATCCGAAGCAGGCTCCAGGCTCCGAGCTGTCAGCACAGAGCCCCACGCGGGGCTTGAACTCACCGAGTGTGAGATCATGACCTGAGCTGAAGTCTGACACTACAGACTGAGCCACCCAGGCACCCCAGAAAGTCTTTATCCTAATCCCCCAAAACTGTGAGTATACTATCTTGCAAATTAAAAAGAACTTGGCAGGATCTTGAGAAATATTATCTTGCATTGTTAGGGCTAGCTCCATACAATCACAAATTTCCTCTAAGAGAGAGAAGCAGAAAGATGAACTTAAGGGAAGATATGAAAATGGAAATAGAGGTCAGGGAAGAGAGATAATACTATACTGCTGGTTTTGAAGCTGGAAGAAGCAGTTATGAATTAATGAATGAAGGTGGTTTCCAGAAGCTTGAATAGGTAAGAAAACAGAGTCCCTACTACAGCCTGTAGGAAGAACAAAGACTTGTAGAGACATTTTTTACTTCTGAATTCCAGAACTATAAGAGAGTAAATATGTGTTGCTTGAAGCCACTAAGTGTGTGGTAATTTGTTACAGCTGCAATAAGAAGCTAATATAGTGACAAAAGGAAGGAAATTACTTGAACTGATTTTTTTTCCAATGTTGCCTTCAGAAAAACATGATTCATTACTGAAAACTGAATCCTAATAGCTGTTCTGGCTCGTGTGCCTTCCAAAGTCTGTTTTTTTTTTTTTCCTTCAGTACTTTAAGCTACCTCATGTACTTACAATGAATTTGATTTTTAATCAAATTAACTGTGTTTGTTTTGAATTTCCTGCTTTTAAAGAACCATAACTACATGATGTACTTTCCTGGAGTATTTCTAAAGTAAAATGAGATAAAGCAAGCAATGTGCTCAATAAAATATGATTACTGCTACTTTTATTAATGTTATTAATGCTAATGTTTTGAATTTTTTCTATTGTGAAGTGTAAAAACATAATGCTAGAATTTCTAAGTATCCTCTCTTTCATCCAATACTTATCATCTCCTTTATAAAAGTAGTCACTAGCCAGATATCAAAAATTCCATTAATAATTGTTCCTGGTTTTTTTAAAGTCCTAGAATAGTCAAAACAACTTTTTTTTACATTTTTTAATGTTTATTTATTTATTTTTGAGAGAGAGAGAGCGAGCAGGGGAGAGGGAGAGAGGGAGACACAGAATCTGAAGCAGGCTCCAGGCTCTGAGCTGTCAGCACAGAGCCTGACATGGGCCTCGAACCCATGAACCATGAGAACATGACCTGAGCTGAAGTCGGACATTGAACCGACTGAGTCACCCAGGAGCCCCTAATTGTTCCTGTATTTGACATTATATAAATTGAATCACATAATATATATCTATGTCTAGCTTTACACACATCACCGTGTTTGTTAAATTCTCCCACGTTGATGCATGCAAGTGGACTTCATTTATTTTTATTGCTGTATAATCTTATATTGCATAAAAAAACATAATTTTTATCCATTCTTCTATTGATATACATCTTAAATTTTTTTCCATTTTTTGCCTCATACGGGTAATGCTTTGTGTGTATCTTTTGGTAAATACGTGCATGTATTTCCGTTAGCTATATTTTCAGGAGTATAATTTTTTTAAGTTAAAGGACATTAATATATTAACAGTAGTAAATAATGACAATAAGCTTTCCAAAATGACTGCATAAAATCCAATTTCCATAAGCAGTGCCTAAGAATTCTAACTTGTCAATATCTCCACCAATATTTCTTAATTTGAAGTATTTGAACTTTAATCATTCTTGTGAATAAATAGCAATACCTCATTGTAATTTTAATTTGCATTTCCTTGATTACTCAGGAGATTGAATAAACTTTCATATATTTATTGCCTATTTAGATATTCTCTTTTGTTAAGCCTGTTTTAAGTATTTTACATATTTTCTCTTTTGGACTTATAATTGATTTTTAAGAGTCCTTTTTATACACTGGTTCCAAATCTTTCATTAGGTATGTGTCTTACAAATATCTCCCCTGATGTGTGCCCTTCTTTTCACATATGTTAACTCCACCTTTTGACGAACAGAAATTATTAACTTAAATCTAATGTATCACTCTCTGATTTATGATTATACACTATGTTCCTCATTTAAGAAATCTTTCCTAATACTAAGGTAAAGGATAGATCTATTATCTTCTTTAAGTTTGGTTACTTTCCTTTTCTATTTAAATCTATGCTCAGGGTGTCTTGGTCAGTCATTTAACTGTCCAACTCTTGATTTCGGTTCAGGTCATGATCTTGCAGTTGTGAGATTGAGTCCTGCATTGGGCTCCACACTGAGCATGGAGACTACTTGGGATTCTCTCTCCCTCTCCCTTAGCCCCTCCCCCCACTCATGCACAGTCTCACACATAAGCATTATCTCTCTCTAAAAAATTAAATAAATAAATAAATCTACACTCTACTTGAAATTAATTTTTGGCATCAGGTAGGGATCATGCAAAGAAAGAGTTAACATAGCATGTCTGTTTATTCCTTGCTTATCCTCAAAGCTGCCTGGAACCATGATAGACCCTGGCCAATTCCTGAGACTGTGTTCTTAAGAAGGTTCATTATGTTAATGACTAATGAATCTTTACATTTGGAGTAATAAATTGTGCCTATCAAGAATTGCTTTGCACAAACACCAAGGTTAATGATATATGATAGGTTTCATTTGGGGGGTCTGAGTTTCAGTTACCATGACTGGGCACAAAACAGGATATGTTTAAGTGACTAGCACTCCATTAAAGCCCTGGACTCATGTTCAAACATGCTTCCATGGGAAGGGACACTTTGCATTTGTTCCTGAATTTCACAATTAGAAAAATTCATTCTGTCCAATATCAGAAATGGAAGAACATAGAAGCCTGTATCTTTTTTGTCAGAATTTGCTCAATACATATATTTTTCCTGTTTCTGTTATCTTTTGTTGTGATAAGACTTTGCCATATATCAAACCTGCTATTGCCTCTCTTGAGTATTTGTAGCAAATTGTCAAATTTGAACATGGGGGTGAGATTTCCAAAACAAACCAAGATTCACTTTCTTTTGTATAGGCATCCAAATGACTCTGTACCATTATCAAAAGACCATTTTCCCCAGCAGGCTCTGTCCAAAATGAAAACTATATGTACATAGTGGGCTCTTAGCATATTAATTCTTTTCAACTGATTTTTTTTCTATTACTTACTCAATACTATGTTATCTTAAATACTGTTTTGTTAGTCTATCAAATAATGTTTAACTTGTTCATGAATTAAGGAGTACTTACAAATTCATTCTACAAAGTCAGCATTACCTTGATACCAAAACCAGATACAGATACCACAAGAAAACTGTAGACTAATAGACTAATATCCCTGATAAATGTAGATGCAAAAGTTCTCAAAAACAAATTAGCAAACTGAATTCAAAAATACATTAAAGTATTGTATATAATAAATGAGATTTAAGCATGGTTCAACAATGTAAGTAAATAAATGTAATATATCAATAAAAGATAAAAATCACATGATCATCACAATAGCCATTTGACAGACTACAACACATTTTCATGATAAAAAATCCTTAACAAATTGGGTAAAGAAGGAACATAAGTCACCATAATAAAGGCCATGTATGACAAACCCATATGTAACACTATGATCAATGGGGAAAAACTGAAAGCTTTTCATTTGAGATCAGAAACAAGACAAGGAGTCCATTATCACCACTTCTATTCACTATTATACCCAAAGTATTAGGGAGACCAATTAGGCAAGCCATAAAAAATAAACAGACAAACAAATAAATAAATGGCATCCAAATCAGAAAGACATAAGTAAAATTCCTTTGCTAATAATATATAGAAAATCTCAGAATCAAATAAAACACTTAGAACTACTCAACAATTTCAGTAAAGTGGCAGGATACAAAATCAACATATGGAAATAAGTTGCATTTTTTACACTAATGATGAAACACTTGAAAAAGAAATAATGAAAACTATCTTATTCACAATAGCAACAAAAACAATACAATACTTAGGATTAAATTTAATCAAGGAAGTGAAATATACATAAAATGAAAAATATAAGACTTTGTTGAAAGATATCTAAGAAGACATAAATAGAAAGACATTCCATGTTCGTGGATAAGAATATTGTTAAAATTCCATACTACCCAAAGCCATTCCAGATTCAAGGCAGTCCCCATCAAAATATTAAAGGTATTCTTTACATAAATAGAAGAAATAATCCTTAAACTTGTGTGAAATAACAGGATCCCAAATAGTCAAAGTAATCTTGAGGGGGGAAAAAGCCAAATGTATCACACTTTCTGATTTCAAACCATACTACAAAGCCATAATAATAAAACAGTGTAGTAGTAGCACAAAAATAGACACACTGACCAATAGAACAGAATACAGAGCCTAGAATTAAATCCTGGCATATAATGTCAACTAATATTTGACAAGGGGCAAAAACATAATGAAGAAAAGATGGTCTCTTCAACAAATGGTGCCAGGAAAACTGGAAATTGACTCTTATTCAATGCCATGAATATTAACTCAAAATGGATCAAAGATTTAAACAGAAGACCCAATGCCATAAAATTCTTCAAAGAAAAACATGGGGAAGCACCTCCTCTATATTGGTTTTGGCAATGGTTTTTTGAACATGGTAGCAAAAGTACAAACAATAACAACAAAAATCAACAAATTGGACTACATCAAACTCAAAATCTTCTGCACAGCAAGAGAATAAAATGAGAAGACAACATACAGAATGGGAGAAAATTTTTGCAAACCACATATCAGATAAGGGGTTAATATCCAAAACATATAAAAAAACTTATATAAATTAATAACAGGGCAAAAACTGATTAAAAAATAGAAGGACCAGATAGACATTTTTGCAAAGAGGACATCAAAATGGTCAACACATGAAAGGATGCTCAACGTCACTAATCATCAGAGAAATGCAAATAAGCACCATAATGAGATATTATCTTACAACTGTTAGAATGGTTATCATCAAGAGGACGAGAGAGGTACTGGTGAGGATATAGTGAAAGAGAACCCTCATATACTGTTGTTGAGACTGTAATTTGGTCCAACCACTGTGGAAAGCAGCATAGAGGTCACACCCCCAAAATTAAAAATAGATCTACCATCAATCCGGCAATTCTACTTCTGGGTATATATCCAAAGGAAATAAAAAACAGATTTCTGAGACATATGTGAGCCCCATGTTTATTGCAGCACTATTCACAAAAGCCAAGATATGGAAACAACCTAAAAGCCCATCAGTGGATGAATGAACAAAAAAATATGCCATATACATACAGTATAGAATAGTTTTCGGCTATAAAACAAAACAAAACAAAACAAAACCCAGTATCTTGGTATTCACAACAGGAATGAGCCTTGAGCATATTATGTATGCTAAGTAACATAAGTCAAACAGAGAAAGACAAGTAATGTATAGCATTTTATTGTAGAATCTAAAAAATGTTAAACTCATGAAAAACAATAAAATTGTGGTTACAGGGGGATAAGGGTGGGGAGATTAAGACTGATGTTAAGGGAACAAACTTGCAACAAGTAGTAAACAAACCATCAAGATCTAATGCACAATGCAATGAACAAAGACAACAATATTGTACAATAATTATATAACTGGCAAATATGGCTATAATAGCAATCATAACATGTAAATGTATCAAATAACACAGTCACCTTTTAAATTTACATAATGTTATATGTCAAATTCAATAAAAAGGTGTTTGAATGTTTTCCTGGCCTATTTTCTAGAAGCACTTGCATGATTTGGAATTAATTCTTTAATTATTTAGTAGAAAAAATGTGTTATATTATTTGGACATGGAGTTTACTTTGTAGGAAGATTTTTAAATATAGACTCAATTTTTTGCAGATATCAAGCTATGCAGGATTTCAGTTTTTCCTTTTGCTTTGACGTTATATAACTCAAGGAATATGATAAAGTATAAATTTTTTTATTTGTTAATATCAAGTTTTATCTTTTTAATACTACTTGCAATTATAGCCCTTTCTGCTGTTTGATCTTGATATAGGATATTTTTGTCTTGACTTTCTTAAGAAACCATATACACATGCTATTATTAGTCTTTTTAAGATTCATTGGTCTTGATTCTCTTTATTGTTATTTATTTCATTAATGTCTGCTCTATATAAACATCATGTTCCATTGTTCTAATTTATTATTTAATTTGAATATCTTTTCTTTAGTTGGATACATAACACACTAACATTCTAGACTTTCTTATTTTTTAGCACATAGATTTATAGCCATAAATTTCTTTAACAATTGATCTGCCTGGATCCAATAAGTTTTGGTGTTTAGTTTTTGTTTTTTTTTTTTCAAATAAGTATTTTTCAAATATTCATTGTAACATTTTTTATTCAAGTAATATTTAAGAGTACATTTTTATACTGCCAGATATAAAAAGTTTTCTGATCAAAGACAGTATGCTATAACATTTTAGTTCCTTGAATTTTATTAAGATTTCTTTTGTGGCTCAGCATATAGTACATTTTGAAAACTGTTCCATGTATCCTAACACAATTTTATCTTCAACTGTAAGCACAATATTTTATATGTATCTATCAGATTATGCTTGTTCATGAACTGGTTAAACTTTCATGATTGCTGTTTGGTATGATTCATATACTAGTTACTAAGTGTTGTGTATTAAAATCATGCATTATAGATTATTCTTTTTAGTTATGTTTTTCTGATGAGTGTACCATTAATCATTATCAAATTGCCCTCTACTTAGCAATGCTTTTGTATTACTATCTACTTTGATATTCTGACTTGAAATTTTGCCATTGACTATGTAATTAATATTTTTCTTTAGTCTTCACAACTATAAACTTTTGAGATAATATATGCACTATCTTCACTGCAAGAGTAATTTTAATGAATGTCACTATCTAAAACATTACACAACTACAATACAGATATATTTCCTAAGATAATAATATATTACTTATGTATCCATTTGGGATGTTTATATGGAAATTTTCCCACAGATTTACCTTAGCCTGCATCGAACTATGTATCTGTAAGTTAACTGGTAACAAACCTTCCACAAGTTTATAAAATATGAATACTTACCGCTATTGTGCCTTTATTGACAGTTGTGTAGAACGGAAACAGACTTAACTGAATTTCTGAAGGACTTGTAAATGGAATCTTGACTAGGTGGGGAAACAAATGAAGGTAGATGGAGTCTATAGATAGTGAGCTGGTGAGGGACACAATGTTGTAGAGTGCTTAAGAAGAGCTAAATTGAGTCAAATCAATCCTATTAATACTTGAAGGGTAAGACACACTAAATCACAAAGGAAGTTCCCCAAGATTTTAAGTAGGCTCAATATTAGTGTAACTTTCACTGTGGTCTTCCACATTGAGATAAAATAAAATATAACTGAAATTCACAGGAATCAAAAGTTTCAAGAAGTCTGTGGCCTAAATATTAGGGGGAAATTACTTTTTTTAAAAAAAGACAGTGAATCTTGTAAGAATAATTTCCTGACAAATTAAAAACTAGGCAATTGTCTGAAATCATTACTGAAGAGAGATGTGTATCTTAAAAGCATAGGAAGTAATAACAATAAGAAGAGGAAAGTGGATAGCATGCATTTTAAGAGTAAAAAGCCTTTTAAAGGCAGAAGAACAATGCCTTCTTGTTTAATTCAAAGGAAGGCTATATTGTTCACCAAATTATTCACAAAATTTCTCTTTGATTTTGTAGAAGTACAAGTAGGAAGAGTCTTTAAAAGAACTGCCACTTTATTTCTTCTGAGAAAAACTACATTCCATTCCAATGAGATGAAATACTACTTAAGTAAGAATAGAGAATCTCTTCTTCCAAAATAGAATATATGATGCACAAAAACAATGAATGAGGTTAAGGGGAGACAAATTATAGCACTGTGAGGAAAGATAAGAATGAGCGGTACTGAAATAAAGGCACAGGGTGGCATTAGGAAAAAATGAAATGGGTATGAATGCAGCTGAAAAGTAAGAAATCCCATAAACTCACCATGTGGGTGAAGATAGAGGAATGTGCAGAGTTGGCTGAAATAACTTGCTGTATAATTTTAATCACGTCTTATACTGAAAGTTACTGAACCAGGAACAACATTAAGTTCCTGGTGGTAGAGAAGACAATATTTGTTACATTTCAAAATGTTTCCAAATAAGGCAACTTAAAAAAAATCTTTAATTTATTTCTGGGACAACAATTACCTCTCTGCATACAAGTGTCCATACACTTTTTGTCAGCAATGGTAATATTTGGACCAGAATATTTCCTCTTTCCATTTAGTAGAAATACAGTGTTAAAAATATGTCCATTTACAAAGAAGCTTTAGCTCATATTCCAGGAAATACTTGCTGATTCTAAGACATTCAAAGCAAATTTTTATTTTTCTTTCATTCCTTGATATCCAATTTACCTTTTATCTGATGTTGCATAAAATCCTTCTTGAAGCACAGAGAATAGATTCAACAGTTTTCCAACAAGTTGTTTACTTGTTTACTTGTTTTTCTTTTTTCCCTCTATTCTCAACTTCTATTATATTTTTAAAATCAATACATTTTCATGTCTATGCTCTTTACCATACAGTTTATGCAGTTTCCTTTGGTTCTGCAAAATTAAATGTTTATGAATATATATATGCTAAGAGTCCCAGTCTGCCTACTGATTCTGAGGACAGCTTTAAGCAGCGGATGAGGCCCAGATGGGAGAGAATTGAGGGTTGGCAAAGACAGGAGTAGAGGGCAGAGTTGACAGCCACTTGGGAGCTGTTAAAAAGAAATCTGCCAAGATCTGGAGAGACCTCAGAAAGGGAATCAAGGAATGAACTGGGCAAATGTGTCAGTGGAAATCTGTTCAGTGTGCGAAGTTAAGAAGTCTAGCTTTCTGATTCATGGATCATGTGTAAAACACTTATAGGAAAGGTAATGCAGTGACAAAACACCATCAACTTGCTAAAGTGTAGAAGGAATATTGTGAATCTCAACTATACCCTTGCTTTAATAACCTGCCCTGCTACTCATATTTGAATTCAAATGTAAAAAGTTTTAAAAGAACCTGGAAAATATTTTAGGAAAACTGTTCAAATCTTATCCATATTAGGAATCCTAATAAAATATACTGGTTCAACATCGAAAGAAAAACTGGAAGTGTTAGAATTTTCTGAAATTGCTCCTTGATTACATTGAATTTTGAATGGCCATTATCCCATAGACAATATGTGGGTAATAAGTCTCAAACTGGCTATTTTAGGGAAAAGACTGAATATGTGCCAAATATGTTGGAGCACATCAAACATACATAATATTAATGAGTAAAAATAGTAAATCAAAGAGAAATGTGTAAATTAATTATGATAGCTTCTCGTGAAACTTTTCTTATATACTTGCAAAAACTTCAAAGTAGTTTCCATATATATTTGATATATTTATTTTTACATCCTTACAATTGCTTCGACATATTCAATTTTCATGTTAAAGGAGAACATCACTCACATGGAAATCTCTAGTTTTCATTGACACACACACACACACACACACACACACACACACACACACACAATCATTCTGTAACCAGACCTACATTCTTTTCTCTATAAATTTCTCATGAACATTTCCAACATTGAATAACTTACAGTGGACATGAAAGTGAATGCACATTTATATTTAAATATTTCTGTACATTCCAATATATCCATAGAGAGGTCTCTCTCTGTCTCTCTCTCTCTGTCTCTCTGTCTCTCTCTCTGTCTCTCTCTCTGTCTTTCTCTCTCTCTCTCTCTCTCTCACACACACACACACACACACACACACACACACACACACACACACCTGTCTTAAGAAGAAATATATTTTTAGTTTTCTATCTAAAACTCAATGATAAAACTCCAGCATCTGTTTCTGATAAAGATTTACATTAATTTTTATAGGAGTTTGGGATATGGAAGAGTAAAAGTGCACACCGTTTAGACACAGAGTAATTTATCATTTATCAGCACTGTGGAATAATATAAAGGTATTGCATTGAACAATACAGTAAAGTTTCTATTCTCATCATTTTAACCAAGATTTGACATCTCCTTATCTGTGACTTAAAAAAAGATTATTTTTTTTAGCCTACCACTTGAGAAAGATATATTGCCCCTTTGTTGTTTATCAGACTTCTTTTCAGTGTGATTTTCACAAACATTTCCAGAAATAAGTACTCATAATAATGTAAAGTAGCATACATTTCCCAAAGTGTTTTTCAGCCAGCACTTTAGGAAAAAATAGCCAATGTTTAGTCAGCATGTTACAGAAAAATTTAAAAAGTAGAACATTACGTCTAGTAACAAGAATTTAAATCAATGTTTATACATTGAGGAATGGTTAAATGTACATAATGGAATAATAGCCATTAAAATAAATTAGTTATATCTCTTCCATGTGTCTAGGAGGTGTATTTCAAAAAGAAAATGAATAAGGCATATTTCTCCCTCTTGAAGTATTCCTCCAAGTCATATGGTAGAAGTGTAACTAATTATTTATAATGCTATCCATATTGTAAATATATCATCATTTATAAGCACACACATGTTTATCTATGTTTTATATATCTGTACTAATATATATAATGATATATGTCAATATATCATTATAGGAGCATGTAAGTACTGAGGATAATAAAGGACCCATATTACTACCTATTAGGTGGCTAATATACATTGTTTTGAGTGGGTAGTTATATGGAGGGAAATAAGTGTAATAATAGATATACTGTTGATTATTAAACATTTATGTATTTACACAAAACACATGTATATACATACATATAAAATTAAATAAAATTATTTAAAAACAATAAAACAAGAGGGACAATCTTTTTGTCCATAGCATTCCTGAATGTCTCCTGATTCTCACTCAAGATGCTTCCTTTCTGTGAAACTTGTCTGTATGAAGAATGCTGGGAAATTGTTCCTGAGCAACATATCTTATTTTTGTTTCTGTTGATGTTCTTGTGTTATTGTTATTTTACTAAGGCTTTAAAAATGAGAATCAAAATTACTTGAGATTTTTGATTTGGGAACAAACTATAAAATCAAAGCATTATTTTTCTCAAATAACTTTTCTACAAACCATAAGATGCTGGTTCTAACTTTTCATTTCATTCATTTATGCAAATATATCTAAAATTTAATTCAGCCATATACTCAGATCTTCACAATCCAAAGTAGCTATGTATCTGTTTGGTCTCTTCAACTTACTGTACTATTAGATCAAAGCATAGCAATAGTTGTCCACATATTTACATATTTTCTGAACTGCTAGGAAATTGATCTGAGAATTAACAGAACAATCTGCGTAATTTGAGGGAGATAACAGGGTAGGTACATTGTACAGAGAGACAAATTGGGGGAGAGTAGAGCCTCAGTGCCAGAGAGGAGAGGGAGACATTTTCGCAAAGAGGAAAAAGAGAGAGGTGGAGAGAGAACATTGCATCAGGTTTGCACAAGGAAACACTCCCCCCCCCCCCCAGATAGCAGCTGGGTAGAAAGTGACAACACACTCTGGGGACTGCCCAATAAACTGTTCTCCAAAACCAATGATGGGAGAAAAAGGAGAGGGTTTCAATAGTGCCAGTTTCTTATAAACAACAGAGCACAGAGTCTGACCTTTCAGAACTCAACTCCTGGTTATTCTCTGGGAGGAAGAAGGGCAGTGCCATGGGAGTGGGCAGCACAGTCTGAGGGTCCCCTGGGTTGCTCTGGGAGAAGAAGTTCTGCTTGGAGTGCATTTGGCAAAGGTGATACAGCCTCTGTGTGGGCTAAAGACATGGTCAGTGCCATTGAGCTGCCATGTTCACCAGTAGAGGAACAAAGACATTGGTTGAAGGCTGCAAACTCCGGTGCTTCCTGTGTGTTGAAATTTACCAAAATTTTGGAGCTGCTACCACTGTGTGGCCACAGGACCAGGGCTTGGGACAAGCCAGTACCAGCCACAGCATGGGAAGACCCTTCCCTGGAGGGTCATTGCGAGTCCAAACCACAGGGGTCTCCAAAGTGTGTGGGGCTTTGAAACATAGCTGCACCTGAAATAAAACTCTGGAGGGAGATGCTGCCTAGTAAGCAGATAGCTCAGACACAGAGGGGAAAGGCAGGGAGCTGATGGAAGCATAAGACGCAGGAGGGGTGATAATCATACATCTGTGAGGGCGAACTCATTTTCAAAATTAGTACTACACAATCCACCCTTGAGCTAAAGAGCACTGCCAAGTGGAGAATGGAACCATTACACCCAGCCCCACTCTCTGCACCCACCCAGGCACATCTCCACTAAGTTGACCTGAGAATCAGAGCAGCAGGTTCCTCCTCCAGAACACCAGCACAAATCCCGTCCACAAGCTTAGTATATGGACCATAAAATGCTGCATAGTTTCAGCTCTAGGGGAAACTGGATATAGCTTCATTTGTGTTTTGTTTGCTTGTTTGTTTGTATGGTTTTTGTTTTTGTTTTGTTGTTTGGTTTTATTTATTTTTGAAAGATAGTGTGCACACAAGTGGGGAAGGGGCAGAGAGAGAGGGGTACAAAGGATCAAAAGTGGGCTATGCAATAACAACAGAAAGCCTGATGTGGGGCTGGAACTCCCAAACTGTGAGATCATGACCTAAGACAGATGCTTAACTGACTGAGCCACCCAGTTGCCCCATTGTTTTAATTGTTTTTTTTTGTTTGTTTGTTTTCTTTTTCTTTTGTTTCATGGATACAGAAAGAGAAAATTTTTTAACTATTTAATTTTTTTTTCATTTTTAATTTTTTCCTCTTCCTTTCTCTTTTCTCTTATTTCTATCAACCTTCTCTTAATAAGCATACCAAAAAACACATAGGATCTAGCTTCCTTTATTTGCCTTTTTTTGATGTTTAAATTTCTATTTCATTTTATTAATAGTATTATTGTTTTTTTCTTACTCCAAAATGACAAGACAAACAAAGGAAGAAGAGGGCCAGGGATTTAATCAAAACATATATAAGATATCTAAACTAGAATTTGAAGCAACAATTATAAAGATACTAGATACACTTGAAAAAAGCACAGAAGACACATGAAAATCCCTTTCTACTGAGATAAAAGAACTAAAATCTAGTCAGGCCAGAAATGAATAATGCTATAATGGAGATGCAAAACCAAATAGAGACCATAAAAACGAGGATGGAGCAGGCAGAGAAGCAAACTAGCAATATAGAAGATAAAGTTGTGGAAAATAAGCTGAAAACAAGGGGAAAGCAAAGGTCAGGGATCATGAAGACAGACTTAGGGGACTCAATACTTATTAAAACATAATAACATTCATATTATAGGAGTACCAGAAGATGAAGACAGAGAAAAAGGGGCAATATGTTTATGTGAGCAAATTATAGTTCAAAACTTCCCTAATCTGGGAAGGAGAAGACATCAAAATCCAAAAGCACAGAGAACTCCCATTAAATTCAACAAAAGCTGTCCATTGCCAAGACATATCATAGTCAAATTCATAAAATACACATACAAGGATATAATCATGAAGTCAGCAATAGACCAAAAAAAAACAAAAAAAAGTCCTTAACCTAAAAGGGAAGACAGATCAGTTTCACAGCAGATCTGTCCACAGAAACTTGGCAGGCCAGAACAAGTGTCAAGATATATTCAACATGCAGAATGGGAAAAATATGCAGCCAAGAATACTCAACTGAGCAATGTTGTCATTCAGAATAGAAGGAGAGATAAAGAGTTTCCCAGACAAACAAAAACTAAAGGAGTTTGTGACCACTAAACCAGCACTGCAAAAAATTTTAAGGGGGAGTCTGAGTGGAGGAAAAAAACAAAAACAAAAACACCACAAAAGACCAAAAGCAACAAAGACTAGAAAGGATTAGAGAACATCACCAGAAATACCAACTCTACAGGTAACACAATGGCACTAAATTCATGCCTTTCATTAATCACTCCGAATGGAAATCAACTAATGCTCCAATCAAAAGACAAAAGGCATCAGAATGGATATAAAAATAAGATCCATCTATATTCTGCCTACAAGAAACTCATTTTATACCTAAAGACACCTTTAGATTGGAAGTGAGGGGATGGAGAACCATCTATCATGTTAATAAACATCCAAGGAAAGCCAGAATAGACATTTTTCCAAAGAAGACATCCAGGTGGCTAACACACACATGAAAAGATGCTCAACATCACCTATCATCAGGTAAATACAAATCAAAACCACATGGGATACCACCTCACAGCTGTCAGAATGAATAAAAAGAAAAAAACAGATGTTGATGAGCATGTGGGGAATGGAGAACCCTCTTACAGTGTTAGTGACTGGTGCAGCCACTCTGGAAAGCGGTATGCAAGTTCCTCAAGAAGTAAAAAATAGAACTACCCTATGACTCAGAAATTGCACTACTAGATATTTACCCAAAGGATACAAAAATAAAGATTTGAAAGAGTACATGCACCCAATGTTTACAACAACATTATCAACAATAGCAAAACTATGGGGTGATCCCAAGTGTCCATTGAGTGATGAATGTGTAAAGAAGATGTGGTGTGTATGTGTATATATATACATACACCACACAATGGAATAGTACTCAGCCATCAAAAGTAATGAAACCTTGCCATTTGCAATAACGTGAATGGAGGTAGAATGTATTATGCTAGGTGAAATACATCAGAGAAAGAAAAATACCATATTATTTCAGGTCACACATGGAATTTAGGAAATAAAAAAAAAGATGAAAAGTTATATGGAAAGTTGAGGGGGAGAGAAGAGAGGGAAACAAACCACAAGACACTCTTAATGACTGAGAACTAACTGAGGGTTGATGGAAGCAGGTAGGCAGGTGGAGGATGGGCTATATGGGTGATGGGTACTAAGGAGGGTACTTGTGATGAGTACTGGGTGTTGTATGTAACTAATGAATCACTGAATTCTACTTCTAAAACCAATATTGCACTGTATGTTAACTAAATAAAATTTTAAAGGGAGGGAGAGAAAGAGAGAAAGAGAGAAAGAGAGAGAGAGAGAAAGAGAAAGAAAGAAAGAAAGAAAGAAAGAAAGAAAGAAAGAAAGAAAGGAAAGAAAGAAAGACGGAGAGGGAGAGGGAGAGGGAGAGGGAGAGGGAGAGGGAGAGGGAGAGGGAGAGGGAGAGGGAGAGGGAGGAAACTATGAAGACTGGATTTCCTGGCTGGCTCAGTTGGTGGAGCATGGGACTCTTAATCTCAGGGTCATGAGTTTGAGCCCTGCATTGGTTAGAGAGATGACAAAGGAGGGGGAGGGGGAGTAGAAGAAGAATGTATGAAGAGAGATTCACCCACAGCCATATTCAATGGACATGATGTGGTGACAGTCTCCAAGAGCCAAAATGTCCTCTTCCACTCTTTCAGAGATGATAATCATGATTTGTGATGCCTAACTTACTGTCCCTATTTGTTACTCTACCATGCTTCATTATGAGGCAACTTTCTTGTTGTTCAGGAAAAGATAAATGTTTGCAGAATATCTTATGGTTCCATTTACATGTCTCGTTGCCTTTGATAAAAGGTATCACATACTAGAAAACATAACAGCAAATTATTAAGCTGAACTTTGTCTTTTCCAACCCCCCTCCCCACTGAGATAAAGAATCAACACTGGGCATATAAGTAGCCCTCTACTGTGATGGATAACACAGAATGTTCCAAAGGTCTTTGGGCACATATACCAACTTTTTCTCTTGCATTTCCTTCATAAATGCACCTTGTTATTAACTACTTGGCAAGGATGGCCTCTGATATCCTTCCAACAAAGGTTTTGAGGTCAATAGAAAGTCAGGAAACAAATTGTTTTGGCAAAAGAAAATTGCTCTTGCCTCTCTATTAGAAAAACGAAAGCATTGCCCTGATTGGTGAAGCTTTCAAAATTATCAATCTAAGTTGATGCAAGAGTCTTTAACAGTTTTAAGTATTCAAGATATTCCCCTTCACATTCCAAAGTGTTCATGATAGATGAATATTTTGAGTTCAAATCTTCTTTGTGACAAGTGATCTCTTGCTCTTGTGATCCACCATCATCCATGATGCAAGGGATAGTTTATGATAGAAATGATTCCAATGTCTTCTATTATTTTCTAAAATATGTATGAAGTACAATATTCATGGAAAAAGTTTAAGCGTACACTTTAATGTATTCTTACAAACCTAAAATGTTACTAGCATGCAGATAAAAAACAACTTTACTAGCAGACCTGCAGCACCCCCTTATATCCCTATTCAGTCACTACATACTCAAGGGTAAAAAATTTGATAACTTCTACTACCACAGATGTGTTTTGTCTTTGAAATTTATATAAATAAGAATATACAGTGTATAACTTTTCTGTCTGCTGTATTGCACTCAACATTACATGTGTGAGATTCAAAAATAACTATTGTGTATAATGTAGTTCATACATCCTCAACGCTGTATAAAATCTTATTCTGTGAATATATTACATTGCATCCACTGAATTTTGATAAGAATATATGTGTAGTTTCCAGTTTGAGGCTGTTAGAAATAACTAGCAATGAATGTGTTTTGGCGAACTTCTGTTTGTAATGCTGTTGTGTATACACCTAGGAAGATAGAATTTTTGTGCAAAACGGCATGCATGTTGTACTCATTTCCTGCTGCTGCTGTATCCAATTACCACAATCTTGGGAGCTTAATGCAACACAAATTTATTCTCCTCATTCTAGGTGTCAGAAGTCTAGAAATGGCTCCCCGGGGCTACATTCCTCCTGAAGGTTTTAGGATAGAATCCATGTCCTTGCCTTTTCTGCTTCTAGACGCCATCTATATTCTTTGGCTCAAAGCCTCTCCTGCCACCTCCAAAGCCAGCATCCTCTCTGCTCTCTGGCCTCTGCTTCCATCCTTACATTTTGTCTAACTTTGATCCTCTTGATCCCACTTAATATGAACTTTGTGGTTACACTGGGCTCACCCAGATAATCAGCATTATTTCACATCTCAAGATCCTTAATTTAATCACATGAGCATAGTCATTTTACCATGTAAGTTTAACTTGTTCATAGATTCTAGGGATTAGGATATTGACATCCCTGAAGACATTATGCAGCTTAACGCATATATGGTCAGTTCTAATGGATAATACTGAACAGCTTCCCAAAGTGGTTTTATCAATTTATATGTCCACCATCAGGGTATGAAAAATTTGGTAGCTTCAGACTTAACACAGCCTTATGAACATGTAGAATCACCTGTATTCATTTTAGCCATTCTGCAGGTATACAAAGGTATCTATTGTGGTTAATTTACCTTTTCTTTGTGACTAATGAGGTTGAATATTTTTTCATTTATTTCTTAGGCATTTGGATATTTTATTTTGTAAAGTGTCTATTCACATTTTTGTTTGTTTTTATTGGTTTATACAGTTGAATTTTTCTTCAGAGCTAATTACAGTAATTAAGTAGGCAAAATAAATTTCAAATATATTTTCCCAGCCCATGGGGCATCTTTCATTCTCATAAGGGAGTCTTGAGATGAACAAAGTTTTCAACCTTAATAGAGTCCAGTTTATTAAAATTTTATTCTATGGCCAGCCCTTGTTATATTGAATAATTATTTACCAACTTCAATATTTGCCTACTCCTTTGTCATAAACCTGATGCCACTTTATGTGTATGTATCCTTCTGGACACTCAGTCTGTTCCATTGATATGTGTCTATCATTTACCTAATAAAACACTTTTGGAATTTCTATGACTTTATAATTAATCATTCACCTTATTTTTACTTTTGGCATATGTGTTCTGTTTCAGATAGGTATGTGTGTCATTATGTCTGAAACATTTAACAATACTGTACTAGTTGATGTGTACTTAAAATAAAAAAAAAAAAAATACTTGTCCATGATTAACTTATGGTCTCCTTAAGAGGTTTAGAGTGTGATATATTTTTAGGAATCACAAAAAGTTCTAGTTGACCATGATCTAGTTAGAGAGAATCACTGAAAAATTTTATAAGAGAGAGGAAATATATTCTGATAAGTATTATGATATATTATGCTACCAGCTTAATAAAGGACATATTGAAATAATGCCAAATACAGGAATCATGATTGAAATATTTTGCAGGATGTGAAAAGAACATGTGGGTTTCAAGGGGAAATTAATATTTAATTATCTGCAAATAAAGAGAAGGTATGACAATACTTTACTCTTTTCCCATATTTTCCCCAAAAGTCAGATGAATTCTCAAGCAAATATATATATAACCTTTCAAGCTGAAATCCTACATTTTGTCAGATGGAGCCATCATAGAGAGTCACAATTTTACTTTCAAACTGTAGCAGCACAATTAATTTAACATTTAAAATCACACACACACACACACACACACACACACACACACACACACACACAATCAGGAAATAATAGAATATATCATACACACATCACAAATGTGATGGCAGTTTTAAGGAGAATAGGCAATCGAAAGTAGACTATTATCAGGTAATCATTACAAACAGCTACAGAGTTGGGCATAGAACCATTCTGTATTATTTATTTTTATTTCTCCTTTTTCCTTCTATTTTATATAAAGAACACTGGTGGTGGTTACATTATAACTTGTTTTATATGGGAGTTTGATATGACAGAACAATACTGTAATAAATTAGAAGTTTATGTGATTTTCTATTTCCTCTGGTATTCTACACACACACACACACACACACACACACACACACACACACACACCTGTAGATAGAGAGAAAGAAAGATGATAGATAAGTTAGAGGCAAAAGTAAATAATCATTCTGGTTGCTCTTTATTCCTACCACTTCAATCAAGTTCCATTCTCTGCCCTGATTTCTGATCCCCAATGACTTCTTTGTCCTCATTCTTCAGGCTGGGTGAGGCCAAAAGAAATACTTCCATGAGATATGAAGGCAGCCTTACTAAAATGTCAGGCATGTCTCATACTCCCTCTCAGCATCACTGAGGTTCTGACAGTATCTATCTCTTTCATTCACTCTGGGGTCTAAACACATTATCTCCTTTCTGGTCTTTCAAATCTAGGAGTGATACAGCTTTTAACTATTACTTACTTTTTAGTTTCTATTGCTGTTATGTACCTACTCTGTTCACACTACAGTAAAGTGTCCCTACATTAAACTCTCCTTTCAGCTTTAACCTACTTAGTGTGTCATTTCTTAGGGGGAATGTTATAAATATTGTAGATTGAAACTATCTGCAAGTATCCAAGACCTCTCCCAAAGCACAAGAGACAAGGAAGACTAAAGAATATATTTGGGTGGTGTCAGTTTATTCATGAGTTGGGTTTACAGTTCTAGAAGACATTACCAGGGACATTGTTCAGTACAAATACATTATACAAGGCAAAAAAGAGATGCAATGATTGTTCGTCATGATGATATTAGACAACTGGGAAACTAAGGGTCGGGAAAGTTACTTTCTGCGTATGTATTTCTGCTATTTCTTGTTTCTGCTGCTTCTCACACTTGTCTGCCTGTAGAAGAATTACCACTTTACATTCAATTCCCCTTTTGACGTTTTTCAAGTGGTAGGATTCTGGAACTGCTCGAGGGCTGGCTTGTGGGAGTGAATTAGAGATTTTTCCCTCCACATAACACTAAGGATGACAAGTTACTTTCCTATTCATCTCCATGTAGTGGAGTTTCTTTCTCACACAACCTTACACAGAAAAGTATAAGCTTGTTTAAATCCCCAATTTATGCAGAGGTCCCTGATTGGAATTCTCTCCTTTATGGACCTTGTATTTACCTTTTATACCCTTACTTCCACCATTACTAAACAAAACAAAACAAAACAAAAAAACAAACTCAAGTTGTACAGATTTTGTTAGAAAACCTCATGGTTAAAATTCAGCTTTTAAGCTTAATTCCAAGGATCCTATTTTAATTTCATATTTTGGACACTGTGGCTTTAGTATCTCTGTGTTAGCTTGGTAATGTGAGAAAATATAGATAGATTGATAGTATCATTACACTATTCTAGCTGTTTCATTATGGGATTATTCACTGTGTCTAAATATATTACAATCCTACCTTTAATAATATTTTATTATTAGATCAGATTTATTAGGTAAAAGGGAATCCCTCAGGATTTGCAAAAAGTGGTGATTGTGAAATATGTTTTTCCTACTATAGCATTTGAAAACTTACCAATTTATGGATGTTTAGAAGTGAATTACTCCAGCCATTACTGATGAAATACACTGGGTAGACTTTTAGGAGATTTTTTTTAATGTTGTATTTATTTTTGAGAGAGACAGTGTGTGAGCAGGGGAGGGGCAGAGAGAGGAAGGCCAAAATCCAACGCAAGCTCCAGGTTCTGAGCTGGCAGCACAGAGCTGAACAGGGTGACTCGAACTCATGAACCCTGAGATCATGACCTGAGCCGAAGTTGGACACAACTGACTGAGCCCCCGGCACCCCTAGGAGCTATTATTCAGGTGGAATTATTGACTGTATCACACTAGCTCTTTATTTACCTTTTAGGAATAAGCTAGAGGTGGAGCTCTCACATGTTTAACAGACTCAGTTTACCTGAAGATCTTTTTTTTTTTTTAAATGTTTACCTTTATTTTTCAGACAGAGAGAGACAGAGCATGAGGGGAGAAGAGGCAGAGAGAGGGAAACACAGAATCAGAAGCAGGCTCCAGGCTCCGAGCTGTCAGCACAGAGCCCCACGCAGGGCTTGAACTCACAAACTGCGAGATCATGACCTGAGCTGAAGTTGGACGCTCAACTGACTGAGCCACTCAGGCGCCCCTGAAGATCTCTTTTTAATAGAGAGGTACAGTATTTAACTCAATCTGGAATATATCTTCAAAATTTTAAATGGTTTTAATTTTTTTTTTAGGTTACAAACTGTTTGTTTTTGTAATTTCAACATGAAAATCCTTGGTGATTTTTTTTTTTTCTCTTATGTGAAAATGTAATAATGTTCAACATACAAATGGCAATTATTTTTCTTTCTTTTTTTTTCTTTAAAGCTTATTTATTTTGAGAGAGTGTGTGTGTGAGCAGGGAAAGGGCAGAGAGAGAGGGAGAGAGAATCCTAAGCAGGCTCTGCACTGTCAGCACAGAGCTGAACACCGGGCTCGAACTTAAAAACAATGGAGCCAAAATCAAGCATCAGACGCTTAACCAACTGAGTCACCCAGGCGCCCCAGCAATTATTTTTCTATGTTTAAAATTCCCTTTGTTTTAGTAAAAAAATTATGTTTGGGTTTAAAGTATCTGTGAACATTTTAACTTCTACATATTTATTGAAATTAGGTTTTTATTTATTTAACCTTAATCATATATCCAATGCCTTGCTGTAGTCAACTTTTTAAAGAACTATTATTATGTTTAAATATGTCTTAGTTTTCCTATGTATGTATAAGGTAAAGTCACATCTAGTGCCCTTGGTGAAAGCATCTTTTATACTCAATCCACTTGGAGCCACTGTTTTCTTATTCTGTCCTAAGTTGCTAACTTACTCTACAGTTGGGCAAAAGTTCTTGTGAAGTTCTTATTTGTCTACATTTGAGCAGCATAATTTAACAATTGTGGAACAAAGCAGTAATTCACAAGCACTGATGATACGTTCCTTGTTCACCAGGTAGAAATTGGTTATTTTATGCATAATTTAACATATACCACATAAGTCGATACATACCGTTAACACAGAGAAATGATGAAAGAAATGCCTTTAGAAGTGAAAAAAAAAAATTAGAAATGGCCGGCCCAGATTTTATTATTCTACAGTAATTATATTTTTTCTAAACAAAAATACTTTGGGAAAATGATAGTATTTCAAAACATCCTACAATTTCAATAGGCTACATCACTAACACATTAGAGAAGACAGTAAATGTTCTTTAGACTTCATAGGGAATCTTCTTGTCAGCTTTTCCTAAAAATTATCTTTAAAATTTCTGCATGGATAAGGACACTGGAGTTTCATTTAAAAGTTATGCTTTTTCATAAAACATTATCCACACAGTACATGGTAAAGGCTAAATATCATTGAGGAAAATGTCAAATTAACATACTTTGTTTCTGTGAAATTGGCTACATTATGCTGGTAATTTAAGGCAAATCAACCTCCTTTATCCCAAATGGCTTCATAATAAAAAACTGTTTATGGGTCAATTTTGGGTGTCTGGGGGTGAATAGTTTCTTGAAAAATAATTTGGAGGTTTTAAGTGAGAATCATTAGTTACTTTATGAAAGATGGAGGGATGAAGGTGAGATTATTGTAAATTAAAAAAATGATATAGCAACATAGATTACATGTTTTTCACTGTGTTTTAGAGTATAATATTTCAGGAGATATGATACACTTATCCTCCACTCAGGATGAAGAAGGATTTCTAAGTGTTGACATTCAGGGTTACTCCATAAGAGCTGTCCTCAGAAGGCCTCGGCAGGATAATATCCCACACTGTGGGGGAGATACCTATTGGAATCCCTACCTCATATTCTTGTTGTTCCAGGAAAATTTCTTACAGTTCTCCAAAACACTTATACTCTACTATTTTGGTTGGCATAAAACATGCTTTTCTGTGATATTATCCATCTTTATTTGGAGGCAGTATTGAAGGTTAAACAGAGTCAATTAACCTGTACTTGTTCACAAGTTCAATGCTAAAACATTTTCATAATCAGAGAGAAAAAAGTCAGCACAGAGCCTGCTTCTGATCCTGTCTGCCTCTCTCTCTTACCCTCCTCCGCTCATGTGTGACACGTGTGTGTGCGCACATACATTCTCTCTCTCTCCCTCTCTCTCTCTCAAAAACAAACTTATGAAATATAAAATTTACTTCCTTTTTGTCCACTTCTTTAAATGTTATTTACGGGAGGTAGGTGGGGGGGATGGGCTACATGGGTGATAGACATTAAGGAGGGCACTTGTTGGGATGCACACTGGGTGTTATATGTAAGTGATGAATCACTTTCTACTCCTGAAACCAATATTACACCATATGTTAACGAGAATTTAAGTAAAAACTTGAAACAAACAAATATGTGCAATTTCACTTACATAATGCCACCTACACAATGCCATTTTCAGACTTCCACTAGGAAAGGGTGGAATAATTTTGAAATGCTCTAATTTATAGACATACATTTGTTTCTATAAACTTGATTTTATCTTTAGTTAGTTTTATTGTTACTTTTTCAAGAAATGCTACTTGAGGGTTCCTCATAGAAATAGGAAATCATAATTTATATAATCTTAAAATAAAGGCTCATGTTACATCTAAATAGGAAAGAAAAGCCAGATATGAAATGGGCAGAGAAGGCAATCACTGATGAAAAATGTGAGCACCACAATATAAGTTTATTTTATTTTAATTTTTCAAATATAATTTAATGTCAAATTGGCTAACATACAGTGTGTACAGTGTGCTCTTGGTTTTGGGGGTAGATTCCCCTGGTTCATCACTTCCATTCAATACCCAGTGCTATCCCAACACGTGCCCTTCTCAAATTCTATCACCCGTTTTCCCCTCCCCCCACCAACTTAATGTTTTTACGTTTATTTATTTGTTTTGAGAGAGAAAGTATGCGTGAGCTGGGAATGAGCAGAGGGGACTGGGGAGAGAAAGAATCCCAAGCAGGCTCTGCAGTGTCTGCATGGAGCCCAGTGCAGGGCTGGAACTCACCAACCATGAAATCACAACCTGAGCCGAAATTAAAGAGTCTCATGCTTAACTGTGTGAGTCACCCAGGGACCCCCACAAGATAAATTCATGTTAACAATTAAAATAAGGCAATTCAGGAAAGGAAGCAATGAACAAAATGAAAAGGCAACCTATTGAACTGGAGAAAATATTTGTAAATCATATGTCTTATTATGGGTTAATATCCAAACTATATAAACAACTCTTACAACTCAACAGCAAAAACAATAAATTATGTGATTTAAGAATGGGCAAAAGATCTGAATTGAAATTTTCCCAAAGATGACATACAGAACACCGACAGGTACGTGAAAAGGTGCTCAAAATCATTAATCAGGGGAATGCAAATCAAAACACAATGAGATGTCACTTCACATCTTTTAGAATGGTTATTATTCAAAAGATAAACAGTACCAAAGGGAGGCAATGATGGAGAAAAGGAAACTCTTGTGCAGGGTTGGAAGAAATGTAAATAGGAGAAGCTACTATGGAAACCAGTATTCAGAGACCTCAGAAAATTAAAAAAGAATTACCATACATAATTCAGTAATTCCACTTCCTGGTATTTATCCAAAGAAAATGAAAACACGCAAAAAAAAAATTTGCATCGCATGCTCTTGCAGCATTATTTACAATAGCTAAGATACAGAAACAATCTAAATGTCCATCAATGAATAAATGAATAAAGAAGATGTGGCGCACACACACATACACACACACACACAGACACACACACACACACACACACACACTGAAATACTACTCAGCCATAAGAAAGAGTGAAATCTTGTCATTTGCACCAATAAAAATGGATCTCAAAGGCAGTATGCTAAGGGGAATAAGTTGGATGCAAAGATACATAACATATGATGTCTTACTGTTAAAAACTGAGAACAAACTGAGGGTTGATGGGGGGTGGGAGGGAGGGCAGGGTGGGAGGGAGGGCAGGGTGGGTGATGGGTATTGAGGAGGGCACCTTTTGGGATGAGCACTGGGTGTTGTATGGAAACCAATTTGACAGTAAATTTCATATATTAAAAAATAAAAAAATAAAAAATAAATAAATAAAAAATAAAAAAAAAAATATGATGTCTTATATTTGGACTATTAAAAAATGACTAAGCTTATATATACAGAAAAGATTAGATGTTGCCAGAGGTAGTGGGTAGAGAGTTCGGGAGAAAGGGTTGAAGGGAATCAAGAGGTACAAACTTTAAGTCATAACATAAGTAAGTTCTGGGATGTAATGTACAGCATGGAGACTACAGTTCCTAATACCATATTGCATATTCAAAAGTTGCTGAGAGAGTAGATCTTAAAAGTTCTCATCACAAGAAAAAAAAAAAAAAAAAATATATATATATATATATATATATATATATATATATATATATATATATATATATATATATTTTAACTATGTAAGGCGTTGGATGTTAACTAGACTTAGTGTGGTAATCATTTCACAATGTACGCAATATCAAATCATTATGCTATACACTTGAACCAAATATGTTATGTGTCAATTATACCTCAATAAAAGATTAACAAAAACAAAAATAAATACAAAAGCTTCAAAATAGAATCACTTGGGGCGCCTGGGTGGCTCAGTCGGTTAAGCGTTGGACTTCAGCTCAGGTCACGATCTCGCGGTCCGTGAGTTCAAGCCCCGCTTCCGGCTCTGGGCTGACGGCTCAGAGCCTGGAGCCTGCTTCCGATTCTGTGTCTCCCTCTCTCTCTGCCCCTCCCCCGTTCATGCTCTGTCTCTCTCTGTCTCAAAAAGAAATAAAACATTAAAAAAAATAATAAAAAAAAAATAGAATCACTTATGCTGAAACCCACATCACAAAACTGATACTTAATTACAGTTTCCACTCTCCCAGAAATGGAATTGTAAAACAATCAGGAATTTCTCCATGAACACTGGTTAGATAATGTGTCTGGTAGACTCATGGCATACCATAAAGGAAAAACAAAAACAAAAAAAACAAAAAACTTTGCAAAAACAAATCTGCTTTTTGCCTAGTATAGCTTACTTGTTCCTGCTGCCTTCTGCCATAGTCTTTCATTTTGTGCAGCTCTTCAGAGCTTCTTTCTAACTGCTAGACTGGATGTTGCCCGATTCATGAATTACTGCACAAAGCCAGTAATATTGTTAAAATCTACTCAGTTTTTCAACAATGGTAATTGAACAGTATGGCCCATTATGTAAAACTAAAATGAATACTATTAATTTTATTCTTATATTAATACATTTAGTCATTTTATTTTTTAAATGCTGAATTAATCATTTTCTAATTATTTTAATATTATTGCTTGATGCTCCATATTTTAAATTTTCAACACATTTTTACTAAAAGAAGTGGTCCATTCTTTCTCACTCCCTTGAATGTGTGGCTTAAAAAATGTCACATTTTCTTTATTAAAATTGTAAAACTATTGATTTAAACATATTAAATGAAATTGAAATGTTTACTCAACCAGTTTTGAGTGCCTAGTAGGTGCGTGACAGAGTAACAAGCATGGTGGAAAATTAATCCTGCATGGAGGTTGTCCTCAGACATTGAGAGTTAGGCTATAAAAGATAAAATAATACATTGATCAAGTACTCAAGAAAGAGGGGAAGATGACTCTGGTAGTAGTAATTAATTGTTAAGTTTACAGGAAATTGTCACATATAGTGTATATGTATAGTATATATATGTATGTATGTATACACACGCACACACACATACACACACACACACACACACACACACACACACACACACACACACACGGGGCTCTATCCCAAGACCCGAGCTGAGCCAAAATCAAGAGTCGCACATTTAGCTAACTGAGCCACCCAGGCGCCTCTGTCATAGGAGTATTTTTTTAATTTTTTAAACGTTTGTTTATTTTTGAGAGAGACACACACACACGCACACACATACACACACACACACACACACACACACACACACCAGAGAATCCAAAGCGGACTCTAGGCTCCAAGCTGTCAGCACATATGTGGGGCTCAAACCTGTGAACCCCTAGATCAAGACCTGAGCAGAAGTTGGAAGCTCAACTGACTGAGCCACCCAGGTGCCCCCTGTTAAAGGAAGTTTTAAAGGAAGAAATTACTTCTACACAGAGACTTTAGTGAACAGTTGATCATGAGTCAGTCTTTCAAGATTATAAAATATTTGCATGAGCAGATATGAGAAAGGTTTATAAAAGTATATGTGAAAGCACTAGTTTTATTTAAATAACAACAGTTTACTATAATATATGTAAATTAACATATTAGTGGAGAAATTAAGAAAGGCTATATGATCTACAATTTCAGTTTTAGGAGTTAACCCCTGGACTCTTTTGATAATGTAGAACTGACATTTTAATATGTCTGAGTAGGAAGTGATGTAACTTGAATGAGAGATTAGAAACAGGCTGGCAAAAAATAATCACTTAACAATTTAACTCCTGAAAAGTAATTGTAATACATACAAAGCAATATCATCAAAGAATAATTTTACCATATTATATTGGGATATCAGAGTGTGAAGACTAAAACTGACAGTTCAAGAAAAATAATTTTTAAAAGCTTGAAGTTTATAATCACAATGATGAAATAAAAAAAATGAAAACAGATACAGAAAGGAAGATGGACATTTGATTGAGGGATATTAAAATTTGAGACTGGACAAAAATCTCAACAGTTTAGAAATCGCACTCTATGGAGAGAATTTGGAATTGGTTCTTGAAAAAAAAAACCTATGAGAATCACCTACAACCACATGTGTTAGTTGAAAGTATGAAATTAAGAAGGACAGATTTAGAGAGAGAAAGAATGAGTGTGAAGGACAAAACTTTAATGATGAGTAAGAAGTACTAGAAGGATACAATAGAAAAGAAGTCTGTGATGTAATAAAATCAGTAAGATAGTACAACCATGTCAAAAACTAACCAAGTTTTAAAAATGAGAAGGTAGCCAACAATGTCAGAAACAGAAAAATTGAAAAAGATTTCTAATATTATACCCACATCTATAAAATATAGATACAAACAGTGGCATTGCATACCATGAATTACTGAATTCTGATCATAAAAAAGACACAGTGCAAAGAGCTATTTATACTATGAATCCTCACTACAATCCTTCAAACTGATAAAGCGCTATTTTGCACAACCTATATTAGGGAATATCAGGCTGACAATCCAACTACAGGTTTCTCTGACCCAAGACCTTCACAGTCTTCCCAAGTATAGAACTATTTACCTTTTGTGAGGCATTTGTGTGTGTATACTCATACATGTATATATACAAGGTTTTCCACTGTCTAGTATCTATGTATGTTTGTGTGTGTGTGTGTATATATATATATACACACAACCTCAAATAACCTAATAAGCAATTTTTTGTTGAATCATCTGTATTAATTCTTTCTGCCAGTTATAGCAGCAGAGATTTATGAACCAGCTATAACATCCTGTGGATCCTAGTTTGTCTTGTTTTGTAAGAGCATTGTTCTTAAAATCAAGAGATCACTCTCTGCTAATAATTAGTCATATGAGATTTAAACTGATAGATTTAAATCTATCAGTTACCTTATTTTAATAAATAAATTTGCTTTACTTGTTAGAAACTATAATGTTATGAGTTAATATTTATGAGTTAAAGTTTCTTTTGTTGTATCTACAACTCTTCATTACTTCTTTAGAAAGAATTAACATCTACTCTCAGAGGTCATACCATATGTTCCTAAAAAGGCCCTTGCAATTTCTCTTTTATCAATAAAACCTTGAGTATACTTGCATTAATTTTACTTTATGCACGATTCCCAGATGTACAAACACATACATATATACATATAGAGTAATAGCATAAAGTATTGAAAAATTATCTTACAGTAAGAAAATGAACTTAAATGAAATAACTTAATGCACATTTTCATAGAGTTCATTTACCTTACTTTATTATTCAACTTTTGTGACACTGCAATGATAACTCTAATTAAGTTTAATTGTAAAATCCATTTGAGCTATTTTAAAGTTTTTGGAGATCATATTCAATGGTTAAGCAAATTAAAGTTCGGTAATTTAATTTGCCTATGAAAATAAGCTTGCTAAATTAATCCATAGCTAGCATAATTCAACTAAATAAGAAACAGGTTATAAGTTTTAATGTAATCAACTTAATTAAAGTTCATGTAATAAAAAGCTCCATCAGCATAATATTGAATTTATAACCAAAAGATAGTCAAGTATCTCTCAATTTTCTCTTAATCACTGATGTAGTTAAGCCGTTTTATATTGTAACAGGCATTTAAACCAAAACCTTGAGGCTGAATCTAGAAAGGAGTTAGAACTGCTCTAGTTTATTTTTAGTTGCCATATTTAAAATTACCCTTTGCTCTGAGATATATCATAGCCTAGTAGTAGATTCTATAGGTTGGCACATTTGACTGGAATTCAAAGCATTCAAGTCTATTTGTCTCTTCAAAATAAACCTTATTCTCTAATGAATAATATAAGTAATAATTGTACCTAACCTGAAGGCTTATAACAGAACTGTGTAAACTATCTATGCCTTTCTTCATTAGGAACATACACAATATTTTGAATTATATAGCCAATAAATTAAAGCTCACTGCAAAGAATTAGATACAAAGTAGTGAAAAATTTAAGGAAGATTCTCTTACAAGTATCTCATCCTAACACAGACCAAGAAACAGCAATTTACAGCTCTGTTTACCTTGATTATGAAGTCTATAAAACAAATATAAAGCCCCGATCTAGACAGAGACACAAACACAACTTTACTGAAAATATTGTCTGTAATGACATGCTAAAACTTCTCTGGACAACTTCCTCCACAGTTATCTTTCCGCACTGTGGAATAATCTTTTCAGCTAGAAATATTTCTCTAAAGAAAAAATTAAGCATTACACATGGTTTTTTGACTCACCAAGAGGAAATGTAAAGAAAAATGACAAGATGTGTTATGTAGATTCATGGAATATAATTTGCAAAATTACTTTACAGTTGGATTCAAGCATTCATACATAAAGTAAGATGATTTTGTATTTCCCTTAGGATAACTAGCTAAAAATCTATCTATCTAGCCTTGCCCTAACCCAAGCAGCACCAACTCCACACATATAATAATGTCTAGGATCAAAATATCCAACTTCTATATGGGTAAGAAAAAAATCACAATTAGTAAAATAAAACTCTACTCTTAATAAAATCTCTTTCTTTGATTTGCACATTGTAAGTCAGAGGAGCTTCACAAAGAACCGTGTTTTGCAACGTATCAGCAAGGAGATATGATTTGTGCTAGAGGTGCAGGCCCCTTGCACAGAAACTCTATTTCATTGGTAATGAAAAAACATCCATCTATCCATCCACCCAAATTTTCATTTGAAAGAAATTTAAATCATTGATTTCAATTAAGTTTGGTGACATTTGCATAATTTATTGGACTATTTAGAAAGATTGAACTCTACCTGTCAAAAGCAATAACTGTATAAAGTGTAACTATATCAACACAACCTTTTCTATTCCACAGAAAACAGGCTAAAGATCACTGATAGGGCATTGAAGGAGAAACATATACTAAAAAGTAGGAATAATAATCAGTTACTGACTAACTGTGGGATCCCTACCAATGTGTGTCAAAATATTAACATGAAGATACTAATCTCTTAAAGACACACCATCGAGGCCTTCCATTACATTGGCAAATTTGTAATAAGGATTAGGTTCTTAGTTTCTATGGATTTGCCATCACTGCATTCTTTTCAATATAATTCAAGTTGCTATTTACCAGAGGAAACATCAAAGGATTCTGATTTTTTGTAATCACTCAGTCAACTCATTTGAGGAGGAAATGATAAACTATTGCTGCCAGAATGCCTGTCAGATTTACAGCATCTTTGTCGCTTTCTAAGTCAAGAGTGAAGCATGCTATGATTCTATAAATTTCAAGTAGAAACATGCCTTTCACAGTCTGATTGCATGAATGAACATTCTTGCATTATCTATGTGAAACCAGAGGTGCTGTCATCAGTCAATCTTACTTTAGTATCCATTAGTCAGAAGTTAATTAGAATTACAAAAGTCTACATTAAAGATCATCCCACTCCTTCAGGAAAATTTTACTTCTCACACCCAAGTCATTCACATATACCAATAATGGATATACTAATTACCAGAAGTGCAACAAATGATGTTTTTACAATGGCTAAAACTGAAAAAAAGTTAGGTATTTCTAAATATCTAAACTTACATCTCTAGAATTTCTAGATTTTTAAACTATCACTTGAAATGTCTTTCTCTAAGTCATGTCTTCCTCTAGTCATTCTGAGTATTTCAGAAGTCTTTAGAATAAAAGTTATGTTTGACATTAGGATGAAAAATAATGAAGTTGTATCATTAGACTAGTTAAAAGTGTCATTAGAATTTAGACATTATGGTTAATCCCTTTTTCAAACATATGGTCTTGGTTTTTCTTCTTTCAGTGTTAAACATATGCTCTTGAATTTAGTCAGAAATTAAAGAAGCATCTAAAACTTGAAATGGAGAATAGGGTTAATATCTCTATGTGAACTGTGAAGTCCCAATTCTACAAGATATAGCAAGATGTCGTTTTAAAGGACTGCTCTAGAAAATCACTCAGAATAACTGGTCATATTTAATAAACTGTTTACTTGAAGGCTATCAGTTAGATAATATCTTAAAATAATTATTTGGCATCCAGTGCATTTATTTACTTAACGAAAAAAAAATTTAATGTTTACTTTCAAAATGTTTATATACTGTATTACAACAAAATAGGAAGATACAAGGAAAGATAAAATTTACTTCTAGACTGAAATATAAGTCTTAAATGACGAAGAATAACAGATAAATTCGAATAAAGAGAAGAAATTTTGGAGAAAAAAGAACACTGAGTCATGAGAGACTAATAATACAGATATACTGATGTGAATTCTCAACAAGCAGAAATCCAGAAAGGGATTATGTTACAAATGTTATCACAGGATACAAGTTATAGATATCTCTCTATATAGATATATTTTATTAGATATATTTAGCACTTACATAACAAAAAAGATTAACATTCCTGGCAGTTTAAGATACCAATTCTATAGTGAGAGATACTTAACACATAAAAAAAAATCAGAGGAGGTAATACAATTGTAAAAATCGGCAGTGAAATCTGCATCCCTGGGAACCAACATGGAACCTCCTGGTAAGAGTCTATATCACCTTTACCAAGTCGCTTAATTAATTAATTAGGCTAATATATTTTTTAAATATGCCAATGCCATTAATAATTGTTAAGAGCTTTATCATCTGAAATGGCAAGAATTGCTAGATAGATAACCATATGCAATATTTAATAGTATGGGCATGAAAGAAACAATCAACAAAACTCAAAGGCAACCCACCAAATGGGAGAATATATTTGCAGATGACATATCAGATAAAGGGTTAGTATCCAAAATCTGTAAGGAACTTATGAAACTCAACACCCCAAAAACAAGTAATCCAGTGAAGATATGGGCAGAAGACAGGAATATACACTTTTCCAAAGAAGACATCCAGATGGCTAACAGATACATGAAAAGATGCTCAAGATCACTCATCATCAGGGAAATACAAATCAAAACCACAATGAGATACCACCTCACACCTATCAGAATGGCTAAAATTAACTCAGGAAACAACAGATAGTGAGGATGAGGAGGAAGGGGAACACTTTTGCGCTGTGAGTGGAATGCAAACTGGTACAGCCACTCCGGAGAACAGTATGGAGGTATCTCAAAAAATTAAAAATAGAACTACCCTATGACCCAGAAATTGCACTACTATGCATTTATCCAAAGGATACAAAAATGCTGATTTGAAGAGGCACATGCACCCCAATGTTTATGACCACACTATCAACAATAACCAAATAATGGAAAGAACCCCAATGTCCATCAACTAATGAATGAAGAAAAAATAAGTGGTACACACACACACACACACACAATGGAATATTACTCTGAGATCTCAAAGTGTGAAATCTTGCCATTTGCAACAACATAGATGGAGTTAGAATGTATTATGCTAAGCAAAATCACTCAGAGAAAGATAAATACCACAAGATTTCACTCTTATGTGAAATTTACGAAAGAAAACAGATGAGCATAGGGGAAAAGAAGGGGAAAATATATAAAAAATAATATATAAAATCTAATAAGATAAAAATATAGATAAAATAAGATATAAAAAATAAGATCAAAAGAGAGAGGAAGGCAAAACATAAGAGTTTTTGTTTTAATGTTTACTAATTTTTGAGAGAGGGAGAGGGAGAGCATGAGGAGGGGAGGGTCAGAGAGGGAGACACAGAATCCAAAGCAGGCTCCAGGCTCTGAGCTGTCTGCACAGAACCCAACAAGGGGCTTGAACTCAAGAACTGTGAGATCATGACCTGAGCCAAAGTCAGACACTTAACTGACTGAGCCATCCAAGCTTCCTAAAATAAGAGTCTTTTAAACACAGAGTACAAACTGAAGGCTGCTGGAAGGGAGGTGTGTAGGGGGATGGGCTAAATGGGTGATGGGCATTAAGGAGGGCACTTGTTGGGATGAGCACTGGATATTATACGTAAGTGACTAATCACTAAATTCTACTCCTGACCAATACTATACTATATGTTAACTTAGTTGAATTTAAAAACACACACACAAAAAACAAACAACAATGACAAAAAAAAAAAAGCATGGACATAAGATTACCAGTTTTTATGTCTCTACCATTTCTAGTTTCAAAACCTCAGGTAACTTGAGTGTATATAGTCATTTATAAAAAAAAAATTAACATTATATCTTATATGTATGTGCAGGCTTAATTTAATTAATATATCTAAAGCTATTAACATGATGCTTGTTGCATAAAATAACACCTATTATTATAAAGTAGAACAGGTGATTTAGTGTAACATATTCAAATAATAAAGACATGGGCTGAGAACTTGTCTTCTCTCTTAATAATTACCTTAATTATCTATATTATGTAGACATAACCTTTTTGTATAAAAGGTAAATATGCAAACGTTGGACTTAGTGTAAGAAGTCTTTGATTAACACTGCTAAGTATTAATTTAGAAGAAAATGTCAGGCTCCAAAGAGCTAACAAGTGATGAAAATAATGAGAAATTCCTACTACTCAAACTCTTTAAGAAATCATCTTCTCCAATAAACATATTTCAGACAAAAGTTAAGTATCCATAATAAAGATACATGACCGCTATGTTATATTTCATTTTGGATTACTTAATATCTTTCTAAGCCATTCTAATTCTATATAATTATGTTTTTAATATCTGCAAAATATAGACAAGTTTCCTACTGCTACTTATGAAACACCATGTAAAAAATTTTGCCTTTTAAAAAAGTCAGTTCTTCAAATATTAGACGTTTCTATTAATTTTTACGTAGTTTTTAATAAAATGTTAGATATGTACATTTGTAGGGGTGCCTGGGTGGCTCTATCAGTTAAGCGCCCAACTTGGGCTCAGGTCACAATCTCATGGTTTGTGGGTTTAAGTCCTGCATCGGGCTCTGTGCTGACAGCTCAGAGCCTGGAGCCTGCTTCAGACTCCTTGTCTCCCTCTATCTCTGCCCCTCCCCTGCTTGCACTCTGTTTCTCTTTCTCTCTCTTTCAAAAATAAATAAAACATTAAAAAAATTAGAAATGTTCATTTTTAAGACTCTTTTATTTAAAGGAAATTCAAGTTTATCAAGAGGAAACAAAGAAAACTAGCAAATTTTCAAGGTTTAAATATGTAAATTCATTAAATATCATGTTCTTTGTATTTTTGAGATATTGAATATGCAATATATAAATAGGATTATGTGTATTTCCAATGACATATCTATGATGTAAAATAAAATATTATCATTGCAAAAAAATGTCTGGTTGCTAGTTTGACAAATATTAGAGTTTACCACTTTGTGGTTAATTACAATATCATAGAAAACATTTTTAATGGTCAGCAAAAGTATATAAGAACAAATAAGCATTTATACTTATATTTGCATTATATATGTATATAATATATAATTTATGTATAAATTATTCGACAATCTCTTATGTTTTCTCTCCCCTCCATTTTGATTGCCAATCTCTTATTTTTTTAATGTATTATTTATTTCTGGGGTGTTTAGTTTGATAAGTTCTTTATAGATTTGGATACTAACCTTTTATCATATATGTCATTTGCAAGTATCTTCTCTCATTCTGTATGTTGTCTTTGAGTTTTATTGATTATTTCCTTTGCTGTGCAGAAGCTTTTTATCTTGATGAGGTCCCAACAGTTCACTTTTGCTTTTGTTTCCCTTCCTCTCAGAGATGTGTCTAGTAAAAAGCTGCTATGTCCAAGGTCAAACAGGTTACTGCCTGTGTTCTCCTCTAGGATATTTTATGGTTTCCTGTCTCACATTTAGGGTTTTGATCCATTTTGAAAATATTTTTATGTATGGAATAAAAAAGTAGTCCAGGTTCATTCTTTCCCAACATTTGTTGAAGAGACAGCCTTTCTTCCATTGCATATTCCTTCATGCTTTGTCCAACATTAGTTGACCATACATACAGATGACTAACAGACACATGAAAAGATTCTCAACATCATTCATCATCAGGGTAATACAAATGAACATCACGATGAGATACAATCTCATACCTGTCAGAAGGCTACAGTGAACAACACAGGAAACAACAGATGTTGGTGAAGATGCAGAGAAAGGGGAACCTTCTTATACTGTTGGTGTGAATGCAAACTGGTCCAGACACTCTGGGAATAGTACAGAGGTTCCTCAAATTTTAAAAATACAACTACCCTATGACTCAGCAATTGCACTATTTGTATTTACCCAAAGGATACAAAAATACTTATTCAAAGGGACACACATACCGTGACATTTATACAGAATTACCAATAACAGCCAAATTACAGAAAGAGCTCAAATGTCCTCCAACTGATGAATGGAGAACGAAAAGGTAATATATACATATAAAATGAGGTAGAACTCAGCTATCAAAAAGAATGGAAACTTTCCATTTGCAATAACATGGATGAAGCTGGAATATACTATGCAAAGAAATAAGTCAGGTAGAGAAAGACAAATAACATATGATTTCACTCAAATTTGGAATTTAAGGAACAAAATAGATGAACATAGGGAAAGGGGAAAAAAGAGATAATCCATAAGAAATTCTTAACTGTAGAGAACAGAGTTCATGGAGGGAGGTGGGTGAGGGATGGACTAGATAGGTGATGGGTATTAAGGAGGGTACTTGTGATGAATAAGGAGTGTTGTAGGTCAGTGAGCAATTAATAAATTCTACTGCTGAAACCAATATTATCCTATATGTTGACTAACTAGAATTTAAATAAAAACTTTAAAAAAGCAAATCTAGTATTTCTGCCTTTCAAAATTTTTCCAAAATACACTTTTTTTTCTTCTTTTTTGCATCTTCATTACCCTCATCCACCACCTTAAAACTTCATATCTTGCTTATTCCAATAGTATCTGAGATACTTTTCCAGTCTCTAACTTTCCAAGTTCAAACTCACCTCAAATATATATTTAAAACAAGTATTTCATGTATTTACATTATATCATTTCCTCATTTGAAATTACTGACTTGTAACATATCAGTTCTTGATTTTTGAGTTTAACTCTCAAGGCTCTCCATAATTTGGTCTCCATTCACCCTTACAAGTATATGTTATCTATCTCCTCAGCTACGTAGGGCTGAAAGTGTTTGAGTGTGCACAAGTATGTGTGTGTGTCCACCATATATATGTATAAATGTTATTTTATATCATATAAATACACATACACATGCATTTTTATGTGTGTTTACTGCAAGTAAACTCTCATGGCCATAGATTTACTTTTCTCCACATATGCATTGATTAGTCTCATTTTTCACTGATTTTCACTGCTTTGTATATGATTAAAGTTTATTTTGTTAATTCTCTGATGGGCATTTTTAGTCCTTTTATTTCCTTGAATTAAATTAAATCAAATATTTTTACTTTAAGTATTTGAATCAAAGTTTTGTGTCTAACAAAAAAATTAACTCATTATTATTCAAATCACAACCCATAAACATACAAAAATTAATATAGATGTGCAACAATAGAAATGTGAATTTTCACTGGATTCTACTTTTAAAAATGATTACATAACTGGGAAAAGACTAGCATACCTGCCACAAACAAATGTAAAACCAGAGAAATGTCAGTTTGTTCTCTGTATTTATTGGTCTGATTTTGGTTTCTGTTTCTTTATTCATTTGTCTTTTAGAATCCATGTATAAGTGAAATTGTATAAGTGAAATCATATAATCAGAGTCTTTCCTTTTGTAAAATACATAAAACAAATTTATTCACATTCTGTAAAACAAGAAGTGCAAGATTATTTTCTCTAAGAGAAGAGAAAGAGAGGGAATGTGAACATTAGCACTACCTGAGGTATGACCCTAAGAATTCTTTCTTACTGAAATATTAGGTGATGGAGCTCAAGCAGAGCACACAGATCTCCTTGAAGTTAGGAGACAGAGGTGTGTTGTTGTTATTGTTGAAGTTATTTATATATTTGGCGGGGTCAGGAGTGGGGGGAGAGAATCCCAGGCAGGCTCCGCACACCAAAGCAGAGTCCAACACAGGGCTCAAACTCACGAATCATGAGATAATGACCTGAGCTGAAACTAAGTATCAGAGGCATAAATGACAGACTCAGGCACCCCTGAGAGACATAATTTTAAGCATGGAGCTCAGACTTCTGGTTTTTGGTCTGGCACATAGGCAGCTCACAAGTAGATACTCCATTGTAACAAAAAGTAAGAAGTTGAAAAAACTGAAAAATTCATAAAAGAAATGAGGTCACGGGGCAAACTGTTGCCCCCAAAATTGAAGAGACCAATGGAATACAGACAATCACAATTTATTAGAACAGAAAATGAAAAGTAACATCTCCATAAGACCAGTGCAGAGTGTATTGAGTCTGGGTATATTCCCCCAAAAAAAGAAAATAGAGAGGGGTGGGAAATTTGTAAGACATACTAAAAGGCAAAAACAAAAACAAAAAACAAAATACAAAAACAAAGAAACAGGTTGACAAGACAAAGCAAGCATCAAAACCAGACTCAGACATGACACAGATAATGGAATTAACAGAGCAGCAATTTACTACAACTATGATTAGCATGCTAATGGCTCTAATGGAAAACTACACAACATTCAAAATAAGCACTATGAGAAGAAAAACAGGAATCCTAGAAAAGAACCTGCATGCTAGAGATCAAAATAGCATGGTAAATGAAATGAACAATACCTGTGAATGGCTCATCAGTTGACTGGGCATGGAGAGGAAATTTCAGTATTATTAAGAAATTATTAAGAAATATTAAGGGTATTTCAGTAGAGACCTTCACAACTGAAAAGCATAGGGACCAAGAGCAGAGGGAAGACTGGAAAACAACACATCCAAGGACTATATGACAAGTACAAAACATGTAACATGCATATAATGAGAATACCAAAAAGAGAAGAAGAAACATAAAGGAACAGAAGAAATATTTGCAATTGAAAATCTCCCCAAACTAATATAAGAACCACATCATATATCCAGAAAGTTCAGAAATTCAGAAAACAAAAAGGTACATAACAAAACTAGAAAAAAAAATCTATGCCCAGGCATAACATTTTCAATGCATGGAAAATCAAAAATAGAGAAAAAAATCCTGAAAGAAACAAGAAAAAAAGAAACTTACTTAGAGAGGAACAGAGTAAGAATTATGTTCAAATTCTCCTCAGAAACCATGAAAACAATGAGATACTGGAGTGAAATATTTAAAGTGTTGAGAGAAAAAACAAAAATAAAATACTAATCTAGAATTCTATACTATACAAAACTATCCTTCAAAGGTAGTAGAGAAAGACATTCTAATACAAACAAAAATTAAAGTACCTTTTTTGCCAATAGATCTTACCTGAAAGGAATGCTAAAAGTTCTGTAGAGATACATAATATAGCTTAGAAATTGGAATCTACATAAAGAAAGAGAATCAATAAAGAAAAAGATGAAAGTAAAATAAAACTTTTTGTTTTTCTTACATTTAATTACACAATAGCTAACTGTTCAAAATACCAAAGATGTTTTTGATAATATACACTTGTATATGAGTGCATACACACACACGAACCCACATGCCTGTATTTATGCATGCTTATGAGTAAGTGAAATAAATGATACAAGGGACAGAAGGGAGGAATTAGGATTTGTTATTATAATGTACTGGCACTAAATGTGAAGTGATATATGTTATTTTAAAATGGACCTTGAGGGAGGAGCCAAGATGGCAGAGCAGCATGGAAGCTTTTTGTGTGTCTCAAGTCCATGAAATACAGCCAGACCAACACTAAATCATCCTACACACTTAGAAAACTGATCGGAAGATTAACACAACAGTCTGCACAACCTGAACCACAGAATTCAGCAGGTATGCGGCACAGAGAGCTGAACTTGGGGAACAAGAAGCTGAGACAGGTAGAGAACTGCTTTTGAGGGAGGAGAGAGGATGGAGACTGGGGAGGTGGGGAGAATATGGGAAAATCACCCCTCCCCAAAAGTAGCTGGAGAGAAAGTGGAAAATTGAAAACAGCCATGGGGACTAAACTAAAAAGGGAGAAAGGAAGAAGGAGAGGGTTTACATTCCATTAAGACTGTAAACAAGGGGAGCGCAAAGGTTGCAACCCGGCAGCTTGATACCTGGCGGTGCTCTGGTGGGAAGGGTGAATCCCCAGGAACAGAGTGGGGTCCGGGAGGTTCTCAGGCCAAGAGGGGAAAAGCGGTTCCACTGCTGGAAGGACATTTGGTAAAGACTGTTGAAGCAACCTGGTCCCAGCAGACTCCAGAAGGCGGCCACATTTGCTGGTGCTGGGGCAAAGTCGTTAAGAGTGAAGCCTGGTGCCAGATATGTGTTGTAATTTTCCATAATACCTGAGATACTGCTGCTACACCGCTCCTGAACATTTTCTGGGACAGGCTGGCACCTGGCCGCAGTCTCGGGGACCGGCAACAACAGGGTCCAGTGGGCATACCTGGGTGCAGGTGTTATTCAGCCATTGCTCATTTGGCCATTGCTCGGTGAGACCCATCCACAGAGGAGCGGAATGGGTTGAAGCCACAGTCCTTGGGAAGTAAGGGGCCGTGGAAAACAGCCACATGTGAGCCAAACTTGGGAGAAAGGTACTGCCAGGGGCCTAGTCATGGAGAGTGAAGAAGCGGCGAGTGGATGAGAGCTAAAAACAGATGACAGGTGCAAGATTGCTGATCTGCGAGAACAGACTAGGTGGTTGGGTGGTGCCATTTTCACCGCTCCCGCGCATGCTCATACGCACCTACGAACCCTGCAAAAATCCACCCCAGTAGGCTACGAGTGCCATCTTACTGGAGAGCGGAGCTCTTACACTGAGCCCCGCCCAACTGGGCAACTTTGCTCTTCTGGAATACAAATCTCATTGCCGGCTTGGTTTATGGACTATAGAGAGCTACATAGACTGACTTCTAGGTGAAAACAAAGCAATTTCAGTCCTACTTCATTCAATCTGTTGGCCGGTTCATCTGATCAATTTTCTTTTTTTTTTCCTTTTTCCTTTTTCCTTTTTCTCTTTTACAATTCTTTTCTTTTTCTTGAATACAAAAAGATAAAGAATTCATTTTTATTTTCAATTTTTATTAAAAATACATTTCTTTAATTTTTATTACTACATTTTTTACTTTTCTGTAATTTTTTTCAAATTCAACTTTACTTCCATCATTTTATTTTAGTCTACTTCAGTGTACTTTGTACCTTTTCAAATTTTCAATATCCTTTTTTTTCTTTTTCATTTCTTTTTCTTGAATGCAGAAAGATAAAAACTTCATTTTTACTTTCAATTTCTATTAAAAATATTTTTATTTAATTTTATTACTATATTTTTGCTGTTATGTAAATTTTTTTTCAAATTCTAATCTACTTCCATCATCTTATCTTAGTCTACTACAGTGTATTCACTTTTTCAAATTTTCAAACTATTTTTCTTTTTTCTTTTATTTATCTTTTTTCTCTTTTTAGTTTTTTTCTTTTTTCTTACAGAAAATGAAAAAATGAAAAAATCATTTAATTTTAATTTTTATTAAAAATATTTTTCTTTAATTTTTTTCCACTATATTCTTTAATTTTGTGTATATGTTTTCAAATTCTACTTTACCCCCATTATCTCATTTTAGTCCACTTCAGTGTATTCATTTTTTCAAATTCTCAAATGATTTCCTTTTTTTTTTCTCTCCCCCACCCCCCCCATTTTTTTTCTCTAATTTGTCCAACCACTTTCAACAGCCAGACCAAAACACACCTAGGATCTATCATCATCTATTCAATTTGTGTGTGTGTGTGTGTGTGTGTGTGTGTGTTTAATTTTCAATTTTAAAATTTTTTTAACTTTAATTTTTTTAATTCCAATTTTTCTACCTCATTAATTCCTTTTCTCCCTTCAAAATGACAAAATGAAGGAATTCACCCTAAAAGAAAGAGCACAAAGAAACGACAGCCAGGGACTTGACCAACACAGATACAAGCAAAATGTCTGAACCAGAATGTAGAACCACGATAATAAGAACACTAGCTGGAGTCGAAAATAGATTAGAGTCACTTTCTGCAGAAATAAAAGAAGTAAAAAATAGCCAGAATGAAATTAAAAATTCTAAACTGAGGTGCAATCACGGATGGATGCTGCGGGGGCAAGGATGGATGAGGCAGAACAGAGAATCAGTGATACAGAGGACAAACTTATAGAGAATAACGAAGAAGAAAAAAGAGGTAGATTAAGGCAAAAGAGCATGATTTAAGAATTAGAGAAATCAGTGACTCATTAAAAAGGAACAACATCAGAATCATAGGGGTCCCAGAAGAGGAAGAGAGAGGAATAGGGGTAGAAGGGTTATGTGAGCAAATCATAGTGGAAAACTTTCCTAACCTGGGGAAAGACAACTACAGCAAAATCCAGGGAGCACAGAGGACCCCCATTAGATTCAACAAAAACTGACCATCAACAAGGCATATCATAGTCAAATTCACAAAATACTCGGGCAAGGAGAGAATCATGAAAGCAGCAAGGGAAAAAAAGTCCCTAACATACAAGAGAAGACAGATCAGGTTTGCAGCAGACCTATCCATAGAAACCTGGCAGGCCGGAAGGGAGTGATGGGATACATTCAGTGTGCTAAATCAGAAAAATATGCAGCCAAGAATTCTTTATCCATAACAAAAATTAAAGGAGTTTGTGACCACTAAACCAGCCCTGCAGAAATATTAAGGGGAACTTTCTCAGGGGAGAAAAGATGAGTGAATAGATATGTATACATACACACACACACACACACACACACACACACACACACAATCTAAAAGCAACAAAAGATTAGAAAGGACTAGAGAACATTACCAGAAACTCCAACTCCACAAGCATCATAATGGCAATAAATTCATATCTTTCAGTACTCACCCTAAACGTCAATGGACTCAGTGCTCCAATCAAAAGACATAGGGTAACAGAATGGATAAGAAAACAAGATCCATCTATATGCTGTTTACAAGACACCCACTTTAGACGTAAAGACACCTTCAGATTGAAAGTAAGGGGATGGAGAACCATCTATCATGCTAATGGTCAACAAAAGAAAGCTGGAGTAGCCATACTTATATCAGACAATCTAGACTTTAAATTAACAACTGTGTCAAGGGATGCAGAGGGTATTATATCAAAATCAAGGGGTCTATAGACCAAGAAGACCTAACAATTGTAAACATTTATGGGCCAAATGTGAGAGCACTCAACTATATACATCATTAGTAACAAACGTAAAGAAACTCATTGATAATAATACCATAAGAGTAGGAGACTTCAACACCCCACTCACAGCAACGGACAGATCATCTAATCAAAAAATCAACAAGGAAACAATGGCTTTGAATGACACACTGGACCAAATGGACTTAACAGATATATTCAGAACATTTCATCTGAAAGCAGCAGAATATACATTCTTCTCCAGGACACATGGAATGTTCTCCAGAATATACCATATACCAACACACAAATCAAACCTAAGTAAGTACAAAAAGATCGAGATGATACCATGCATATTTTCAGACCAAAAGGCTATGAAACTTGAAATCAATCACAAGAAAAAATTTGGAAATGTAATACTTGGAGACTGAAGAACATCCTACTAAGGAATGAATGGGCTAACCAAGCAGTAAAAGAGGAAATTAAAAAGTATATGGAAGTCAATGAAAATGATAACACCATAACCCAAAACCTCTGGGACACAGCATAGGTGGTCATAAGAGGAAAGTATATAGCAATCCAGGCCTTCCCAAAGAAGGAAGAAAGATCTCAGATACACAACCTAACCTTACACCTTAAGGAGCTGGGAAAAGAACAACAAATAAAACCACAAACCAGCAGAAGACAGGAAATAATACAGATTAGAGCAGAAATTAATGCTATCAAAACCAAAAAAACAGTAGAACATATCAATGAAACCAGAAGCTGGTTCTTTGAAAGAATTAACAAAATTGATAAACCCCTAGCCAGTTTGATCAAGAAGAAAAAGGAAAGGACCCAAATAAATAAAATCAAGAATGAAAGAGGAGAGATCACAACCAACACAACAGAAATAAAAACAATAATAACAATATTATGAGCAATTATATGCCAATAAAATGGGCAATCTGGAAGAAATGGACAAATTCCTAGAAAAATATATACTACCAAAACTGAAACAGGAAGAAATAGAAAATTTGAACAGACCCATAACCATTAAGGAAATCGAATAGTAATCAAAAATCTGCCAAAAAACAAGAGTCCAGGGACAGATGGGTTTCCAGGAGAATTCTACCAAACATTTAAGGAAGAGTTAACACCTATTCTCTTGAAACTGTTCCAAAAAACAGAAATGGAAGGAAAACTTCCAAATTCTTTCTATGAAGTCAGCATTACCCTGATTCCAAAACCAGAGACCCCACTAAAGAGAACTATAGACCAATTACCCTGATGAACATGGATGCAAAAATCCTCAACAAGATATTAGCCAGCTGGCTCCAACAATACATTAAAATATTCACCACGACCAAGTGGGATTTATACCTGGGATTCAGGGCTGGTTCAATATCCAAAAAACAATTAACATGATTCATCACATCAATAAAAGAAAGGACAAGACCAATATGACCCTGTCAATAGATGCAGAGAAAGCATTTGACAAAATACAGTATCCTTTCTTAATAAAAACCTTCAAGTAAGTAGGAATAGAAGGAGCATACCTCGAGATCATAAAACCTATATATGAACAACCCAACACTAATATCATCCTAAATGGGGAAAAGCTGAGAGCTTTCCTCCTAAGGTCAGGAACAAGACAGGGATGTCCACTCTTGCCACTGTTATTTAATATAGTATTGGAAGTCTTAGCCTCTGCAATCAGACAACACAAGGAAATAAAAGGCATCCAAATTGGCCAGGAGGAGGTCAAACTTTCACTCTGTGCAAATGACATAATACTCTATATGGAAAATAGAAAAGATTCCACCAAAATACTGCTAGAACTGATTCATGAATTCAGCAAAGTTGCAGGATAAAAAATCAATGCACAGAAATCGGTTGCATTCCTATATGCCAACAATGAAGCAACAGAAAGAGAAATCAAGGAATCGATCCCATTTACAGTTGCACAAAAAACCATAAAATACCTAGCAATAAATCTAACCAAAGAGGTGAAATATCTATACACTGAAAACTATAGAAAGCTTATGAAAGAAATTGAAGACACAAAAAAAGTGGAAAAAGATTCCATGCTCCTGGATAGAAAGAAAAAATATTGTTAAAATGTTGATACTACCCAAAGTAATCTACACATTCAAGGCAATCCCTATCAAAATAACACCAGCATTCTTCACAGAGCTGGAACAAATAATCCTAAAATTTGTATGGAACCAGAAAAGACCCTGAATAGCCAAAGCAACCTTGCAAAAGGATATCAAAGCAGGAGGCATCACAATCCCAGACTTCAAGCTGTACTACAAAGCTATAATCATCAAGACAGTATGGTACTGGCACAAGAACACACACTCAGATCAATGGAATGGAATAGAGAACCCAGAAATGGACCCACAGACGAATGGCCAACTAATCTTTGACAAAGCAGGAAAGAATATCCAATGGATTAAAGACAGTCTCTTCAGCAAGTGGTGCTGGGAAAACTGGACAGCGACATGCAGAAGAATGAACCTGGACCACTTTCTTACGCCATACACAAAAATAAACTCAAAATGGATGAAAGACCTAACTGTAAGACAGGAAGCCATCAAAATCCTCGAGGAAAAAGCAGGCAAAAACCTCTTTGATCTTGGAAGCAGCAACTTCTTACTGAACACGTCTCCAGAGGCAAGGGAAACAAAAGCAAAAATGAACTATTGGGACCTCATCAAAATAAAAAGCTTCTGCACAGCAATGGAAACAATCAGCAAAATTTAAAGGCAACAGACAGAATGGGAGAAGATATTTGCAAATGAGCTATCAGATAAAGGGTTGCTATCCAAAATATAAAGAAGTTATCAAACTCAACACCCAACAAACAAATAATCCAGTGAAGAAATGGGCAAAAGACATGAATAGACACTTTTCCAAGAAGACATCCAGATGGCTAACTGACACATGAAAACATGCTCAACATCACTCATCATCAGGGAAATACAAGTTAAAACCACACTGAGATACCACCTTACACCGGTCAGAATGGCTAACATTAACAACTCAGGCAACAACAGATGTTGGCAAGGATGTGGAGAAAGAGGATCTCTTTTGCATTGTTGGTGGGAATGGAAGCTGGTGCAGCCACCCTGGAAAACAGTATGGAGGTTCCTCAAAAAACTAAAAATAGAACTACCCTATGATCCAGCAATTGCACTAGTAGGTATTTATCCATGGGATACAGGTGTGCTGTTTCGAAGGGACACATGCACCCCTGTGTTTATAGCAGCACTATCAACAATAGCCAAAGTATGGAAAGAGCCCAAATGTCCATCAATGGATGAATGGATAAAGAAGATGTGGTATATACATACAATGGAGTATTACTTGGCAATCAAAAAGGATGAAATCTTGCCATTTGCAACTACGTGGATGGACCTGTAGGGTATTATGCTAAGTGAAATTAATCAGAGAATCACAAAAATCATATGATTTCACTCATTAGGGCTTTAAGAGACAAAAAAGATGAACATAAGGGAAAGGAAACAAAAATAATACAAAAACAGGGACGGTACAAAACAGAAGAGACTTATAAATATGGAGAACAAACTGAGGGTTACTGGAGGGGTTGTGGGGGGGGGGAATGGGGTAAATGGGTAGGGGCATTAAGGAATCTACTCCTGAAATAATTGTTCCACTATATGCTAACTAATTTGAATGTAAATTTAAAAAAAAATAAAAAATTAAATTAAATTAAATAAAAATAAATAAATAAATAAATAAATAAATAAAATGGACCTTAAATAGTTGTAAATATATAATGCAACTCTATGCCAACTGAACACACAAAAAAATTTAAATATGACTGATACAAAACATTTAAAATAAAAAAATAGTAAATATGACTAATATAATAACAAAGCAGAGAATTCTCAATTAGAGTTAAAAAGGCAGAAATTGATCAGAAGTCTTAGAAAAAAAAGTTTAATGTTTACAAACAGAAAAAATGACCAATGGAAGATGGAGGAATTCACCCCCAAAAAAAGAAAGGACAGGATGAAATGACGGCCAGGGATTTAATCAATACAGATATAAGTAGGTTGTCTGAACTAGAATTTAAAACAACAGTTATAAGGATTCTAACTGGTCTTGAAGAAAAACATACAAGACACTAGAAAATCCTTTACTGCAGAGATAGAAGAGCTAAAATATAGTCAGTCCAAAATTAAAAAGACTATAAGTGAGATGCAAACCCAAATGCATGTTATAACAGGATTGATGAAGCAGATGAATGAAATAGTGATATTGAAGATAAAATTATGGAAAATAATGAAGATAAATATAAGAGGGAAACAAAGATAATGGTAACAGATTGTGAAAGCAAACTTAGACAACTCAGCGATGTATTAAAATGTAAATACATTTGTATAAAAGGTGTCCCAAAGGATAAAGTGAGAGCAAAAGGGTCAGAAAGTTTATGTAAGCAAATTCTAGTTGAAAACCTCCTTAATCTGGGGAGGACACAGACATCACAATCCAAGAAGCACAGAGATCTCCCATTAAATTCAACAAAACAGGACATCACCAAGGCATATCAGTGGCATATCAAATTCACAAAATATACAGACAAGGAAAGAATCCTGAAAGTAGTAAGGGACAAGAAGGGACAAAAGCAAGGGAAGACAGATTAGGTTGGCAGCAGTTATGTCCACAGAAACTTGGGAGGTCAGAAGGGCATGACAGGATATATTCAACATGTTGAATGGAAAAAATATGCAGCCTAGAATACTTACCCATGAGACTGTCATTCAGAATACAAGGAAAGATAAAGAGTTTGCCAGACAAACAAAAACTAGAGGAGTTCATAACCACTAAACCAGCCCTGCAAGAAATTTAAAGGGAGACCTTGGGTTGTGGAAAAAAAGACCAAATACAACATAGAATAGAAAGGAACAGAGAACATCACCAAAACACCAACCTTATGGGTAACACCATGAAATTAAAGTCATATGTTTCAATAATCAACTTCAATGTAAATGTAAATGGGCTAAATTCTCCATTCAAAAGAGATAGGGTATCAGAATGGATTAAAAGAAAAAAAAAACTATATGCTGCCTACAGGAGACTCATTTTGGATCTAAAAACATCAGCAGATGAAAATTAGGGTATGGAGAAGCATGTATCATGCTAACTGACACCAAAAGAAAGCTGGAGTAGCCATACTTATATCAGAGAAACTAGATTTCAAACCAAATACTGTAACAAGGGATGAAGAGAGTCATTATACAATAATTAAGGGGTTCATCCATCAAGAAGATTTAACAATTATATATCTTTATGTCCCCAATTTTGAATAACATATATAAATCAATTAATTTAAAAAGATGAAAGTTATTGATAATAATACAATAATAGTAGAGAACTTTAACAACCCACTTACAACAATGGACAGATCATCTAAGCAGAAAACCAGAAAGAAAACAATAGCTTTGAATGACACACTGGACCAAATGGAGTTAACAAATATATTCAGAAGTTTTCATCCTAAGGTTAAAGAACATCCTACTAAAGTATGAATGGGTTAACTGGGAAATTAAAGACAAAATAAAAAAGTACATGGAAGGAAACGAAAATTAAAACACCACAATACAAAACCTTTGGGATGCAGCGAAGTCAGTCCTAAGAGGGAAGTATGTTGCAATTCATGCCTATCTCAGGAAGCAAGAAAGGTTCCAAATGCACAATCTAACCTTAAACCTAAATGAGCTAGAAAAGGAATAGCAAATAAAGCCTAAATCCAGCAAAAGAATAGGAATAGATAATAAAAACTAGAGAAAAAGTAAACAATATAGAAAGAAAAAAAAAGCAGAACAGATCAACAAAACAAAGAGTTGATTCTTCAAAAGAATTAATAAAATTGATAAACCCCTAGCCAGACTTATCAAAAAGAGAAAGGACTCAAATAAATAAAATTATAAATGAAAGAGGAGAGATCACAACCAACACCAAAGGAATGCAAATAATTTTAAGAGAGTATTATGAAAAACTATATACCAACAAATTGGGCAATCAGGAAGAATGCGTAAATTCCTAGAAACATACAAATTACCAAAACTGAAACAGGAATTACATAAAAAATTTGAACAGACTCATAACCAGCAAAGGAATTGAAACAGTAATAAAAAAATCTCCCAACAAACAAAAGTCCAGATCTGGAGAGCATCCAGGGGGAATTCTACCAGACATTTAAAGAAGAGTTAATATCTATTCTTCTCAAAGTGTTCCAAAAAATAGAAATGGAAGGAAACTTTTTTAAGTTTGTTTGTTTGTTTTGAGAGAGCACACATGAGCATGAGCAGGGGAGAGACAGAGAGAGAGGCAGAGAGAGAATCTCAGGCAAGCTCTGTACTGTCAGCACAGAGCTTGGCGTGGGGCTTGAACTCAAAAACCATGATATCGTAACCTGAGCCAAAACCAAGAGTCAGATGCTTAACCAACTGAGCCACCCAGGCAACCAGAAGGAAAACTTCTAAACCCATTCTATGAGGCCAGCATTACCTTGATTCAAAACCAAAGACCTCACTAAAGGAGAATTACAGGCTAGTCTCCCTAAGGAACATGGATGTGAAAATTCTCAGCAAGATACTAGTAAATCAAATCCAATAATATATTAAAAGAATTATTCACCATGATCAAGTGGGATTTACTCCTGGGCAGCAGAGATGGTTCAGCATTTGCCAATCAATCCACATGATACAATACATTAATAAAAGAAAGGATGAGAACCATATGACTCTCTAAATAGATGTAGAAAAAGCATTTGACAAAGGCATCAATTCATGATAAAAACCCTCAACATAGTAGGGATAGGTGAGACATACCTCAACATCATAATGCTATATACAAATGACCCACAGCTAATATCATCCTCAATGGGGAAAAGCTGGGAGCCTTTCCCCTATGGTCAGGAATAAAACAGGGTTGTCCACTCTCACCATCACTATTTAACACAGTACTAAAAGTCTTATACTCAGCAATCAGAAAACAAAAAGAAATAAAAGACATCCAAATCACCAAGGAAGAAGTCAAACTGTTACCTTTTGCAGACAACATGATCCTCTATACAGAAAACCCTGAAGACTCCACCAAAAAATGTATAGAATAGATGACTTAGAAAAGTCACAAAACATAAAATCAATATACAGATATATGCTGCATTTCTATACACCAGGAACAAAACAACAGAAAAAGAAATCAAGAAATTGATCCCATTTGCAATTGTACCGAAAAAAAAAATTAGATACTGAAGAAAAAGCCTAGTCAAAGAGGTAAAATATCTGTGCTGAAAACTGTGGAACTTATGAAAGAAACTTCCACAAAGAAATGGAAAAGGATTCCATGCTCATACATTGGAAGAACAAACATTATTAAAATGTCTAAAGTACCCAAAGCAATCTACACACTTAATGCAATCCCTGACAAAATACCATTTTTTCAGAGCTACAACAAATAATCTTAAATTTGTATGAAACACAAAATACCCTGAATAGCCAAAGCAATCCTGTGGGGGGGGTGGGAGGGGTGGGAAACTGGAGATATCACAATTTGGGATTTTAAGGTATATTATAAAGCTGTAGTCATCAAGACAGTATGGTACTGGCACAAAAACAGACATATACATCAATGGAACAGAACAGAAAACTGAAAAATGGACCTAAAACTATATAGTCAACTCATCTTCTACTAAACAGGAAAGAATATCCAAACTTTTCAACAAAGGGTGTTTGAAAAACTGGACAGTGACATGAAAAAGAACAAAACTAGATCACTTTCTTACACCATACACAAAAATAAATTCAAAATGAATGAAAGACCTCAATGTGAGGCAGAAAACCATTCAAAATCTTAGAGTTGAACATAGGCAGCAACCTCCTTGAGATCAGTCATAGCAAATTCTTTCTAGATATGTCTCCTGTGGCAAGAGGAACAAGGCAAACATAAACTACTGGGACTTCATCAAGATAAAAAGCTTACACAACAAAGGAAACAATCAGAAAAACTAAAAGGCAACTGACAGAATTGGAGAAGATATTTGCAAATGACATAGCTGATAAAGGGTTAGTATCCAAAACCAATAAAAAACTTATCAAACTCAGCACCCAAGATATAAAATGATCCAGTTAAGAAATGGGAAGAAATATATTAATAGAGGACTTTTCTAAAAAAGATACCCAAATGGCTAATAGACACATGAAGAGATTCTCAAGAGCACTCACCTTCAGGGAAATACAAATCAAAACCATGATGAGACACCACCTCACACCTGTCAGAATGGCTACAATGAACAACACAAGAAACAACAGATGTTGGTGAGAATGTGGGGAAAGGGGAAACTTCTTACAGTGTTGGTGGGAATGCAACCTGGTGTAGCCACTCTGGAGAACAGTATGGAGGTTGCACTAGAAGTTAAAAATAGAACAACCCTATGACACAGCAATTGCACTACTAGATATTTACCCAAATGATACAAAACTAAAGATTCAAAAGGGTACATGCACGCCAATGTTTACAGCAACATTATCAACAATAGACAAACTATGGGGAGAACTCAAATGCCTGCTGAGTGATGAATGGATAAAGAAGACGTGGTATATATATACAATGGAATAGTACTCAGCCACCAAAAAGAATGAAACCTTGCCATATGCAATGACGTGGATAGAGCTAGAGTGTATTATCCTAAGGGAAATAGGTCAATCAGGGAAAGACAAATACCATATTATTTCACTCATCTATGGAATTTAAGGAATGAAACAGACTTAGAATATATGGGAGGAAAAGAAATAAAAGACCGGGAAACAAACCATAAGAGACTCTTAAAGACAGAGAATAACCTGAGGGTTGAGGGAGAGAGGGAGGAGGGGGATGGGCTAGATGGGTCATGGGCATTAAGCAGGGCACTTGTGATGAGCACTGGGTGTTGAATGTAAGTGATGAATCACTGGATTCTACTCCTGAAACCAAAATTGCACTGTATGTTAATTAATTACAATTTAAATATTTGAAAAGAAAAAAACTTAAAAAAATTTAAAAATCACAAAGTATATAAGAGTACAATACAAAATTAAGAACAAAGAATAAGGACAAAAAATAGAAAACGATAATAAATGTGCTGGATATGAATCCAAATATCTCATTAATTACCTTGAATGCCAATGTTCCAATGTACCAATTAAAAGACAGATTGTCAGAGTGGATCAAAAAACAAGACCCAACTATATCTTGTCTACAAGAAACCAAATTTAAATATAAAGTCACATACAGATTAAAAGCAAATGGTGGGAAAAATAAAAGTAAAATTAAAACAATTAAGAAAAATAAAGGAAATGGATAGAAAAATTATACACCATGCTAACAGTAATAAAAAGGAAACAGACTTATTTATATTACTTCCAGACAGAACCAATTGCAAAGCAAGAAAATTACCAAGAATAAGGAGCAGGGATGCATGATGACAAATGGTTCAGTTCTTGAAGACAAAAGAATATTCCTTAATGTATATGCCCCTGACAATACAATGTCAAACAAAATGTGGCAAAAAAAAAATACTCAAAGAACCTCAAGGATGAATATATGCATACGTTATCATAGTTGGAGACTTTGACATGTCTTTTGCAGAAATGGACAGGTCCAGCAGGCAGAAAATCCATAAGGACATGGTTAAACACTGTCAAATCACTCAATGTAATTGGCATCCATAGACTACTTCTTTCAACAATAGGTGAATACACATTCTTCTCACACTTATAAAACATTAACCAAGACAGACCACATCATGGCTTATAAACAACACCTTAACAAATTTAAAGAAATAGAATTCCCACAAAACCTGCTATCAGACCACAATGGAATTAAACAAGAAACTAATAACAAAAAGATCATGGAAAATCCCACACTACCACTCTGAAGCACATGGGGCAAAGAATAAATCTCTAGAGAAATTTTAAAATATTTTGAACTAGATAAAAATGAAAGAACGGTTTATCAAAGCTTGGTGAACACACAGATATCAGTGTTTAGATGGACAATTACAGCACTGAATATATTTTTAGAAAAGAAGAAATATTTAAAATCAACAATCTAAATTATCCTCTTAAGAAACGAGAAAGAAAATTGCAAATTAAATCGAAAGAAAGCAGAAATTTGAGGTTCCAGACATCTCACAGAAGCCTCCTAAGTTGTCTAAATATTAAGTTGCACATCACAAGTTGAGACCCTCGTATCCTGGCAGACAACAGACACTAAAGACCTAGGAGATAAATGAATATTTTGAAGATCACACCTTCTTGGAAGACATGAAATTTCCAAACACATATAATAGAGAATTCTCACAGAATAGCCTTTGTATTCAATTAAGAAACCATAAAGGTCACAACTTATTGGTGTTTCTATACTAGACTTAAATAAAAAGCTACTCTAGATGTACTTTAAGAAAGCAAAAAACAAGTCTAATAGGAATTGATATTCCACTTATATAAGCAGCCTCAATTTCTGCTTACAATAATCTCAAGAATCAGGTGCCTTTATTAGTTCCAATTTCACAAGTAAGAAAACTTGAGTCTCTAAATCATTAAAAGACAAACCATGGTTACCTGTTTAATTCAATCAGGTCATTCAAAAATTTAGGTGAATTTGACTACAATTAGTCTTTGCACCAACATTGCAGTTTTTAAATATTATTTCTCAGGAATGATTGAAATAATGCTTATATGTTGCTTTAGATGATGAGATTTTTAAAATTCTAATAGGAAGCCTTAGATTTCTCCTACCTCTCCCTACACAAGGATACAAAACATTTCTCAGTCTAAAAGTATGTAGTATCAATCAATAAACTTAGAATTTCTCATATATATCTAAAAATATTTTAACAACAGAATATTTTGATAATGGATAAGCATTATTGAGTGCATGCATTTAGATAGAATAAAAAACATCTTGTTAGTATCTAGTACAGTTATTTATTTGTATTTACTCATTCATTCAACTTATATTTGTTAAAAGACTACACTGTGTTAGATGCTAAGAGAGAATGTTTTATAACCAACTCAGGTATTTTAACAAGACCAGTTACCTTTTAAAACTAAGCCTAAAACTGAAGTATAAATAAGGCCACCTTTATTACTAGCAATTAAATAAGATAAAATAATTGAAATAATACCTTATACCCAGGATGTATCCATGGATATGAGTTGAATTTTTAAGTTATAACTGTTATTCATACTTACATTATATTTCTTTGCAAAATAGATTTCTTCTTTGCCAAATGGAAATGGACATATTATGCTATTATACTTTTCTGAACTTATCAAGTTATCTTTATATGCTATAGAAACATTTTACTAGTGAATAGACTGTCCAAATGGACCTTGCTCCTGAGAAAGATCTGAACAATTATTTCTATGAGTTTCATTTCTGACAATGTATAAGAAAATATTTGAAAATAAAAATATATACCTTTACTAACTTTATCATTATCTATTAAAAACTACTTGTGTGTTATCTACTGGAAATAAGCATTTATATTAGAACTGAATAATTTGAACTGATCCAAAGTATAATTGAGAGGATAAAAGGCTAAGAAAAATATTTGACATGGAAGTATACTATATTTTAGAAAAGCACCAAATTTGCACATACTCTGATTATATACAATTATATAAAATTAACCTATACATAAGTACAGTGTCTAAAACATAGCTCAGAATAAAGAATATAGTTGTCTTGGTATAATATCTAAAATCTGGGGTGCCTGGGTGGCTCAGTGGTTCAGTTGGTTAAGGGTCGGACTTTGGCTCAGGTCATGATCTCATGGTTTGAGTTTGAGCTCCTCATCAGGCTTTGTGCTTACAGTTTAGAACTTAGAACCTCCTTTGGATTCTGTGTGTGTGTGTCTCTCTCTCTGCCCTACCCCCACTCATACTCCTGTCTCTCTCTCACTCAAAAATAATTTGTTTTTAATTAAAAAATGTATTGGGTTCTTACTGTGAATAAGGTAAATTCTAAATGATTTAATCTTTTAAACAATATTACAAGGAAGGTGCATTAGTGGTCCCAAATTGTAGATACAAAAACCTAGTCCAAAGAAGGAAATTGTGGAACCAATATTGAATATCAGGCATCCGGTTTAAAAAGACACAATCTCAAACAAAATGTAGCAAAAATTGGTAGTTAACTCATTGGTTCTTTAAAATAGCTTATAGTGTTTCACCTATAATAAGCTAAATTTACAAAATATAAGTCATTATAATAGTTCAGATATAAGTACTATGAGAACAGCTATCAGTTAATTTATAAAAAAAATGCAAAGAAACCAAAGATAATTAAATATATTTTAACCAATGTGGATCAAAATTAAATATTATATTTCTGATCATTACATACACACAGATAAATTAGAGACAAAGTTATTATATAGATGAATTTCAAATCAAATTATTTGTTTAATAGGTCATAAATACTACTGGAAATATACATGTAAAATAGGAATGGTAAAACAGATCAACGTTTATGTAAAATTGAAAAAATAGGGTAAGGGCCAAAATGGCACAGTAGCATGGAAGTTTTTTTGCCTCTCTCATTCTTGAAATGCAGCTATATCAACACCAAACCATATTGCACACCTAGAAAACTTATCTGAGGATTAACACAACAATCTGCACACAACCTGAACCACAGAACTCAGCAGGTACACAGCACAGAGAGGTGAACCAGGGGAGAGAGAGGTTGTGGAGGGTAGGGAGTTGTTTTTGCTTGCAGAGAGAGGATAAAGACAGGAGGGAGAGTACAGAACCACCCCCCACCCCGCAACTGAAAGCAGATGGAGAAAAAAAGAAAGAGTGGACTGAACAAAAAAGGGAGAAGGGGACTGCAAGGGACTTAACCAAAAAAGAGAGAAAGGAGAAAGGAGAAGGTTTAAATTACATTTAAGATGCTATAAACAGGTGAGCACAGAGCCTGAAACTCCACAGCTCGATACCTGGTGGAGTTCTGGGGAAAAGGTAGAATCTACAGGAGTAGGGAGGTCACAAGGTCGTCAGCCCACATGGTGAAAGGCATTTCCCTTCCTGGGAGAACATCTGGTAGAGGCTATGTGGCCTCCCTATAGGAAAAGGTCCCAGCAGACCCCAGAGAAGAGTCACATTAGCTGGTGTTGGAACAAGGATATTAAGGGTAAAGCCTGGTGCCAGATGTGTGTTGTGATTTACCATAATCCCTGAAACACTGCTGCTACACAATCACATGAACTTTTTCTGGGGCAAGCTGGCACCCAGCCACAGTCTCTGGACATCTGCAGCAGCACAGATGCACAAACATTCCTGGTGGTGGCTGGCACCAGCCATTGCTTGCAGAGACCCTCCCCAAGAGGATCTGAGTGGGTCAAAACTATAGGGCCCTCAGAAGTGAGAGGTTTGGAAACACAGCCCCATGTGATATAAAACTCTGGAGGGATGTGCTGCCTGGAAGGCTGATGGTGTGGTCACGCACATTGTAGAAGCGGGGAATGGATGGAAGCTGGAGACAAAGACGGGTGCTTGATTGCTGGTTGGCAAGAACACAGTTCTGATACTAGAGATTGGGTAAGGAGTGAAGCCATTTTCACCCCTCCCGCAGATGCACATACACACATATATGCACCACAATGATCCACCCCAGCAAACTAAGCGCTGCCATCTAGTGGAGAACGGAGCCACTACACCAAGCGCTGCCCAACTGGGCCAACTGAGCTCTAGAGGAACACCACAAATCTCTCCACCTACTTAGTTCATGGACTATAAAGTGCTTCATAATTTGACTTCTAGGGGGAACTGGATGTAATTTCAATCGTATTTCATTCTGTGCCCTGGTCCATCTATTCATTTTTTGCTTTATCTTTTCTATTATTCTTGAATACAGAATGAAAAAAAAATTATTTTCCATTTTTATAAAAAATATTTTCTTTAATTTTTTCAACTATATTTTTTACTTTTTTGTAAAATTTTAAAATTCTATTTTACTTTCATCATTTCATTTTATACTATTTTATTGTATTCATTTTTTTGAGTTTTCATACTTTTTTTCCCTTTTCTTTTCTTTCCCTTTTTTCCCTATTCTATCATGCTTCTTTTGAACAACCAGACCAAAACACACACCTAGGAGATAGCATCCTTTATTTGATTTTTTGTGTTGTTTTAATTTTTTTTAATTTAACTTTTAAAATTTATTTTATTCTATTTTTTCCTTCAAAATGATGAAATGAAAGAATTCACCCCAAAAGAAAGAACAGTAAGAAATGACAGCCAGGACTTAACACAGACACAAGCAAGATTTCTAAACAGAATTTAGAATCACGATAACAAGAACACTAGCTGGGGTTGAAAAAAGCATAGAATTGCTTTCTGTGGAGATAAAAGGAGTAAAATCTGTCATGACAAAATTAAAAAAGGTATAACCTGAGATGCAATCTCGAAAGGGTGCCATGGCAGCAAGGATTGATGAAGCAGAGCAACGAATCAGTGATAGAGGACAAACTTATGAAAACTAATGAAGCAGAAAAAAAAGAGGGAAATTAAGTCAAAAGAACACTACATTAGAATTAGAGAACTCAGTGACTCATTAAAAAGGAATAACATCGAAACCATAGGGATCCCAGAAGATGAAGAGAGACATAAAGGGGTAGAAGGTTTATGTGAGCACATCATAGCAGAAAACTTTCCTAACCTGGGGAAAGACACAGAGAGCAAAATCCAGAAAGCACAGAGAACTCTCATTAGATTCAACAAAAACCAACCATCAATAAGGCATATTATAGTCAAATTCACAAAATACTCAGACAAGGAAAGAATCATGAAAGCAGCAAGGGAAAAAAATGTCATTAACCTACAAGTGAAGACAGATCAGGTTCACAGCAGACCTATCCACAGAAACTTGGCAGGCCAGAAAGGAGTGGCAGGAGATATTCAAAGTGCTGATTCGGAAAAATATGCAGCCAAGATTCTTTATCAGGAAGTCTGTCATTCAAAATATAAGGAGAGGTAAAACTTTTCCCAGACAAACAAAAACTAAAAGAGTTCGTGATCAGTAAACCAGCCCTGCAAGAAATTTTAAGGGGGATTCTCTCAGGGGAGAAAATATGGGGGGAAAAGACCAAAAGCAACAAACACCAAAAAGGACCAAGGAACACCCCTAGAAACTCAAACTCTACAGGGAACATAATGGGAATAAATTCATACCTTTCAGTACTCACTCTAAATGTCAATGGGCTAAATTCTCCAATCGAAAGACATAGGGTAACAGAATGGGTAAGAAAACAAGATCCACCTATATGTCATTTACAAGAGACATATTTTAGACCTAAAGACACCTTCAGATTGAAAGTAAGGGGATGGAAAACCATCTATCATGCTAAGAGTCTCCAAAAGAAAGGTGGAATAGCCATACTTATACCAGACAATGTAGATTTTAAAATAAAGGCTGTAACAAGAGACGAAGAAGGGCATTATACCATAATTAAGGGTTCTATCCACTGAGAACACCAATTATAAGCATTTATGCTCCAAATGTGATAGCATCCAAATATATAAATCAATTAATCATAAACATACAGAAACTCATTGATGATAATACCATAATAATAGGGGACTTCAGCACCCCACTTACAACAATGGACAGATCATCTAAACAGAAAATCAACAAGGAAACAATGGCTTTGAATGACACACTGGACTTGATGGACTTAACAGATATATTCAGAACATTTCACCCTAAAGCAGAATACACATTCTTCTCGAGTGCACATGGAATATTCTCCAAAATAGATCACATACTGGGACACAAATCAGCCCTCAACAAGTACAAAAAGAATGAGATGATACTGTGCATATTTTCAGAACAAAATGCTATGAGTCTTGAAATCAGCAACAAGAAAAAATTTGGAAAGATAACAAATACTTGGATACTAAAGAACATCCTACTAAAGAATGAATGGGCTGAGAATTAAAAAGGAAGTTAAAAAGTACATGGAAGCTGGGGCGCCTGGGTGGCTCAGTCGGTTAAGCATCTGACTTTGGCTCAGGTCATGATCTCGTGGTCCGTGAGTTCAAGCCCTGCGCTGGGCTCTGTGCTGACAGCTCAGAGCCTGGAGTCTGTTTCAGATTCTGTGTCTCCTTTTCTCTCTGATCCTCCCTCATTCATGCTCTGTTTCTCCCTGTCTCAAAAATAAATAAACGTTAAAAAAATTAATAAAAAAATAAAACAAAAGTACATGGAAGCTAATTAAAAGGATAACACCAGAGCACAAAACTTCTGGGACACATCAAAGGCAGTCATAAGAGGGAAGTTTATAGCAATTCATGCCTTCCTAAAGAAGGAAGAAAGGTCTCAGATAAACTACCTAACCTTACAACTTAAAAAGCTAGAAAAAGAACAGCAAATAAAACCCCAGAACAGCAGAATAATAAAGTTTATAGCAGAAATCAATGCTATTAAAACAAAAAGCAAAAAGACAAAAACAAACAAAAAACAAAAACACAGTAGTACAGATCAATGAAATCAGCAGCTGGTTCTTTGAAAGAATTAACATATTGATAAACCACTAGCCAATTTCATCAAAAAGAAAAAGGAAAGGACCCAAATAAGCAAGAATGAAAGAGGAGAGATCACAACCAACATAGCAGAAATACAAACAATAATAAGAGAATATTATGAGCAATTATATGCCAATTAAATGGGCAATCGGGAAGAAATGGACAAATTCCTAGAAACACAAACTACCAAAACTGAAACAAGAGGAAATAGTAAGTTTGAACAGATCGATATCCAGTAAAGAAATCGAATTAGTAATCAAAAATCTCCTAAAAAACAGGAGGCCAGGGCCATATGTTTTTCCAGGGGAATTCTACCAAACATTTAAAGAAGAGTTAACACCAATTCTTTTGAAGCTGTTCCAAAAAAATAGAAATGGAAGGTCAACTTCCAAACTCATTGTATGAAGCCAGCATTATCTTGATTCCAAAACCAGAGAAAGACCCCACTAAAAAGGAGAACTACAGAACAATTTCCCTGATGATATGAATGCAAAAATCCTCAACAAGATACTCGCCAACTGGATCCAACAATACATCAAAAAAATTAATTCAACACGACCAAGTGGGATTTAAACCTGGGATGCAGAACTGGTTCAATATCCATAAATCAATCAATGTGATACATCACATCAATAAAAGAAAGGATAAGAACCACACAATCCTCTCAATAGATGCAGGGTAAGCATTTGACAAAATACAGCATCCTTTCTGGATAAAAACCTTTAAGAATGTAGGGACAGAAGGATCGTATCTCAAGATCATTAAGCCACATACAAAATATTACTACTAATATCATCCTCAATGGGGAAAAGTGGAAAGCTTGACCCTAAGATCAGGAACATGACAGCGATGTCCACTCTTGCCACTGTTATTCAATATAGTATTGGAAGTCCTAGCATCAGCAATCAGACAACACAAAGATATAAAAGGCATCAAAATCTACAAAGGAGGAAGTCAAACTTTCACTCTTTGCAGACATGATATCCTATATGGAAAACCCAAACATTTCCACCAGAAAACTGCTAGAACTAATCCATGAATTCATCAAAGTCACAGGATATAAAATAAATGTACAGAAATCTGTTGCCTTCCTATACACCAATAATGAAACAACAGAAAGAGACATCAAGGAATCAATCACATTTATAAATACACCAAAAACCATAAATTACCTAGGAATAAACCTAACCAAAGAGGTGAAAAATCTATACACTGAAAACTATAGAAAACTTGTAAAAGAAATTGAAGAAGACACAAAAATGGACAAATATCCCATACTCATGGATGAACAAATATTGTTAAAATGTCAATACTACACAAAGCAATCTACACATTCAATGCAATCCCTATCAAAATAACACCAGCATTCTTCACAGAGCTAAAAACAAACAATGCTAAAATTTATATGGAACCAGCAAAGACCCTTAATAGCCAAAGCAATCTTGAAAGAGAAAAACCAAAGCTGGAGGCATCACAATCCCAGACTTCAAGCTGTATTAAAAAGCTGTAATCATCAAGACAGTATGGTACTGGCACAAAAACAGACACTCAGATCAAAGGAACAGAACCCAGAACCCAGAAATGGGCTCACAAATCTATGGCCAACTAATCTTTGACAAAGGAAGAAAGAATATTCATGGAATAAAGACAGTCTTGTCAGCAAATGGTGCTGGGAAAACTGGACAGCAACATGCAGAAAAAGTAACCTGGACCACTTTCTAACAAAATACACAAAAATACACTCAAAATGGATGAAAGGCCTAAATGTAAGACAGGAAGCTATCAAAATCCTAGAGGAGAAAGCAGGCAAAAACCTCTTTGACCTTGGCCACAGCAACATCTTACTCAATATGTCTCCAGAGGCAAGGGAAACAAAAGCAAAAACGAACTATTGGCACCTCATCAAAATAAAAAGCTTTTCCACAGTGGAATAAACAATCAGCAAAACTAAAAGGCACCCAATGGAATGGGGGAAGATATTTGCAAATGACATATCAGATAAGGGGTTAGTACCCAAAATCTATAAAGTATCAAATTCAACACCCAAAAAACAAATAATCCAGTGAAGAAATGGGCACAAGACATGAATAGACACTTCTCCAAAGAAGACATCCAGATGGCTAATAGACACATGAAAAAATGTTCACCTTCTCTTATCATCAGGGAAATACAAATTAAAACCACACTAAGATACTATCTCACACCAGTCAGCATGTCTAAAATAAACAACTCAGGCAACAAGAGATGTTGGCAAGGATGTTGAGAAAGAGGATCTCTTTTGCACTGCTGGTGGGAATGGAAACCAGTGCAGCCCCTCTGAAAAATAGTATGGAGGTTCCTCAGAAAATTAAAAATAGAACTACCCTACGATCCAGCAATTACACTACTAGGTATTTATCCAAGGGATACAGGTGTGCTCTTTCAAACGGGCACATGCACTCCAGTGTTTACAGCAGCACTATTGAAAATAGCCAAAGTATGGAAACAGCCCAAATGTCCATCGTGGATGAATCGATAAAGAAAATGTGGTGTGTATGTGTGTGTGTGTGTGTGTGTGTGTGTGTGTGTGTGTGTGTGTGTGTGTAACACAATGGAGTGTTAGTTGGCAATCAAAAAGAATGAAATCTTGTCATTTGCCACTACATGGATGGAACTAGAGGTTACTATGCTAAGTGAAATTAGCCAGTCAGAGAAAGACAAGTATCAAATGACTTCACTAATATGAGGAATTTAAGATACAAAACAGATGAACATAAGGGAAAGGAAGCAAAAATAATATAAAAACAAGGAGGGAGACAAAGCATAAGAGACTCTTAAATGCAGAGATACTGTAACAAACTTCAGGTTAATGGAGGGGTTGTGGGTGAGAGGCATTAGGGAGGACCCTTGTTGGGATGAGCAATTGGTGTTATACATAGGGGATGAATCACTGGAATCTACTCCTGAAATCATAGCACTATATGCTAACTAACTTGGATGTAAATTAAAAAAATAAGTAAATAAATGAAAAAAATCTTTATAAAAAGCTGCTGAAAAAAAAGAAAAAGAAATATATACTTGAATTTACTGAACAGAATTATTGCAAACTCTTAAGCATTTGAACAGTGAAACATGCAATTATGTTGCTATAATATTTACCATGCAGCAGAGATACTTAGTTGACACTATAAAATAGAGCAGTTTATTCTAAGGTTAAGAAACAACATATGTCTTTATTTTTTTAAATGTTTACTTATTTTTGAGAGACAGAGAGAGAAAATGAGGAGGGGAGGGTCAGGGAGAGAGGGAGACACAGAATCCAAAGCAGGCTCCAGGCTCTGAGCTGTCAGCACAGAGCCTGATGTGGAGCTTGAACTCACAAGCCATGAGATCCTGACATGAGCATAAGTCGAATGCTTAACTGACTGAGCCATCCAGGCTCCCTGAAGCAGCACTGTTTTATAATCAATCAATATCTATGTGTGGAATTTTAAAATATAACTTAGTTTAAGTAGAGCAATAAATAATCTAATCCTTTGTCTGCCTTTCTGAATAAAATGTTTTGGGTAGGTCAATTTGACAGAATAGGATTATCTAGCACTTATTCCCTCACAGAAACATCAACATGAAAAACTACCCATGTGGGAAAATAGCTTCACAAAAGCTAGACATCTCAGGTAAGGAGATTACAACACCAAAGGAAAACATAGAAATAGTAAAAAACACATAGAACGGGGAGAATGGAGGAGGATAGATCTGCTCTGAGACCACAATGGAGTTAAACTAGAAATCAACCACAGAAAGCTAACTGGAAAATCCTAAGATAAATGGATATTAAGAATACATTTCTCATTAACACACAGGTCAAAGAAGAATCTTCAAGGCGGATTTAAAAAAAATATTATAAACTAAATGAAAATGAAACACAACTTACAAAAATTTGTGATATGCAGCAAAAGCAGTGCTTAATGGAAATGTATCATAGTGAATACATATATTAAGAAAGAAAAATATCTAAAATAAATAACCCATGTTTCCCTTAGGATATTAGAAAAATAAGGCAAATGAAATCCAAAGTAAGCAAAAGAAAAAAAGAAATCAATAAAATTGAAAACAGGAAATCAATAGAGATAATCAACTACACCAAAAGTGGGTTCTTTGAAAAGATCAATAAAATCAATAAACTTCTCATCAGGCAAATTAGAAACACACAAATTACCAATATGATACATGATAAAAAAAAAAAAGGAGCACCTGGTTGGCTCAGTTGGTTAAGTGACCAACTTCGGCTCAGGTCACTATCTCATGATTCGTGGGTTCAAGCCCTGCATCAGGCTCTGTGGTGAATGCTTGCTCAGAGCCTGGAGTCTGCTTCAGATTCTGTCTCCTTCTTTCTCTGCCCCTCTCCCACTTGTGCTCTGTCTCACTCTGTCTCTCAAAAATAAATAAATGTAAAAAAATTTAAAAAAGAAAAAGGAAATGAAAAAAAAAACAGGGGGGTGTCTGGGTGGCTCAGCTTGTTGAGTGTCCAACTTTTGCTCAAGGCATGATCTCATGGTTCATGGGTTTGAGCCCCACATCAGGCTCTGTGTTGACAGCTCAGAGCCAGAAGCCTGCTTCAGATTCTGTGTGTCTCTCTCTCTGCCCCTCCCCTGCTTGTGTTCTTCTCTGTCTCTCAAAAATGAATAAACTTTAAAAAAAAAAAAAAGAAAGACATGAAAGAGGGGACATTACTACAGAACAGATGGACATTGAAAGAATAATAAACAACCACTATGAACAATTATATGACTACAAATTTGATAACCTAGAGGAAGTGGACTTATTCCTTAAAAGATAAAATTTGCCAAACATAACACAAGAAGAATTGATTATTTGAATAGTCCTATATCTTTTAAAGAAATTGGATTAATAATTTTACAAAAAATGTCAGTACCCAGATGATTCACTACTGAATTCTACTGAACACGTAAGTAGAAAATAATACCAATTCTTCACAAAATCTGTGAGATGATGAGACAGAAGAAATACTTCTCCACTCATTCTGAGAAACCTGTATTACCCAATACCAGAAACAGACAAAGATATTACAAGAAAACTACAGTATCTCTCATGAACACAAATGCAAAATCAATAAAATATTAGCACATCAAATATAACCACCTATGAAAAGAATTTTACATCATGACCAGGGATTTATTCTGAAATAAAATTGATTTATTCAAAAATCAATTAAGGAAACCCATGCTCTCAAGAGACTAAAAATGGAAAATCACATAACCATATGAAAAGATGTAAAAACAAGTTTTACAAAATCCAACATTCATAATAAAAACTCTTGGTAGGCTAGAAATATAGGGGAAATTTAAATTTTTTTTTTAATTTTATTTTAGAAAGAGAGAGAGCATGAGGGGGAGAGGTGAAGAGGGAAAGAGAAACAGAGAGAGAGAGAAAGAGACAGAGAAAGAGAGAAAGAATTCCAAGAAGGCTCCACACTCAGTGCAGAGCTCAATGTGGGGCTCTATCCTACTACTCCAGAATCACCATCTGAGTCAAAGCCAAGAGTTGGATGCTCAACTGACTGAGCCACACAGGTGGCTCTATAGGGGAACTTATTGAACTTAATAAATAATATATACAAAACCCTACAGGTAATGTGATAAATAATGGTGAGAAAATAAAAGTTTTTCCACTAAGATAGCTTTTGTATAACTTTATTTCATTGCTCATTAAGGAATATAATTTTCAAAGTCTTTTTAGGTATTAAAAACAAAATATTTGCTTACCATATGCTGACATTTCAATATAAGAGACATATTATCTCTAATACTTTATTATTATTCTATAACATATAATAGTGCAAAGGAATACTTTGATAGTCAACTTAAGATTCTCCTGAATTAACTGCTGAATACTAAGTCAAATACAAATATTTATGATGAAACTTTGTGAAGTTGAGAGAATTCCAAATAGAATGAGGTAAATCAAATAATTATTAGATCAAAGAAAGAACCAAAATATATTTGAGCTCTGACCAGTCATAGTAGAAAGTACTTTAAGAACTTTAAGAACATGAAGAACATTTAGTAGAGAACTCAGATGGGTCAAGTATCCACTTACTGGTAGAGTTAAGGCTACTTTAAGCCTTCCCTAAGACACCATTGAAAATAAGCCTCAAAATAATAAAGGTGGTATTCAAGAAACTTAACTCCTTATAAGAAAAAAAATCAATATTTTGAAGGCTTAAGGTAGCTTTAACTCTACCAGTAAGGGGATCATTATTGGTGAGTCTTGACTTGTCTGAGATCTCTGCTAAATGTCCTTCATGTTCTTCAAGTAATTTTTACTTCTAGCATAGAAGAATATAAAATCATAATGTCTAATAACCAGTGAGAAAATACCACAGAAGAGAAAATTGAGGGAAATGTGGCTAATCAGCATGAAAAAGATATATCCATGGAAAAAAATGAAACAGGAAATGACAGACATAATGTATAAGAAATTTAAATCCCATTAAAAATAGGTATGGTATGTTCAGTGACTTAAAGGGACAAAATATAGAAACAGAATAATCAAAGAAAAAAATCTACAGATGGAAAAAAAAATCTGAAAGAAAGAGGTAATTTGTCAGATTAAGAATAGAAGAGAATCTGTGGAAGATGAATAAATGTAAAGACCTGGCAATAAAAAACTATTCAAACTAAAGCACTGAAAGGAAATATGAAAAAAGAGAAGACCGGAGAAGAGGGGGGAAGGGGAGGGGAAAGGAAGGGAAGAGAAAAGAAGAGAGAAGAGACAAAAGAAAAAAAGAAAAAGAACAAAATAGAAAAGAGAAGAAAAGAAAAGAAAAGAAAAGAAAAGAAAAGAAAAGAAAAGGAAAGAAAAGAAAAGAAAAGAAAAAGAAGAGGGCCTCAGTGACTGCTGGAACAATTCAAGTCATCTAACATTTATGTAGTTGAAAATTTTGAGGGAGACAGGAAACATATTACATAAAAGAGTATTAAATTCCAACACTCAATGAAAGGCCTAAACTCAACAAAGAAACTCAGAAATTCTAGGGAAATAAATACAAAACAACCAAAGCAAAAAAATATCAAAATTACTGGAGAGCAATGATAATGACAAAGTTACAAAAGAACCGAGAGAGATGTCACATCACATGTTGTAGAACAAAATAATTACAAACTTCATCAGAAACTGTGAAAAATAAAAACAATGAAAGAATACTTTTAAATTATCAACCTAAAATTCTATATATATTAAACACGTCTTCCAAAAAGTAAAATACACATTTTTTTCAATCAAACAAAAGCTGACAGAATTTGCCAGTAGCAGACTTATACTACAGGAAATAATTCAGACAATATTTCAGGCTGAGGGAATATGCTACAAGATGAAAAGCTTTTTAAAAAAGGTATAAATAATATCAGAAATGATAAATATATGGTAATTATAAAGGAAAATTATTTCATTTTTATTTATAAGTACTTAAAATATAGTAAAATATATGGCACAATAGCACATGGAACAAGTGGCAGCAAAGATAATTCTGTAGTTTTCTTATATTAAATGTGATATGGTATAGTATTACTTGCAGATAGACTGTGAAAGTTAAAGATGAATCTAGTGAATCTTGGATAAAATACTAAAAAATAAAAGTGTGGGTGTGTGTAGCTAAAATGGGCCAGGTACATAAGTTGTGAGTTTCAATGCAAAACAAAAACGCTGAGCTCTTTCTTTAAAGGGCAGAATAGGAAACCCTTCCACACTGTTGGTGGGAATGTAAATTGGTAAAACCACTATGAAAAACAATATGTTGCTTCCTCAAACCATTAAAGACAGAACTGTATGATCCAGCAATTTCACTTCTGTGTCTATATCTGAAGGAAGTGAAATCAAAGTCTCAATAAGATATACATGCCCTCATGTTCATTGCATCATTATTCACAATAATCAAGACATGGAAACCATCTTAGTATCCATTAATGGATGAATAAAGTAAATTATGTATGTGGGTGTGTGTGTTTGTGTCTGTATATCACACAATGAGATATTATTGAGAAAAAAAAGGAAGGGAATCCTGCCATTTCCAACAACAGAATGGATCTTCAAGTCATTATTCTCAGTGATACAGGTCAGAGAAATGGTGAGATGTTGGTCAATGGGTACACACTTCAGTTAAAGATAAATACATTTTAGAGAGCTAATATTGAGGATAGTTGACTCTAGGTAACAATAATGTATTATACACTAGAAAGTTGCTAATACAGATCTTAAATGTTCTCACCACACACACACAAACACACACACACACACACACACACACACACACACACAGAGTTGTAAATCTGTGATGCAATGAATTTGTTAACTAACCTTGTTGTAGCAATTATTTTGCAACATATATTTGTATCATATCATCACATTATACACCTTCATCTTACATAACATTATATGTAAATTATTTCTCCATGAGGTTGAAAAATATTAAAAATAAAAAGACTTAAATAAATCAGAATATATTCTTTGTAAGGAATAATATCAATTTAGTAATTAGAAGTAGAAACTCTCCTGGAAAATCCTCACTTACCTGAAAATTAAACTTCCTAGTAAATTACTCATGGTAAAAGAAATCACAGACAGTATAAAATATTTTGAAATGAATTCAAATAAAAACATAAGAGAACCAAATCTGAAGTATTTGTATATACAGAACAAGTTTCTAGTAAACTATCACTCTTGAAAATAACAACATAGACTCCGGCCAACATACAAAATACAGCCACGTGAGGATTCTATAGGGATGAACAATGCAGGCACATTTTAGAAAGAAAGCTATAATTGGAGAAAATGACTACAAAAAAATGAACTTTCAGGGTGCCTGGGTGGCTCAGTCGGTTAAGCGTCTGACTTTGGTTCAGGTTATGATCTCCCGGTTTATGATTTCGAGCCCTGCGTGGGGCTCTGGGCTGACAGCTCAAAGCCTCTGGAGGCTCCTTCGAATTCTATGTCTCCCTCTCTCTCTGCCCTTCCCACACTCCCACTCTCTTTCAAAACTAAATAAACGTTAAAAAAAGAAAATAAATGAATTTTCTATTTTTGTGGCTTTGATTTGGGGGCAGATAGAATCATAGATATATTTTGTGAGGTACCAAAAACTGTGAGAGAAAGGCCACCATCTTTCTGGACATAATTACAAGAGGAAGAATCCTAATGCGATAAGAACCATTTGAGAATGAGAGGGAATCACTGGCTAAAAGTGAACTGACAAAATGTAACCTCAGATTCTTCATATAAACTGTCCAAGTCTCTTTCTGATCATGAGCCCATCACATGTGAGGAGACTAAAGTAATTTTAAACTGGAATCTGAACAGCACCTGTCCATAAGTGTAACAAAGCTTACAGTTTGGATATGTTAATTGCATGTTAAAACTAAAACATCAACATTTTGGGAGAAATGCATTAGTACACGGAGTTCCCACAACATAACATTCCACAATGGTCAGGATTCAATCTAAAATGACTTAACAAATTAAATGTGACAGGACTCTAGAGGGGAAAAAAAGAAAATGTCAACAGATATCAACCCTGAGATGGCTTAGATGTTGGAATCATCAGACAAAAGTTTTAAAGCATGTAGTATACCAATGACCAATGATGTAAAGAAAAATAGAACATACTTATAATAATAAAATGATAGAAATGGGTGATTTTTATTCAGGAGAGCCCTTGTGATGACCGCTGGGTGCTGTAGGTAAGTGATGAATCACTAAATTCTACACCTGAGACTAATATACTGTATGTTAACTGGAAGTAAAACAAGAACTTGAAAAAATAATAAAATGTTAGAAAATCTAGCAAAGAGATAAAAAATTTAGAATTAAACATTTTGATGACTAAACTGAAAAGAATTTCTGAGTGAATTTAAAAACATGATGGAGTTGGGGTACCTGGGTGGCTCAGTTGGTTAAGCATCTGACTCTTGATTTCAGCTCAGGTCATGATTTCATCATCATGGGATCGAGCCCCATATCTGACTCTACACCGACAGCATGGAGCCCACCTGGAATTCTCTTTCTCTGCCTGTCCCCTTCTTGCATGCATGTGTGTGCTCTCTCTCTCTCTCTGTCTCTCTCTCTCTCTCTCTCTATCTCTCTCAAAATAAATAAATGAATAAAAAGAATAATAGAATGGCACTGACACAAGAAAGAATTTAAAATTTTAAATACAGATTGATAAAAATTATACAATAAAAAAAGTGGGAGACAGATTTAAATATGACTAAAACCTAAGAATCTGTGGGACAATGTCAAAGATACAATGTACATGTACTTGGAATACCAGAAGAACCAAAGAGAGAAACAGGCAGGAAAAAGAAGTTATTGTGAAAGAAACTATCCAAAATTTATAAAAGAAAAAAAATATATAAATTCAAGAAGCTCAGCGAACTCCAAGTAGAATAAATACCATGAAAATTCTATGTAGGTAACTTACAGTCAAGCAGCAAGAAAAACCAAAGATGAAAAGCAGCTAGAGAAAAATAACACATTATATATAGAAAATAAATAATTGAATGTGGTCTTCTTATCACAAACCATCATAGACCGAAAGGCAATGGAATATCATTAAAATATTTTTGGAAAAAAATTGAATCCATAATTCTTTATTTAGTGAAAAATATATCAAGAATGAATGCATAAGGGTAATGACTTTAAAAAAAAGAATGAAGGCAAATTTATGAGAATTTCAGGTAAAGACAAGAGATACTCTCATCAATGGACCAGCACCCTAAGGAATGCTAAAGGGAGTACCTTTGACTAAAAAGAACTAAAACCAACAGAAAGCAAGAGCTTAAGAAATAAAAATCTTTAGTAATATTTATTCTATATAAATTTTACCTCAATAAAGGTAATTTTAAATACTGAATGTTAAGAGATGCTTAAAGAGAAATCAGCCTGACACAGAGTGTCAAAGAAAAAAAGTGCTTATGAATTTAAAGTAAATCTGTCAGTACTGCCAATTTAATTTCCTTTACAGAATTTAGAGAGGAGGTGGAAAAGAGTTTTGGAATTTTCTGTCTACCAAGTGGATTTATGTCACCTATACACTAAAGAAATTAGAGCTACAATTTAATGATATTTCAGATAATATGTTAGTCATCTTACAGATGGTGTGTACATTATAGCTTCAGTGAATAGGTTCAATCTCCTCCAACACATTCAGTTTTATGTAACAGACTCCTAAAATAAGAATGTAATGGGCACAAAAAGCAACATTCTATAGGCTAGCAAAACATATTTTTTCTAAGAACGAATATCATAGGAGAATGTTTGCTTTTTCTGCAAAATTCATTTTCATAATGACAAAATAGTTATCATTAAAATAAATTTGAAAATTCATTAACCACATCTCCCATAATTTTGTTATTTGAGTTTTTATGGTAACTGATTTATTAATAGTCTTATTAATACCTTTATAATGTTAATTACCAATCCAGTCTCCAGCATTCTTGAAAGTACTCATTAAGCAATTTATATTCATAATTTCCATTTAATTTTATTATATGAAATTATATGTGCCGTTTGTTATATGTTATATATGCTGTGTGTGCCCTCTGCCTTATCTATTAAATAAGAGGAATATCAAGTTTTATGTATTTCTAATTTTTCTATGTTTGGTGTAGTTGACTTTAGCTATCTTTAACAGTTAAAATATACTAGGGGTGCTTGCATGGCTCAGTTGGTTAAGCATCCAAATCCTGATTTCAGCTCATGTCATGATCTCATGCTTCATGGGACCGAGCCCCATGTTAGGCTCGTTAGGCTCTGTGCTGATAGCATGAGCCTGCTTGGGATTCTCTCTCTCTCTCTCTCTCTTTCTCTCTCTCTTTCTCTCTCTCTCTCCCCTATCTTTCTGCCCCTTCCCCAATCATACATGCACACTTCTTTCTCTCATTGTCTCACTCTCAAAATAAACAAACTTAAAAAAAACAGTTAAAATATACTATAGCTGTATTTGAGTACCTGAAAGATTGTCAAAGAAGAGACATTGGATGTATTTTCTTATATAGAAACACCTCTTTAACTCTTAAGAATATCCAAAAATGGAAGGGACTGACTAGAAAGATGTTGATGTAGCCATCATTATCTACTATAAAATTATCTATTATATAATGATATGTTATATAATTATCTATTATATACATATACATTATACCTTATATATTATTTAACATGGCCTTGAAACATTTGGATAGTCTCTGAATATGGTAATACATTCTAAATAAAATTTCTGAAGGTATGGGATTGCCACTTTTAAAGTTCTTAGGGTGATAATTTATGATTATATAACAAAGCACTTGATATATCATTCAATATATTCTGAAAAGGCATTGATTTGAAAAATATGTATGATTTATTTGTATTTTAAACTCTTATGGAACAATTCAAAGCCAAAGCAATTAAAGTATCTGTAATACTACATCAAATTTTTCAATTACATTCTCAATTTCTCATTACTGCTTTTATCATTTTATTAGGAATTTATTAATCTCTATTTAGTTATTAGAGCTTCCCCCTTCTACTATGTCATATTCTTTATTCTCCTCTAAATATGCTAAAAATATTCTAGAGTCAAATCTTCTAGAGTCAAACTTGTTTGTCCCACTCAACAGTAAGACCCTCTTGGAGCCTCGTGGCTGGCAAAGAGTACATGCAAATGTGTGCTTATTAAATTTATACAGTTTGTCCTTAAGGAATTCCACATGGCTCTCATTTCAGTTCGTTCACCATAGACACTCATTGTGCATAGGAAAGCAGATCGTGTCCCGTAGTACATAATGAATTATTGGCATATAGGCACTCCCATTGACTTACATACCGTCTATGGCTGCTAATGGACTATGATAGCAGATAAGGAATAGTTGCAACAGATATATATTGTGCCCAAAGACTAAACTATTTATACCTGGACCTTTCCAGAAAAAGCTGGCCAACTCTCCTCAAAAGTTACCAGTGGCAATCTAGTCTTTTAAGCCAAAGGGCATTTTTTTTTTCCAGTTTTGTTTCATCTTTAACTTTCTTCTTCTTCTTCTTTTTTTTAATATTTATCTTGAGAGAGAGAGATCAAGCATGTGAAGGGCAAAGAGAATAGGAGAGAGAGAATCCCATGTAGGCTCCAGACCCAGTGCAGAGCCCCCAATGCGGGCTTTGATCCCATGAGCATGAAATCATGACCTGAGCTGAAATCAAGAGTTGAATGCTTAACCGGCTGAGCCACTCAAAAACCCCTAACTCTTTACCTTTCTTGTGAGACTAAAATGCAGTGAGGGAGCAGTAACATTTGTAGTTAAGCATTCTGCTTCTAGAGTCATATTATCAGGATGTTATTTCAAACTCTTACCCTTGCTAGCTAAGTCTTGTTGGATCAGTTCCTTACCTTCTTCAAAACAGGGTGTAATATATAAAATAGTTAATAACATTGACTCAACAGTTTTGAGTATTTGATGAGATGATCCATATTAATATCAATTGCTTGGTAGACAGTAAAAACTCAGGACATTATGCTAATACATGAGGACTTGGAGGTTCCCTGAGTTTAGAAAACTTATCAGAGATAATAGGATTTAGGTATTAAAAGACACAGATTAGATCCTGGAATTTAAGCCTCTCAAGCAAATGCAAAATCAACTACTTCCATCCTTTCTAGATTCAAATGCACTATTTGAGGGAAATACCACATTGATAACATTGATGTCAAATATAGAGAATGCATCTTCCCATGCATTCAACCACCTCATACTGGTTCTTCTTTCTTGCACCCTTCAACCTTTCCTACTTTCTCACTTGATACTCTCACTTGTAGTTTACTTAAAAATCATCTGTGAAGAGAGGTGCCTGGGTGGCCGAGTCAGTTAAGCATCTGACTCGTGATTTCGATTTAGGTCATGACCTCACAGTTCATGAGATTGAGCCCCATGTTGGTGTTCTTGGGATTCTTGGGATTCTTTTTCCCTCTCTCTCTTTCCCTGTAAAAAATAAATAAACATTACAAAAATAATCTCTAAGGAAAAAGAAAACTCATCTTACCACCTAAATGCTACAAACTCGCATGTATTTATGTAAATACTCTGTGTATTTCATACTGTTAATATGATCTTTACAATTTCTCCCCTTGAACTATGGATCCATTCCCTATTATCAATACAAGGATTTTGATCCAGCAATTAACACAATCTCTACTACATTATTTTTCCCTTCACTTGAATCATTCCCATGACCATAATCAAAGGTTGAGGCATGTTTCAGTGCAATGAGAAAAAAGTCTATGTATCTCTTCAGTATAATCCATTTTCTTCATAGACCTTTATACGAAAATTTCCCTAAATTTGTATACACATAATTCTTTATGTATTTTCTTTTAAAATGACTTAAGGCATTTGTTACCAATGCCGCTGATCATTTTGTTTATTGTCAACAATGACTTAGATGTCACAACATCTAACGGACAATTTCCATTCTTTACCATATTCGGCCATGCAGTATGTATTATACTTTATTATTCCTTCCTTCTTAATACGTGTTTTACTTCACTTTATAGAACATCCTATTTTACTGGTTTTCTTCTGCCTCAGTGTTTGTTTCTTCTCATTTCTTTTGCTGGATTATATTCTTTCTCATTATTAAAAGATACAATTCCCCAAGACTAAGTCTTCAGAACCCTTCTCTATAAAAAATGTCTAGCTGTATAATCTAGCCAAATTTCATAGTTTTAAACACTGTAGACTGAATTTTGATCTAGAGCTTCCATTGCAGAGGGGAATGATAACATGCTGCTTAAGGGAAAACCACCTATATGAATGATGGGAAGGGTAGCCTTGTCATAAACCTATGCCCTTTCTGCCAAATTCATATTAAGCATCTTCATTTTGATGCTAGTAAGCAAATCAAACCTGTAGCACCCCTGATATTGTCTAGCTCAATAAATAGCATTTGCTCAGACCCAAAATATCCAAAAGGAGTTATCCTTTAATTGTCTCTTTTTCATAGCCTTTATCTATCTAACCTTTAGGAAGTCTTTCCATCTCTACCTGTGAACTGGACCCCAATGTAATCATTTCTTTATAAATTTTAGGCCATTATATTTGACCAAGCCCAGACCTCCTTCTTCAATAATCTAAAATTTTATTAAAATCAGATCATGTTATTTCTTGTTTGAAAATGTTCCATTGATTCCTATCATCCTGAGAATAATATCTAAGGACCTACATGATATGATCCTGGTGTTTAAAATTATTTTCTACTTCTTTTGATTTGCACATTCTGCTCCATTGACAATGGTCTTTTGGTTTCTCAAAATACCATATTAATTCCCATCTTGGCATTATCACTTGCTATTCTACTGACTGGAAAACATGTGTCCTAGAGATCCTTGACTCGTTTCCTCACTTTATTCATCTCTTTGCTAATTTTCAATGCCTCAGAGGCTTTCCCTAAATACTTTAACTGACATTAACACTACCCTCTCATTACTTATTCTACTTTTTGGTCTGAATAGGACTTCAGACTTTCTAATATGATATTTTATATTCAGTTATTTTTCTATTATCTATCCTCCCCTCAGAATGTTAGTAATATTCTTTCTTACTCACCATCATATTGCCAATACATGGAGCAGGAACATAACAGCTTTTGAGGAAAAAAATTGTTCAGCAAATAAAAATTCTCTTTGCTGACAGAAAGAGATCTCACAAGTCATGGAGAGAACTCTAATTATTCTTTAATCAATGTTAAATATAATATTTGAAACATGCTTTTCAAAAATATCCAAATTAAGAGGAAAAAATCTTTAATTCAGCTGAGAAAAGCTGATATTGGTGATATAAAAATGCAGAAATATTTTTGTCTATTGTGAGATAGGACATTATTTATTTTGCAAAATCCCTTTTGAAAGTTATGAAAGCCAAATAATTCTTTGCTATAATTATATTTGCTTTTTTTTAGCATTAATACCATGCCTTCAAAATGACTAAATTGCTCATTTGCATTGACAAAATAAATTGATAAGAAGCCACATGCTTTATATGACATAAATCCTTTGCCCTAAATATCCTACTACTTTCGATGGACTTTGTACATGTTTATTCAAAATTGATCTTGTGAAATAAATTATTTCATTAGTTTGACATGTGCTTCAATAATCCTGATTCATCATAGTTACTTTCCTTTTTAATGTTTTATCTACTTACAGAAGAAAAGATGTCCAGGTACAAAATCTATAATAAGCATTCTTCTGCAGAGCCTATCATGAATACTATTACTGTCAATAAAGACTCTTGAAAATGATGATTGAATTACTTTAATCAGAAAAATAAACTTGATGTTTTTGAGACCTCGCCCAATAAAGTAGGTCACTGTATTTTCATTAAATTTTTCAAAAATTATTTTTAGCTCTGATCCACTGGGGTAGAGAAAAATAAGGGCTCCTACAGATATATGATAATTTGCAACCTCTAAATTAACTTTTACAACTTGTAATAAATGACTAACTTAAAGTAAAGCTTTAAGTCATAGTTCAAGTAGAATTACACAATTGTATATAATTCATCTCTTCCTTAGGAGACTAAAAATATTCTACAAGTTCTGGTTCCACATGTGCAATCCCTTGCTACAATATATTCTTGAATGATCAACATGTTTAAATTAAACTCCTATGTATCCCCATGGCCAAAATGTCTGACCTTCTTCCTCTTTGGAATTTTTGTATGTTTCTTGTCAGTCAAGCTCAAAATTAGGAATCATTTTCAAACTCTATTTTGTTAGCTAATATTTTGCTAAGTAATGTAAAACACGTGAAATGTATCCATTAGCTATGCTTTGTTTTCCATTCCCACAGCTACTTTTCTAATCCAAGCTCTTATATTTCCTTGTTCATAGACTAATGCAAAAGCCTCTTAATGTTTCCTTGCCTCTAGCTTTCCTCCAATCTTCTCTGCACATTACTAATAACTTAATATTGTTAAAGGACAGGTTTTTATTCTCTACTTCTTCAATTAAAACCATATAATGAGTAAATGAATAAGATTATACTCTTTAGTCTGAGATTAAGTTGCCTTTATATATATATTTTTTTCTTTTTGAGTTTTGTTACCAACTCTAACCAACAACTATCTAAATCAAATGAACATACTCTTCTAAGGACCTTTGCTTATTGAAAATCAGCATATTTAGCATAGATTTTCACTGATTATGACAATACAATCCACATTAAACCTCAAAAAAATGATCTTATTTACTCAGATTCAAACTTTTATGTTTATAAATTTGTTGTTTCAGAGCATTCCACAAAAAATCTACCAGATTCCTTTAATACATTTGGAAATCAAAATTTTGTCAGATGATACAAAATGATATACCAGTGATATTAGGATTTGCTTTTAAATATTTTGAAATTTCAATTTTTAGCCAAAAAGTTATATCTATAAATTAAAATTATGTACTCTGTGGATGTGTCAAAATTATTAAATGAAAACATTGTATACTATAATGTAGTAGAGCAATATATTTTCCACATTGTGCCCACATTACAATATGAAACAATGACTACACTGTAAAAATTAGAATTTTAATAAGCAAAGAAAATTAAACTTATCAAAACTTATATAATCGTGCCACATCTCAGTCATGTATTGTAATGCCCTGGGAAATTACTATTTCTAAACATATTTGTGTACATGTGATTTGGTGGAAAATGTCACACAATATGACACATGGAAAATTAGACTACTAATTTATAGATTTAAATTTATTTCACAGACTGCTCTAGTTTCTAACAACATATAGCTTTTTAAATAACAATACTAAAAAAAGGATGGTTTTTAACATAACATTTTTTCTTATTTATGAATCATCTTAAAATTTTCAAATTCATATCTAAAATACAAGAAATTATTTTTCCTAAGGTAAGTCACAATATTACATTTAAATTTAATTTTATGGATATGCTATAACAAATGAAAATACAGTATTTCATTACAAAATATTATATGGCATACATCTCCTGTGGGGATTAAGTCCAGAGTTTTCACAACAGGCAAAGGTTCTTAAAATAGAAATACAGATAGTCACTCAGTGATTCTTAGTGATAGTAAAACAATTTTATATGTCTTGATTGATAATAATTCCTTAAAACACTAAATATTTTAATAAAATATTAGATTTTCTTCTCTTACCATATATGAGAATATTCTTTAGGTGTTAGCAGTGTTTCCTTTACAACTATGGAAAACTGTCATGCTGACATTTTAATTTTTTAAGGACAAAAGGCTATCTCTTTAGGCTACTTTGGTAAGTGCAAGCACAAAATGTAATGTTTACAAAGCACAAAATAAAAATCTGTTGTAACTTTAGCATTGCTGATGGGAATGCAAACTGGTACAGCCACTCTGGAGAACACTGTGGAAGTTCCTCAAAAAGTTAAAAATAGAACCACCCTATGACCCAGCAATTATACTACTAGGTATTTATCCAAAGGATATGGAAGTGTTCATTTGAAGGGGCACATGCACCCCAATGTTTACAGCAGCACTATTGACAATAGCCAAATTATGGCAAGATCCCAAATGTCCATCAACTGACAAATGGATAAAGAAGTGGTGTGTATATATTTATAATGGAATACTGCTTGGCGATCAAAAAGAATGAAATCTTATCATTTGCAACAATGTGGATGGAACTGGAGTGTATTATGCTAAGCAAAATAAGTCAGAGAAAGACAAATACCATAGGATTTCACTAGCATGTAGAATTTAAGAAACAAAACAGATGAACCTAGGGAAAGAGAAGGAAAAATAAGTAAAAACAGAGAGGGAGTTAAATCATAAGAGACTCAGATATAGAGAACAAACAGAGGGTTGCTGGAGGGGTGTTGGATGGGGAGATGGGCTAAATGGGTGATGGGCATTAAGGAGGGCACCTATTGTGATGAGCACAGGGTGTTATATGCAAGGATGAATCACTAAATTCTACTCCTGAAATGATTATTATACTATATGTTAACCACCTTGGATTTAAATAAAATTTAAAAAAAACTAATAAAAATAAAAACCTGTTCTAATATAGAGTGAATGATTATCAAAAAACTCAGATGACACTTATAGAACTTATAATAAATGCAATAAATAATTGGCATAGATGGATTTGTTTTAAATGATATCACCAATGAGAAAATCCATTTTTCCGCTTTTGCTTTCACTTCTGAGTCCATGATCTTATCATGTCTAGTCTTACTACAACTCTCCTTTCTATTTACATTATTTTCTTTAGCACCCTAGCCTGATCAGCTGAAGTGAATCTCCTTTCTCCGTCAAATATTTAGCAAGACACCTAATCTAAGTTATTACTGCATTTTACCTAACATTTTCTGTGGCTCCCTGATTCATCTCCCATGGCATAATTACACTTGTCTTTAGATGGAGCTGTTTGGTCAGTGATGTACTCTCTTTCTCTGTCAAACAGAAACTGTCAATATTTGAGATGGTAGCTGCTCTATCAGCTCGGGTCCCTAAATGCTTCTGTGCTGATTGGTGATGACAAGTAGTCTGAGGAAAAAAAAAGCTAAATACTTTAAAAAAATATTTATTTATTTATTTTAGCAGAGAGAGAGGGTGGGGAGTGGCAGAGAGAAAGAGTGAGAGAGAATCCCAATCCAGCACAGAGCCGTATGTGGGGCTCAATCTCATGAACCATGAGATCACAACCTGAGCCAAAATCAAGAGACAGACACAAGGGGTGCCTGGGTGGCTCGCTTGGTTGAGCTCCGGACGTCAGCACAGGTTATGAACTTATGGTTTGTGGGTTCAAGCCCCACACTGGGCTCTGTGCTGACAGGTAAGAGCCTGGAGCTTGCTTTGGATTCTGTGTCTCCATCTCTCTCTCCCCCTCCCCTGCTTGCTCTCTCTCTCTCTCTCAAATAAATAAATAAATAAATAAATAAATAAATATTAAAAAAAAATTAAGAGTCAGATGCTTAACTGAGCCACCCAGGAATCCATAAACTATTGTTATTTTTAATGTGTTTTTTTTTTTTTTTTGAGAAAGAGAACACAAGTGGGGGAGGATCTGAAGTGGGCTCTGAGCTGACAGCAGAGAACCCGACATGGGGTTCAAACTCACAAACCTGGAGATCATGACTCAAGCAGAATTTGGATATTTAACCTACTTAGCCACCCAGATGCCTCTAAACTCTTGTTATTTTAAACCACCATGGATTTCAGGGCTGTCCTTTATTGTACCATAAGCTACCCAATCCAGACATATGAACCCCCACAAATAATTGGCAAATGCATTCTGAAAAGTAATTATAATCCATTTTTCATTCATTCATAATTTTATTTGATCAATTAATGCTTATTAAATATATATTAAGTTACAGGTTTATCTTGGCACCAGTAAATGAATGCTGAGATTGTTGTTTTTTTAAAAAAAAAATTAATGTTTACTTATTATTGGGAGAGAGAGAGAGACAGAGCATGAGCAGGGAAGGGGTAGAGAGAGAGGGAAACACAGAATCTGAAGCAGGCTCCAGGCTGTCAGTGCGGAGCCTGATGCAGGGCTTGAACCCACAAACTGAGAGATCATGACCTGAGCTGAAGTTGGATGCTTAACCGACTGAGTCACTCAGGCGCCCCTGAGATCGTTGTTTTCTTACTTCACTGTTCTACTTCCAACATCTACAAGACAGGCTGTCCCATTTTAAGTATTTGATAGAAATGTTTTGCCTAAGTGGAAAAAAAGCATGGTAATGAATGATGGATGGAATAGACATCATGAAAATGACCAGAGGAAAAAAAATTATAACTTCTCTTTAGTACTTAAGTGAGGAAGATGATGGTTTTAACAAGCCCTAATGAATCATTTTCTAAGGATATTTATCTTAAATCTCCCAACAAAAACTGTACCAAGAAACAATTACAATTCAAATTATCAAATTGAGGAAACAACTTAAAAATTAAAATTAAAACATGTGTGTGTATATATACATATATACATATCTATATATATATAGATATTTATAGAGATATATATAGAGATATAGATATATTAGTTTTGCAATACTATAATGTTTGTATATATAGCAACCTATTGTTTCCAAACTTGGGCTATTTCCATTTTGCTAGGATACCATTCCATTTTAAATATCACTAAGAATTATGATGATATAACTGCACCAAACTTTTCAGAATAACTGTAGTCATTGCTAAAAACCTTCAAGCATAAACATCATTCATTGCCACTCACAGCTCCCTTCTAAATCACACACACCAACACTTTAGATAACTTCTAAGTACCAATGAGTTCAAGCCTGTGTGATCTCTGTGCTGGGCATGAAGCCTACTTAAAAAACAAGAAACTCTTGGGGCACCCGGGTGGCTCAGTCAGTTGTGTGTCCGACTTCAGCTCAGGTCATGATCTTGCGATTTGTGAGTTCAAGCCCCACATTGGGCTTGCAGCTGTCAGTGCAGAGGCCACTTCAGAGCCTCTGTCCCCCTCTCTCTCTGTCTTTTTCCCCACTCATGCTGTCTCTCTCAAAAGTAAAAATTAAAAAAAAAGACTGAAGTGTAGAGAACTAAGCATTGATGGATGGAGATGGGTGTGGGATGGGCTAAATGGGTGATGAATATATGGAGGGCACTTGTTTTGAGGAGTCCTAGATGTTGTATGTAAATGACAAATCACTAAATTCTTCACCTGAAACCATTTCTACCACGCATGTTATATAGAATTTAAATAAAAACTTGAAATTAAAAAAAAAAATGGGTAGGTCAAGGTTTTGGATAGGTTTGCCTGTGTTTGCTGCAGAGGGACATTTGTCAGTGGCTGTCCATGTATGAATAGGGAGAAAGGTTCTGAGGTTCTTCATCCCTTAAATCCATTCTTGCTTACTAGAAGTGTCATTTCAAAACATATCCCAAATGCACCAGAATACCTGTCTTTTTTTCTGATCATTGGGCTCTGCTTCAACCAAAGACATTTTCTGCCACCAAAATTGATCTGTGGAGACCTCTGGTGACTGCAGAGTATTTGCAAAGGAGGTGTGTAGATAATGCACCTAACCACACAAGGCTCAGTGAAAACTATCGTAAAGATGCATCTTCAGAGTGAAGGGACACCCAAATTTGTACTCACCCAGTCATGATTGACATGAACAATACAATCTGCCCTTCTACCTACCAGGAACCAATATAGAAATGGAGTGATTAGGTTTTGAAGTGTGAGGTCTCAACAGTACATCATTCCCTTCCCTGATTTTGGAATACCAACCAGAGTAGAAAAGTTGTCATGGGACTTGGCACCATTTTACAAGTGCAAGGGCTGACAGATCAGACTCCTCAGGCCTAAAGATGTCACCGTTGTGGTGGTTTGTGCAGTTCTTCACTGAATAGCAATACCCTCACTAAAAATACCAGCAAAGTTTACAAAAGGACCTTCATCAAATGAGAGATCAGTCACACAGGTCTGCAGAAGATGCATGCCAAAAGGGTGATTTTGCTGCTCATTAAATTATTTTCAGAGATCCTTGCTACAGGAGTCCTTGTTTTGCCTGTCTGGTGATTGAAGGGACTTCAATAAAATTACTAGATGGGCAGTGTTCTGCCTCTGAAAGTATCTTGGGAATTCTTTTTGGAAGCTGGATTTTAACAAAATGTATCAGAAATGGCTCAAGACAAGTTTGGGTCAATAATGGTGGTAGCGGGGACCAGGGACTGATTAGAATAGGAAAGAGGACCAGGGTCAGTGTGGAAGACTGCTTTTCAAGCTACCACACCTTATCCTTTCAGTTTACAATAATCATCACACAAAATGTCACTAGAACATTAACTTGACTGCCTATACCTCCACCCAATGCAACAGGAGAGCTCCCCCTCACAGAAATACATAAGAAGTTTTGGTGTTTTTGTTGACTGGAAAGCAAATTTGATTCTTGGTTTTCCATTGAGGAGTCTATTTCTACCAAAATTTCAGTTTGGAAAGAAATGCTTTAATGTAACAATACCTTCTTTATTAATAGCAATGCAAATAACTGCATTCTTTCAAGAACACGCATCAATTTGAAGTAAAGGCTTAAAATGATAAGCCTGACATTCTTAAATTAGCCACTCTTCTTTTACTTGAAGAAGAGAAACATAACGCTCTTCAAATTGACTTTCTTTTCCTCCTGAGGATCAAATAAATTACTAAAACTTATGTTTTACAGAAATTTAAACTAGTTTCTGAATGGTAAGATCTTTCAGTAGATAAGCTGGAAAACTCACTATAAAACCTATTTTAAGATAACGGCTTTCATCTTCTTTTGTTAAATAAAACCTTGCAAATAAACCTCAAATATCATGTGAAAAAATGTAATTCCACTATTTTTACTATGCTAAACTTAATAGCATTATTAGTTTCTTTCTTTTTTTCTTCTCGGCAAGATAAATTTCCCATAAGTTTATAATTATGAGTTTAAAATACATTCATTCAACAGGTAAGCTTTTTTATTTTTCTAGATCATTCTGGTAAATAAGCTTTAATGCCAAAACCTTACTTGAGAGTAAATCACTCCTGTCTACAGCCATACCACCCTGAACACGCCTGATCTCATCTGACCTCCGAAGAATAAATCACTCCTGCTCAATTCCCACATGGAGAGGTGAACCAAGCAACAGGCAGTACACGCTAATTGGACAATTATCAAAATGTGTTATAAATGAATCAGTAACAATCTCTCCCATGTTTACAACTTTCCAGTGCTTAAAACTGTTAAGACAAAATCCCAATATTTATGGATTAAGATGAATGAGCTTGTTTATTTATTGAAATTAGACTTCTTATGTTCAGTAAGAAAAATCTGCTGGCTTTGTTCCTTGGTAATGAAGTTCAAATTCTGTATATTGTTTTATAGTGTGTTCTGATAGGAGCTTACTCTCAAGCTTTTCTTCTCCCTGCAAACCACACCAACCTACAGGTCATTCTGCCCTGAAACTATGCATCTTTGTGTATGAGTTTTCTCAGTTTGAAATACCTTTACTGAACACACCCCTCTGGTACATGAAATACTTCTTTCTTCTCAAGCCACAGAGGTCTTTACCCCTGGTGTGAAACCTTTCTTGATAATAGAGTCAGACAATATCACTTTTTCCTCTCATTCTACCTTGCAGGTCCATCCTTAAATGTATTTTAAAATTAATCTGCTAGGATCATTTATTTTGCTTATGAAATTTCAACCACCTCTGACAAGGCCAAACATAAAAAGATTAAAAATATATTTATTTCCTGAGCCAAAGAATTGCAGGTCACAGTGTTAAGTATATTGATTAGTAATGTCTGAGTTTCATAAACTTTTTCAGTGTATAGAAAGATCAGTGTAAATAAAATTTAAGTTAATTTTACTCAATAAACTTTCTCTTGCAATACCTTTAGTCAGTATTTTAGCTAAAATTCCTGGATAGAACAAAAATAAAAACAAAAAGCTAAAGGCTGAAATATTTCCTTACAAGAACTATCAATGTAAAATATTTAGGACACTACAATTTTTCCTAAAAAACAATAATTAAAAATATTTTTTCATGAATGAAAAATAAAAAACACAGTTTTTATTTTTTTTATTTTTTTTTTTATTTTTTTTTACATTTATTTTTTTTTTTCAACGTTTTTTATTTATTTTTGGGACAGAGAGAGACAGAGCATGAACGGGGGAGGGGCAGAGAGAGAGGGAGACACAGAATCAGAAACAGGCTCCAGGCTCCGAGCCATCAGTCCAGAGCCTGACGCGGGGCTCAAACTCACGGACCGCGAGATCGTGACCTGGCTGAAGTCGGACGCTTAACCGACTGCGCCACCCAGGCGCCCCCACAGTTTTTATTTTTATTGTGAATATGTGTTTGACATACTTCAACTTTTTATCTTCACTGGTGTAAAAGAGAGTGCATGAAATTATACCAAAGCTTCAAAGAATGACTACAGTGTCTTGTTGCATTTTTTTTTTTTAGAAATGATACCTAACATGATTACCATACTCTAAAAATATTATGAACCTAATTAAAGAAGTTGAGGGAATAATGCAAATATGTTTTTTCTTTGTTTTGAATTTTACATGAAATATTCATGCAGCTAACTTATATCCAGAATGTTTAAACAGTTTCATCCTCAAAATAGACCATATTGTGACTGCTCGTATCCTATTCCTTTCCATTCTCTTCTACTTTCTAGGATAAGCCTGCTTTTGTTTGGGAGATATTAAACACAGAAACAGTACTCAAGTACTCAACGTAACAGCCTCCCTTACAGTTAGTGATGGCTGTATGAGGTATTTCAAGATAATACTATGTAACAGTCTTTTCTGATTTCTAGGAAGGGTTTCTAGGAAATGTCTAAGACAGGTAAGCAAATTAAAGTAAGTGACACCTCTAGATACAATACCAAATGAAAACTGTCTCTAGGAAAAAAAAAAAAAGCAGACCCATTACAGTGAGTTTAGCTAAGTATGAGCTATACATAAACAAAATTAAAACTTAAAAACAAATAGGATTTACCAGATATAATTTAAAATTATACCTCTAGAGACATCAAGTATTGCAATTTAAAAATAGAATGTAAATTACCATATATATATGTGTATATATATATATATATATATATATATATAATCTAGATAAATGTGATTAAAAAATAACCAAAGACCAAGATGCTATTAAATGTAACGAGGTAGATTTATTTAAATTTCATTTAATGAAAAACATAAGCATTACTACTATAAACTTGATGAATAGTTTACCCAGCAAAATGAACATAGGTAGAATTTGTTTTTAAATTTTCTTAAGGTTATTTATTTTTGAGAGAGAGACAGAATATCCCAGGAAGGCTCTGTGCCATCAGTGCAGACTCTGTGATGGGCTTGATCCCATGAACCTTGAGATCATGACTGGAGTCAAAATCCGACTCAACAGACTGAGCCACCCAGGTGACCCTAGATAGAAAAGAATATGTTTCCCATAATGTAACATAGAAAGGCAAGGACATAGAAAATATGACTAAAAAGTCACAAAATTAAATACCAAAAGATAATGAAGTGATAATAAAGTGATTTTTTTGTTTTTGTCAAAAATCTTATAATTAGCCATAATATCTTTCAAATGTAAAGGAGTGGCATAGGACTTTGACCTGGAAAAAAACTGAAGACAGGGATCAGTGGCTAGAACTGCCTGCTCTAATGTCAGAGGAAGGATACTAGACTGTAAAGAGCCTGCTTTCCCAAAATTTGGAGGAAGATAGTAGCTTAGTAGTTTCTCGGTTTTGAGATACAGATCCCACAGATGACAGCTGGACCAGGTCCATTTTGTGAAGAAGTTGAAAGACAAGAACTGCCTGGATGGATAACTAACACTATACAAGGGATGAATCACTGGAGACCAAAGGTGGAAGACGAAGCAGTAAGCCTGAGAATTTAACACTATGTAAAGAGAATTTGTATGAGAAATTCTCAAAGGAGTAAGGTGACCTCTAGGAGATCCTACAAGAGAAAGAGAAGAAAATTGTGCAATTATAGCATCCAGAGGATACTAACAGCAAATTATTAAGGTCAAGGATGTTCTGAGTTTCCTCCTACTTCCTCTGCCTTATAGCTGCAACTCTCTAGAGGTTCCAAACAGTGACAGTAAAGGCAGGAAAATGTGGACTATAGCTATATTTCCTACTGCAGATTTTTCAGACTTGAGGTCAACCTGAACTAGGAAAGTGTATAAATTATAAAATGGATGAAAGTTTGGAGTTCATGTGATCATTGTTTTAGACTAGAGTTTAATTAAGAAGGATATAGAGGACTTTTTAACAAGTGACAGGGAAATAAGTATCTAGGAGATGCTAATAGAAACTAGAGAAAAAGAATACATTGTTTTCTGCCTGTACCCTATCTAGTATAATAAATTCTTCATCTAGGGTAATGAACTGTTTTTTTACATACCATCCATACGGCGTTGGGCCAAAGAAGTTGATGCAAGCATAAACAAAGTACCAAGGGAACAATGTAAACTTTTATCCAAACCTTCCTTTTTTTCTCTTGCAACTTAGTAACCTGTATTTCAATCATTTATTCACTATTAGATTACAAGCATTTCTGCTTTAGCACATACATTCTGACAAAACTCAGAAAACAGTGGTATGCATTAGTCTTTAAACTTTATCCCAACCAAATCCAAAGAGCTGTGATTTAAAATGAATGAAATAGCATTTCTCTAAATCACTTTGGTAATTTTCTGTTACACTCAATAGTTTAGAATTTAAAATTGTTAGTTGAAGGAGAGTTTTAACAATTATTTTTCTAATAATCAAACTGATACGTGTGAGGCAAAAAAAACTGGAAAGCCCAGAAAATCAAATGGCTGTAATTTCCCAATGGTTCTAATTTCACCAACTAGAAATAAACAATGTCAAGAGTCTTGGAATAAATTTTCCTCAAGTTTGAAATGCACAAGTTTTATACAATCCTATGAGACCATTTTATAGTCATCTCTTTTCTCTTACCTATTTAACACCATTTCCCCATTATATAACACTTCAGCATGATTTTACATTAGTTTTATAGCAGTTCATTATACTGATACACCACAATTACTCAACCAAATATTTTTTGACCATTTAGGCTTTTTCCATTTTTTTTCCATAAACACAAATCCAAATATGATAAATGTCTTCATTACGCATCTTTGGTGCCGTTGTCTCCAGATCTGCAAATTGACCCATATCGTACAACTATCCCAGTAACATGCAAGTCAAAGCCAAAAATTTGAGAATAAGGAAGACTTTCTGAAATAAACTAATTTAAATTTTAAAAGACAAGTAAACATTATAATTCTGAAGTGGATTTAATTCAGTTTTTCTTTCAAATAAGACAGTAAGTTTGAAAACAGATTTTAAAAGCTGAGTCCTAAGCAAGGAACTGAAATATCTTATGTCTGTTGTCTTCATTTTGCATGACATAAAAATAGTTCTTTGTAATCTCCTCTAAAATGGTGACTTTTAATATCCCTTAACCAGTTTTTCCAAGAACTCTTTTTCGCTCACCGATTCATTTAAAAATTTATTCAAATACAATTTTCCCTAAAAGAAATCTCTTTATAAGATAGTGTTCCACATTTCTACCCTTACCTATTTTTCTGCACTCAAATTTAATTCCAGCAACTCATAAAAGTGACAGTGTAAGTGCTTTCCACTGATATAGGATCCTCAAATTTCATTTTTAGTTCACTGCCTTACCAACTAAAATTCAAATGAATTGTTCATATTTTCAACATGTCTTTATTATTCTTACACAGCATTATATCAATATCCCTGAAGATATTTTAAATTACCTTGCCATTAGCAAATATTAACAAAGTAATTATTGTAGAGTTTGTGCCTTTAGTAAAATTAATTCATTTTAGTTCAGCCTTACGCAAACGTTATAACAAAGAGTATTTTGGAGCAGTGGTTCTCAAATTTTTAGCATGGATAAGGATAAGTTTGTTACAATACAGATTCGATAAATCTGGGTGCAACCTGAGCATGTGCATTCCTAAAAAAGTTCCTGGTTGATCCTGATATTTCTCCTCTGGGGACTACAATTTTAAATTCTAATACATGTGGACACGACTCTCACATGATGCAGATTTTTCTATATGGATAATGTAAATATAAGCCAAATGTAAACATTTAAGTCACTTACGAATTCATATTCTCACTATACCACTTACCAAGTAATGAGCAAGTCATTTAAACTTTGAGCCTCAGAATCCTTATGTATAAAAGGGATGGTAATATTATATATAAAACATAATACTATTCATATTTTATATATTATAGGATATTATAATAGAAATTCAATGGAAATAATTTATGTAATTATATATAATAAATGTAATACTAATAATATCTATCCAATGGGTTGTCATGAGAGTTAAATAAATCATATATACAACTCTGAAAAAAATAAAACTCTGAAAATAGTGGCTACATATTGTCAGCGGGGGTCGAGAGAATTATCTTAAAGAAAAGAAAAGGAAACAAAAATGTTGTCATCTGAGTCAACAATAGAAGTAACCAACGGGGGGTGGGGGGCGGGGAACAGTGGACGATTTTTTTTAATTTTTTAAAAATCCTGAATGAAAAGGCAGTGAAAAATGACAACAGGTGCAGGTGAAGATACTTAAAAATAATGACAAAGAGGAAAGTAAGACACAAAAGAATACGCTTTATGATTCCACTGTACACAGATCAAAACGAGGCAAAACAAATCTGTTATATTAACACTGCATATACTGGTTACCGCTGAGGAGACAGAGTGTATGGTGTTCCAGAGTTATCACAAACAGGCCTTTTGTGATACTATTTTTATTCTATTGCCCAACCTGGCTGGAGGTTACAGTGTGTGCAGTTTTATGATAATTCATTGGAATAAATATTTAAGATTGGTGTACTTTTCTGTAGGTAGTTTTAATTCAATAAAAAGTGTAAGATGGGGCGCCTGGGTGGCTCTGTGAGTTAAGCGCCCACTCTTGATTTTGGCTCAGGTCATGATCTCCCGATAGTTTGACCAAGGCCAGCGCTGGGCTCTGGGCTGACAGCACAGAGATTGCTTGGGATTCTCTCTCTGTGCCCCTCCCCTATCCGCACGCTCTCTCTCTCAAAATAATAAACATTGTTTTTTAAACGTGAGATATTTTAAAATACATTTTAATCTATAAATCACATCATAAATTTACTTTAGCCCCTTATATCAAATGCCTTAATTGGCATCCCCACTTCTATCTTACATAGTAAAATTATCTCAAACTGCTCTTGCTAGCTCTCTTTTTAATCACTCAGGACTACACATCAGATCATTCCTGTTTTTGAAACATTTTATTATTTTTTTTAATGTTTATTTATTTTTGAAACAGGGAGAGGCACAGAGTGAACAGGCGGGGCACAGAGAGAGGGAGACACAGAATCTGAAGCAGACTCCAGTCTCTGAGCTGTCAGCACAGAGCCTAACATGGGGCTTGAACTCAAACTGTGAGATATGACCTGAGCCGAAGTCAGATGCTTAACCCACTGAGCCACCAGATGCCCCCAGATCATTCTTATATTTGCTGTCTCTGTAGGTGACACCATTATCTACACAGTTGTCCTTGCCTAGACATCCTGTACTCCACCCTTTCTCACTCCCGTATTAATTACCAGTTCTCCAGTTCTCTTGGTACTTTTCCTCAGATTTTTCAATTTCTTTTCTGTCTCCCGACTGTATCATTTTGCTTCCTGCCTCTCGTTAACAGACAAAACCAGCAACAAGAAACTACTTAGAACTCCTGTTGACATTCCTTTGCATATGTTGTTTCTCTTTCTAGAATGTCCTTCCTTCTTTTCTCTACCAGGTGATTTTTATTTATTGCCAAATTCTATTTCAAGCATCATTTCCTCTGCATTCCAATTACAAAGGAAAATAATCACTTAATTCTCCTGTTATCTTTGGGCCTTTTCACAAACTTTTCAAAAATCCAACAATGAAGGATAGCATGTATTCAATTCTTTCATGATCTACTTTTCCTCATCGTCTTTCTCTGCGCGCAGATTGAAAACGTAAGAGTCATAATGCATTTTATTCACCACATCACTTTTAAAAAGCATACCCTTGTTTACCAGCCATGGGTTCAACATAACATTTTCCTTTTCCTTATCAACTGCACATGTTCAGAGTTAAAAGCTGCATCAAAATCTTTATGCAACAAATGCTTGAGCGTTAGTATATTTTTCTGCTTTCTATTCCATTGACTGGTACCTAGTTCAACACTAAATTTGATGAAAACTAATAACCTGACATATTGTAAAACAGAATCCCAGATACATTGTCAGATGGCTGCTCTGACCTCAGATATAAGCACTCTATTTTGTTGTGTCTCCAAGCACTATTGCTCCTAAATTAATGATGTATGTGGTGATATGTTTATTTCTTGTTATTTTTTGTCAAATATATCACCACCAGAGATAACAAGTCAAAACTTCAATAAGTCCCTACAAATATCTGACAATTTGTGTAGTGTGGCTGGTGACACTAGGGAAGAAGAATTGCATCAACAGTAGAGCAAAAAGCAGAACAGACTTTATTCACTCCTCAAGGGAGGAGAGGGGACAGACATCAAGAGAAATGTTGGCCTTGGGTTTTTGTCAGGCTGGGGCTTTTAAAGGGTTTTGAAGGACATGAGAGAGGGCTGCAGCTGTGCCCATGGCAGGGGCTGGGCATGGGGACAACTCTTGGCCAGGTAGGACAGGAGGTGAAAGGTTTTTCAAGGGGTTCTGTCTTGGACTCGTCTGGGATGTAGGTTGTGGTCAGTCTAGCAAAGGAGATGCTTGTAGTTGGAGTCTACTTTCTGAGAATGTAGGGCCAGATGCAGACACCTGAGTTTTATGAAGTGTGTTAAGTGTGGCTTGGGAAGGCTTTGAATAGATTCCTTTCAGTTTGAATTTAATTTTTTGCTGAACTATCTTAATATTTAATATTTTAAAAAGCCTCAAAATGTGCACTTTCCCTTTTCTTTTCAAAATAATATTTTGCATTGTTGGGTAGATTTGGAGTTGTCAAATATGTCCACCTATATTTTGATTTTCTCTTTCTCTAAAATGTAATCACATTCAAAACACTTGCCAAAGGTTAACAAACAGCTAGAAAGATCTTTACTCAATTCACTGAATGTGTCCCATTTCTGTGGGAATTTTAAAATGTTCTTTACTTCCTAGGGACAAATTTATGCTTTCCAGCCTGTGAGTATTATAACATAGGAGAAGGAAGCCATATCATGTGAATAAAATTAACCATACTTTAGTTTTCTGCCTCCTGCATTTTCAATGATTAAATTAAGAGATGCATATTTAATAGTATTTGCCAATTTCTGGGTTTGTTTTGACATGCCTATCTTTCAAAGCAGGCATGTTTTTTGAATTGGGTTTGTCTTCCTGTAGGAGTAAACTTTTGGAAAAATAAATATTCCTTTATTGGATGCATATTTGTACTTAGGAACCTTACTTTTACGAAAATTGATCATTCTGGCCTTAATTTTCCTTTAGTAACATCAAACTGGCCTCTGTCCCTTACAACTCCATTAAAAACAATCTTATTTGATGTTTTATAATATTCCACTTCCTTCACTTTGCTTCATTTATTTGTTTCGGTGGAGTGAAGACAGATTTTTCATAGTATACAATTATTTTTATGGTTTTCTTCTTTTACTCATGCTTTCACTGTTAGTAAGCATTTTCTTACTACGTTTTCTCTTCCTGTTCCCACAGGTCCCTCCTATATTACAGCTTCACATGAAAACTTCCTTTTTTGTTCTTTTTTTTATTGCAATTCCATCACCTTTTTATTTATTTCCATTCCTCGAGATCATTAACACTTCCCTTTCCCAGCCACCTCCATCACTTTTGGTAAGGCTGGGGCAAACCTGTCACTGTGAGAGAAGTAAGGTCTATGCAAACTAGAAGGACTAGTTTCTCTCCAAACTTATCTCTTACTGACCAATACAAAATATAAAGCTTGCTAGAGAAGAGAGATTAGTCTTTCCTCAACATACTGGTTATTTGTTCCTTTATAACAATATTTTCAGAAATTTAGGTCCTTAAAAACACATTTATTAGCTCACAATTTCTGGGGATCAAGATTCTGGACACTGCTTACCTTGATCCTTTGCTTCAGAATCTCATGAAGTTGAGATCTAGATGTCTGGCAGAACTGGAGCACCATCTAAGGCTTGAGTTTGGAAAGAGCTGCTTCTTGCTGAATAAAGATCTTATTTTCTTTGTTGTTGTTTTTGTTTGTTTCTTGTTTTTTCTTTCTTTCCTGGTTGTTGGTCAGAGACTATCCTCAGTTCCTTGCCTCAGGACCCTCTCCATGTAGATGTGGACAGCAGACCAGTTTGCCTCTACAAATCTGATGGGGGAGAGAATTTCCTGATAAGATAGGTGAAAATGTACTGTAATCATGTATACATCCCTTCACCTTTGCTGTATTCTCCTGGTTAGAAGCACTTCAAAGATTCCATTAACTTTCAAGGGTAGGGCATTTCACAAGTGTATGAGCACCAGAAGGTAGTAGTCATGGGGAACACCTTTGAGACTATCTAGCACAATGGACACAGAATTTCCGGATATTGGAAATTTTGGGTTTTTTAAAATACTTTTTTCTCCTTGAATGTGTTTGTATTTCTGGTGAGAAAAACAGTGATTAAGAGAAATACCCCTGGAACTTGGGAGTATGCCTGAACAAGGGGTTGCCTATTTTTTATCTGGAGATTTCAGAATGTAAAAGGGTTGCTAAGCTTAGAGGGTTATTACCACACTCCCATCTTGGTCCCTCCTCATGATCTAAGGAAAGAGAGGAAGAGAAACAATTCCTGATGGTTCTATGTAAGGGAATAAAGCGTTAACTAAGGAGGAAGAGTCAGGGGGTCTGCCAGACATTTACCTGGAAAAGCAATGCTAGTCTAAGTATATCCAGAGAAGATAGCACATGTATCACTTCCTAAACATGAGATAAACATAGATGATCTCAGGAGATTTTCTAGAATAGTATTTGGGTGAAAGTGAATGCCAAAACATATTTATATCATTAAGATGCTCCCATCTACAGAGGCATAATGTCAAAAGACATTATGCAGTATGTCATTATCATCAGAGTAGGATGATAGGGAACAGAGTAGGGAACAGTAGGGAACAGAGTAGGGAACAGAGTAGGTAACAACCAAGTAGTTAGATAAGCAAAGAAATGGCCTTGACAAGCTATGCAAAATCCTTCTTCCACCAATAATCTATGATCTGTTTAAGAAGTTTCTTCTGTTTTATTATCCTCATTGTAAGAATCCATGTGGGGGTTGAGTCTCAGAATCAGGGAAAAAAGAAAACACTTGTAAGTGTGAAAGGTAAGAGTGTAAGACAAGGATAGAGATGGTATTTCTTTGAATAATTGCCAAATGAAATTCTAATAAACATATAAATTTAAAATTGCTGTACTGGTGATATTTCCATATGATATTAAACTGTTTGACAGCAACAGAGCTTAGGAATTATTAAGGAATAGTACATGAATTTTTAAGAATAAAAATGTTCATGTTTACTCATATTTGAGTAAATATGAAATTCTGGTAAATTCTGATACAAATATATGACCTTTCAAATTGACCTGAATAAGGTTTAGTGGTCATACATCGGTTTCCTCTATTTTCGATGTTACAAATACATGCTGATATAGAAACCTCTTTCATGTAGTCTTCCTTGGGCACAGGTCTATACTTAAGTATGAGGCACATTTACTTGACTCTTCAGTTTATATATTTATGGCTGCTGTCATGTCACTAATTATACTTATGATTGGTTTTCTTTAAAGGGTATTAGTAATGAGCTATTAACTTCCTCATTATGTCATTTTCCTACAATCACACTGGAAGTCTCATGAAAAGAAATGAAGTTGATCTCTTTAAATAGGAAGTTGTCATCTGAGGAAACAACAAAATTCTAAATAGGTTAAATCACTTTGCCTTACCCTGTGTAATGACATTAATGCCAACGTAGACCACCGCCACAATTAAAAAAAATCCTGTATATTTTGAATCCAATCATCTTCCTTCTAATACTCCTTTAAACATATGCATAGACTTCTACAATTAACAGAATGCTCTCCCATACCTAGGATCTGTTAAAGGCATTCACAATACTCTTCAAATTACCCAAGGATCGATCCACTGCAATTTTCTCTGATGTGTTCCAACAAAGAACTGCCTTTAGATGTTCTCATGACTTGTCTGCTCCTCCTGTATGGATCTTTCTTTTCTCAACTCATCTTTTCTTTTTTTTCCCCCCAGATGAGAACCAACAGGTAGCCAACCTATTACCAGGGAGATCAGCTTTCTGTTAATGCTACCTTTTCCCACACTCACACTGCCAGTTCTTCCACACCTTTCTTAGTTTGAAGTTTTACCCTAATGTGCCTAAAAGTACCTAGGGAAAAATGAGTCCCATGTTCTGTCCTCTCCTTTGAAGCACAGGATCTGCTGATGTTCCTTCTCACCTTCCCCACCCTCCCATTTTTCTCTTTCCAGAATGATCTTTCTGTATCTCAACTTAATATTCTTTACTTTTACTTCTGGCTATTATTTCCCCCTTTTTATCTCTTCTCTCACAGGTGGTACTTAAGTCTTTCAAAAAAAATAATGGAAAAATTCATTCCATTCTTTTATACAAGGACAATTTAGGTCTAGAAAAAGTTGTTTAATTTACAATGTTTCTTAACTAGCAAGACCAGGTGCAAATCATAGATCCTTGAATTCTCAGTTCCATTCAATTTCAATTTGTCAGTGCTGCTTCCTTCTTCATTATACTTCACAGCACTCCTGTGAGAAAGCTGAATTACAAGCAATAAGAGAGCCATTTTCCAAACAGAAGAGTTGAAGCAAAGGAGTTAATTGACCTATGAGTGGAGAAACCACAGAGAACATAATATTCAATCATCCAAACCACACCTTCATAGCAGGCAAGAATGAATTTTGATTAGTGAGAAAATTGGAATGAATTTTATAGCAAGAACCTCATTAATTCATACTAATTAGAAGCCAAAAAATAAAGATTTTTGGAAAGTTTAAAATTATAGAATGTTCAAAAGAAATTATTTTCAGCTATATAACTTAAATTCTAATAATGTTTTGTCAATATACATTCTTTAGGCCTGCTTTAATTATTTGGGATAAAAGTATAGATTCATATCCAAATAGCTGCTAAATGCTTCATATAGTAAGCAAGTAAATATCACCAAGCACATACTAACACAATTTTTAAATTAATGGAGGTTAAATGAGTGCATACATCAGTGAATACGTCATTTTAATTATAGACACATACAATTAGCACACAGTAAAGGCAGACTAATTATGGCTGGATTTCTTCCATGCATTACAGAAATGCAATAGTCTACTAGAATTCAGAGAATGAGAGTCCAGATAGCAAAACAATGTCCTGTCAAAGTCACATGTATTGTGTTCCTTCTCTTGTAGGGCACATCACTGATAGGCTCCCATTTCCAACCTCATTGCCCTAAATACTCCCCTCATTGGAGGTAATTCTAGTACTTCATGATGACAGTGTCTGTGCTTCCTCCTATGATCCTTCATACTGGTCCCAGATTATAATCCTAAATTTATGCTTGATTTAATTGCTTGCAAATAAAAACATTTAATAGTTGATTATTACATAAAGAGTGAAATTAAACTCCTAAGTAGAATATTACAGGGGTGTCTGGGTGATTCAGTTGGCTAAGCATCTGACTTTGGCTCAGGTCATGATCTCACAGTTTGTGAGTTCGAGCCCCACATTGGCTTTGTGTTAATAGCTCAGGGCCTGGAGCCTACTTTTGATTCTGTGTCTTCCTCTCTCTCTCTCTCTTCCCCTCTTCTGCTCACACTCTTTCTCTGCATCAAAAATAAAATATTAAAAAAATATTTAAAAAACAAATATCTAAGCAGAACGTAGTGTCATGATAATCTGATTTCACATGACCACTGTATATCTTAAGAAAATAAAACAAAACAAAAATACCATCTTTTATTGTCTGGTGATTTTTAAACCAGTTCTATCAAATTAAAAATTATTTCCCCATTTCCAAATTTCAAAATTGTACCCATCTATTCAGATCTACTCTTCATCATAATGAAAGCAATTTTTCTGATATCTATTCTAACTTCCTAAAATTACAAACCACTTTTTAGTGCTCTAGATGACTCTTTCTCACCTAGGAAGAATATAAGTATTATCCTCTCCATTTCTATCTATTCCCCTTTGAACTCAGAATCAGTCTATTTACACTGGAAGGAAGTCTAAGTAATTGTTGTGGTCACTCTTCTTACAACAATCAAATTGATTTTTACTTTGGGGAAGCTCAGGTTGACTTATTCAGAATACTGCTTTTAATAAAGAACTAAAGGAGTTGAGAAGTTGGAGAGTGTTCCTATAAAGGTCAACACGGGAAAGTAGAAACAACTCTGAGTATTTTAAAATTGAGAAAACTCAATTGAGAAAATTGGCCTCTAAAGATAGTAGGCTTCCAATTAAAGAAAAAAAAAGTACCCTAATAGCTGCAAAACATAACTGAGAGAAATTAAATTAGACCTTCAAAAACGGAGAAATACACCCTGTTCATGGTAAGAAGATATCATGTTAAGGTGTCAGTTCTCCTGAAATCAATCTAAAACTACGTGAAATTCCAGTCAAAATACCAGCAGGCTTTTCTATAGAAATGGGCAAAATGGTTCTAACATCCATGAGTAAATTAAAAAAACAAAACAAAAACAAAAAAACACCTCAAAGAACTGAAACAATTTTGAAAAAGAAAAATGAAATAAGAGGAATGCTTAATCTGGAGACATTATAAGAGAATGGTTTAGGCATGAATGCAGCAAAATAGATCACATAGAGCACAGAAATATATTCACTCATACTTAGACAATTGTTTCTCAGCTAAAATGCAAGAAAATTTCATGGACAGTGATAGACTTTCCAAAAATTGATTATGGAGTAACTGGATATCCATGTGAAAAAACAAACACAAAAACAACATAAAACTTTGGCCTATTATCTACATAAAAATTAACTGAAAATAGATCACCCTAATTGTAAAATCTAAAACTGTAAAACTTCTAAAGAAAATACAGGAGAAAGCTTTTGTAGCCTTGGGGTAAGAAAAAAATTTCTAAGATAAAAAAAGAGGAACAATCTATAAAAGAACAAATTGGTAAATTGGGCATTATAAAACTTAAAAATTTCTGCTCTTCAAAAGATACTGTTTGGAAAGACAAGCCACAAGCTGGGAGAAAATATATGCAAATTATATATGATAACATATATTCAGAACATATAGACAACTGACTGCAAAACTCAATAAGAAAAACAAACTCTATATAATAAATGAACAGAAACACACACACACACACACACACACACACACACACACAATGGAATATTACCAGCCATAAATAAGAATGAAGTCTTGGTGTACCTGGGTAGCTCAGTCGGTTAAGGGTCTTTCACTCAGGTCATGATCTCACGGTTTGTGAGTTTGAGCCCTGCATTGGGCTCTGTGCTCAATCTGAGCTCTGTCCAGCTCAGAGCCTGGACCCTGCTTCGGATTCTGTGTCTCCCTCTCTCTCTCTCTGCCTCTTCCCTGCTCATGCTTGCTCTCTCTCTCTCTCTCAAAAATAAATAAACATTAAAAAAGAATGAAATCTTGCTATTTACAATGATGTGGATGGATCTAAGTGAAATAAGTCAGTCAGAGAAAGACAAATACCATATTATTTCACTCACATGTGGAATATAACAAACAAAACAAATAAACATAGGGGAAATAAAAGAGAGGCAAACCAAGAAACATACTCTTAACTACAAAGAACAAACTGATGGTTACCAGAGGGGAGGCTTGTGGGGGTATGGGTTAAATAGGTTATAGGGATTAAGAAGAACACCTGTGATGAGCACTAGTTGTTGTAGGTAAATGTTGAATCACTAAGTGGTACACCTGAAAATACTATTACACTGTATATTAACTGGAATTTAAATTAAAAAAAACTAAAAGAAATGAAACTATCAAGACAGAAAACATATGGAGGTATCTTAAATGTATGTTGCTAAAATGGATAAAGCCAATATGAGAAAGCACTATACTATATGATTGCAAATATGTGACATTCTGGAAGACACAAAACTACAGGCACAATAAAAAGATTAATGGTTGCCAGAGAAGGGGGGGGGGGGTTGAAGAGGAAGATTGGATATGCAGAACACAAAGGAATTTTACTACACTGAAAATATTCTGTATGCTATGATAATGATAGATATATGTCATTAATTCATCGGTCTTAACAGTAAGAGTGAACCAACCATGGATTTTGAGTGATTATATCATTGTAAGTTCAACCATGGTTAAAAAAAACCGCCTGCAAAATTCGGGGTGAGTTATGCTGACAGTGGATGAGGGTATGCAAGTATGAGGGCAGTGGGTATATGGAACATCTCTGCCTTCCTTTCACGTTTGTTGTAAACTTGAAACAACTTTAAGCACACACAAACACACAAGTAAACACACACTTCTTAAAATGACTAAATTTAAAAATACTGGCCAGAGCAAGTTTCGGTAGGACATAAAGGAACAAGAACTTTCATGCACTATAGACAGGAATATAAAATGGTAGAGCCACTCTAGAAAATAGTCTAGCATTCTTAAAAAAAATTAAATATACCCCATTCCACTATAGTTACCCAAGAGAAATGAAATTTATATTTCTACAAAGAAATTATACCAAAAACATGTTCACTACACCACCTAAATCAATCAAAATGTCCATCAACATGGGAATGGATTAAACAAACTGTGTCATACATGCAAAAGAATACTATTCAGGAATAAAGCTATTAACTCTTGAAATGTACAACAATATAAATCTTAAAATAATTACACTGAGTAAAAGAAGCTGGACAAAAATTAGTGCATATTCTATGATTCCATTCATAAAGAAATTCCAAGAAATGCAAACCAAGGTCTAGTAATAGAAATTGTTTTCAGAATAAGTTTGGATAGCAGGGGGCAGATTCAAGAATACAGGGGAAGATTACAAAGATTACAAAGATTACAAAGGCATATGAGGAAACTTTTATTTTTTTTTTAATATATGAAATTTATTGTCAAATTGGTTTCCATACAACACCCAGTGCTCATCCCAAAAGGTGCCCTCCTCAATACCCATCACCCACCCTCCCCACCCTCCCACCCCCCATCAACCCTCAGTTTGTTCTCAGTTTTTAAGAGTCTCTTATGCTTTTAATTGTGATGATGGTTTCATTGACATATACATGTCATAACATACTGTTGACAGTTTAGGTAAGCTGCTGCATAGTATTGCCACCTCAGCATCCATTTCCTTTGACCGAGTGAGCTTGGGAGGGGGGTGGTGCTGACACCTTTATATAGTGCCTCATGCAAGTGCATGCCCTACATGCCAACCCCAGTCACAAGTAAAACTAATTTCCTGATATGACTTCCCCAACAGTCCTTGTGTAAAGTCTCTGCCTTCCAGGTCCTTCCCCTGTGTGCCCTTTAGGTAAGACCCCCACATTGCTTACCCAGAACACCTCTCTCTTTGTTTTGAATGGACAGATCTGGATATACCTTGGGAACTCCAAAGCACTCCAGCCACAGACCCTCATAAGGGTTTATGCCTCAGGTCTTGCCTCTCTCTCAGCTTGCAATCTTTCACCATCTCCCCATGTGGCACCTCATAGCATGCTGTGTCCCTCCCTCCAGGATCATGACCAATAAACTTCTCTATTTCAATTTCTCTTTCAGTCTTTTCTGAGAACTGCCGCTCACCATCCAGCACCCTGAGGTTGTACTTAACAAATGCTGATTCAACAAAATTCTGACACATCAAAATGCACACTGGGAATATGTGTCATTTACTGTATTCCAATTATTTCTCAATAAACATGTTTTTTAAAAACTTATCCAAAATGTAAGTAATTTAACCAAATTTAATAAATTAAATTTGATTATTAGTTACCATATATTGAATAGCTATTATACTCTAAGTTATGTACCAAAAGCTCATAATTTTGTTATTAATATCTCTACTCCTAGATGAAGAAAATAAAGCATGACAAGATTAAATGACTTGCCCAAAGTCACACATCAGTAAAAATACTTATGTTTCAATTTTTTTTAATCTTTGTTTAATGCTATTAATTTTGTCACTACCAAATGATAGGTATTTATCTCTCCCTTCATTTCTATTATTTGTTTTTCTTTATTTTGTATTAATCAGGATAGTAATAATATCAATGTTATAGCACTTGTACTTATTTTAATATTTTACTATTTCTAATTTCATTTTAGTGTCTTTATACTTTTATGATTTTATATCTTCTTGACTTTGGCCAGTTTCGATATTTTTATTCTTTTCTATATCCAATAGTTTGATTTACTGACACTTATATTAACAATATTTCTCATATTGGTATTAAGACTAGCTACAATATTTTAATGCCAATCACTTTAGGAAAAATTTTAATGGTATTATCTCAATCTTGGTAAGAACCCCATGATGAAGATCTATTTATGAGTATTATTGGACCAAAGGAAGACTGATGAAGGTCAACAGATTAAGGAGTTTAAACAATCATACTTCTCTTTTATGAAAATTTGAAAGAGGAGAAATATGAAACTACATTAACCATTTGGGCACTGGCCTTGTTGGAGCATGTAACATAATGCTCTACTTTGACACCAATAGCAAATCAGAGCAATGAGCAGATGGCAAGGAGAATGGAACAGACATTCAGAGAAAACAAAGCATCAAAAAAATAAATAAGGGGCGCTTGGATGGCTCAGTTGGTTAAGCATATGACTCTTGATTTCAGATCAGGTCATGATCTCACAGTTGTGAGGTAGAGCCCCGTGTGGGCTTCCACACTGGGCCTGGAGCCTGCTTGATATTCTCTGTCTCCCTCCCTCTCTGCCCCTCCCCCACATGCCCTCACTCATGCTCTCTCTCTCTCTCTTCTCTCTCTCTCTCAAAAATACATAAATAAATATTTTTGTATGTATGTATATACATATATATGTACTTTCTTTTTCTTAGTTTCTGTTAGTGTAGAGAATTTTTATTTTTTAATGTTTATTCTTGAGAGAGAGAGAGAGAACAGAAGAGGAGCAGAGAGAGAAGGAGACAGAATCTCAAGCAGGCTCCAGGCTCTGAGCTGTCAGCACAGAGTGCAATGAGGGGCTCGAACTCACTTGAGATCATGACCTGGGCCGAAGTCAGACGCTTACCTGACTGAGCTACCCAGGCGCCCCAAGAGTTACCTTCTTAGCAAATTATTTTTGTTTTCAACTCTTAATAATGTAATATTTAGTTTTTAACATGGAAAAAGTGTTTAGAACCATCAACCATGTTTTTATGCAAGCCACAGTATTAATTTACTAAACCTGGTAATTTCCTCCTTTATGTTTTAAAAACAATCTCTACTTTCTTTTCCCTTATTCTATTTTTTTCCCTTCAGCCATTCATATAAACAGTGAGTTTCTAAAAGGTTCTAAAGGGGATTTCTTCCAGAAGTTGATGGCATTTATAAAAAAAATATATTGGATCATCTCTGATTCAAACAGGAAATAAACCTAGTTTCTTCCAAATAATATTCTCTGTTTACAACGTTCAGTTTTATCACACTGCTAAATTTAAAAATAAAGTATAAAATATGAATTCAAATTCAGCAATTCATACTGAAAAATTAATCCTCATTTAAAGAAAGGGAGAAAAATCTGTTAAGCATCACTATGTGCTATAAACAAATATGTCTTTAATTTCTTAAGAACAAATCTCTACATGTCTTCTATAACTGTCCTGGAAAGTAGATTTTATTCTTTTAAAGGAGTTTGTCTTGACCTTTTAACATATTAGGTGAAACTTAAGTAAACATGCTTTGTATTATGCAGGCATGATAAAAAAAAAGATTTTGCTTAAAAAAATTTTTTGCTTTTAAAGAAAAATTGCTTGTTGTGGGTTCATGTATGGGGGGGATATAAAAAGGGATGATAGCAATGTCAGCAGAATTTTCTTGATATTTCTAAATTATAACCATTTTTGGAAATTTATTAAATACTCTTCCATTAATTCAAGGCCAAAGAATATTTCAGACATGTACTCTGCCCTTTCATCTCTTAGATTCAACAGAAGAAAAATGTAACTATTTCTGGCATGTTAATAATCTTAAAGGCCCTAGTTATAGTTATAGTAAATAGATTCCATTTATAAATGTAAAACCAGATCTGAAGTATGTGCGTGCACTTACACACACACACACACACACACACACACTCACCAAACTTGAGAATTATACTTGAAAGGAAATGCATCTACAATAAGTAAATTTTGTATCAGAGAATAATAATTACTAGAACGGAAATTACCATGTCCACAGACACTAAAGGACAAGATAAGTCTGTTTGAAATAATAAAAGTCATACTGAAAGCAATTTATGAAATACCTGTTTATTTTGAATATCCACCATCCAAATTGTTTTGATTAACATAAGCTCTTACTATTTCCATAAGTATGTAAGACATTCAAGAAATATTGCTATATTGAGTTGTGATTTTTATAAAGGATGATCCTTCCTATTCAAATTTGCACGTACTCTATGGACTAAAGGATATTTTCTAAATCTCACTGATATTTGGTAAACTTAGTTCAAAGACCTCAGAGATAACATCCCATGGAGATTTAAAATTAAATATCAATGGTTCTGTAAATTATTGATTAGGACCTAGAGGTTTATTATGATGAATTGAACTTGTCCCTGATGTATTTGCTTGGATTTTCTTCAGTGCTCAGAAACCCAGGTAAAAAAAGATAGATAGTTGATAAATTTATGATTGTGTTTTCTCAGCAGATATGAGAAAGGGCAAGGAGACAACAGAGTTGGAGGCATTTACATCATTAAAATTAAATTTGTGTTCTTTAGTCTACATAGAGAAGAAATTTAAGACAAGGAGGGCAGTTTACAATGGGAGAAAATCAAGGCATCAAGTAAGTGATGGTTTGTGGGGGATAAAATAATAAATGCAATTGGAAAAGGTTGGTAACAAAGCAGTTATAAGTGGTTTTGCTGATGCTGTTATGTTTGGAGAATATAGCTGTGGGTTTGAGTAGCTGAAATCAAGTATATCTGAAATGTTTGGGATCTAAAGAAGTAAAAAAATGGAATCCACTATGCTGTTAGGGTTTCTATAAGAGCCTACAAATCAACAGGGACAATATTATGACATGAGATAAGGAAGTACAGTTATGCTATATATCAAAATCTTCCATAAATATGTAAAATTTTACACATAGCAACAGTTAAAGTGGGTAACCAAATTTTATATGCCAAGACCGAGAAAGGAGGTTTATAAGAACATGAAAGACAAGTGATTTGAAGGCAGCACTGGGAATCTAGATGAATTACTCTACTTCCTGGCCCTGTGTGAAAAATGAAAGATTTATCCTTGACAAGTTATGGATATGACATGGAAGAAAGGACTCTGGAATGACGAGGGTATGGAAAATCTGGTCTTCTATTAAACTAAGGGCTGGCAAAATATAGGATGAGGAGGAAGAAAGGAAGTAGTAATTTGGATACGAAAAAAAGAATAGAGAAAACTAAGGATTAAAGAACATATGACCTGAAAAGGCTAATGTTTGGGTAAGGTTTGCTTATGTTTTGTTTGTGAAGAAACAGCAAAATTAGCCTTGAGCTTCCTCCTACCAGACATACTTCCAAAAAGTTAAATTCTCTAAAGCAAGGCTACTTGTGACCCATGTAAAAGAATTCAAAGGCCCTCTACTCATCTCAGGATCAAATGTAAATCTCTTTTACTACACCTGAAATGCTCAGAATAGAGGCCTTTTCAACATAATTTGCTGAACACTGTGCGTCTATTCCAGCCATATCAAAACTCTTGCTCTGTGTGTTTTTTTTTTTTTAATTTTTTAATGTCTATTTATTTTTGAGAGAGTGAGAGACACAGAACGTGAGCAGGGGAGGGGCAGAGAGAGAGGGAGACACAGATTCTGAAGCAGGCTCCAGGCTCTGAACTATCAGCAGACAGCCCAACACGGGGCTCCAACCGTGAGATCACGACCTGAGCTGAAGTTGGACGCTTAACCAACTGACCCACCCAGGCACCCCAACTCTCTCTGTGTTTCTAATGGAATGCTGTGGACCCTTAATATTCTAAATAACTTTCATGCAAGCTTCAAATTTTAGCATTTATTTATTCTAGGAAGGCTGTCCAAAAGGGTCTTACTTTGAGATATATCTCTCCATCAATTTTTCACATTTCTTCGTGTCTAAAAATTAAGTCCTTTAGCTCAGATTTATTTAAATTCCAGACACAAAACAACTCCATTCCTGGATATTCAAAGATAGTTTAAAAATAAGCAAAAACTCTCTAATTCTTCTCTCTGAATGTTTGCTTATCATCTAGGATAGTGAAGATAATGTCTCTGCAGAGGGAAGCCTTGAAAAGTTTTCCAGAAGCACTGTAAGGAGATTTGGGTTTTCCAGAGCTCAGTGATCCTCAGCTGTGACACAGACCCGTTGTGTACACAGCATCCTCCCCAATCTGCCTCTACAATTGCTCCAGTGGGATCAGGGATTGGGGAAATTAAGCAAACAGAAAGCTCATTCTTCCTGCTGTGTCATGGTAAACTCTCTACACCTGCTTGAACCCCTTGTCCCTCATAAGCCAAATATATGGGAGTGTGGCAAGCCAACCTGTCAGTTTCCAAGTGGCTGCTTAGAAATTGCTCGACAATGACACACATCAAAAAGTGTATGTCTCAAACAAAAAGAGAGTGCCATCCCTCCTGTGTTTCCACCATACACTGTACTACAATTATCCCAATTACAAAATGCCTTTCCCACTAATTTGAAAATATCTTAGAAGACTGCATTTTCACTTATTTCTACACATTTTACCAAGATGACACTAGATACAAAAATATAATCACGGCAATACGGTGATTATTATATACTATGATACAGTGCCAGATAATTATAGAGAAGTACTAGGCCTATCTTACAGAGAAGTAGTAAGGGATCCTGGCTTAGATGTGGGCATTGCATTTAGAGTATTTAAGTTCAAGTCCCAGTCTCATCACTTACCAGTTGTGTGATATTGGGCAAGATGGTTAATCTCTCTGTGCTTCAGTTTCCTCATGTACAAAAATGAAAACCATAGTATATATCTAACAGGCTGTTGTGAGGATCAAACAAGTAAATGTACTTGAGGAATAATTTTGGCATAATTAAAATATTCAGTATTTTCTACCCATTATTAATGTCTCAATACTGCAGATAAGTATAAAAAGTAGCTAAAGATCATTATGGAAGTCAAGAACATTAATGGAAACTCTACAAGTGATGATATTTTTAAAACTTTATTTTAGTAATTGTAAACATTCTATGTAATACTACCTGATATTATGAGCTCTTAAGAGATGATAGACAAACTAAGTGTTTCTCTGGTTCTCTGGAGAACCTAACGCAAGGTCCAAAAACTACTTTTGAAAAGAGCTAACGAGAGTAAAAACCTGCTATATTTGGAATGATACTCAAGATCAGATTGGCCCGACGCAAAACTTATGATATCATCTACCCTGTAGACATTGTAAAATGTCATTGAAGGGTCTTATAAATGCCTAGAATTCTAAAATACAGATAAGAAATAGTATCTTAAAAGCAATTTTAATATTTCCAAATTTATTAACATTTATTTTAATCATGTGTATTTTGATAACAATTAAATTAACAATGTTGGATAAAAATTGCCCAACTAGAAATCAAAAACCAGGATATATTCTTCACTTCCGGATTTATACACTGCCCAGTTTCACTCCAGGTCTTCATAGACAAATCTCCTTACTATGAATCCATATCAAAGCCTCAGGTGGAAAAACACCAGGGGTCTCCTCACAGATAATACCAGTCACCCCTCAGATAATAACACCATCTGAGATTTTACAGAGATAGTTTAGATAGAATGGATTAGATTTTCAGCCTTGTGTACAGTCTATTAACATGTTAAAGGCGTTGTTTTTATAGGGATGGATAAGATTCCCCCCCCCCTTTTTCCCCACTCCTTAGAAAAAAGTTAAAGCAAACAATAGAGAATAGAGCAGTTTCACAGTTTGTATCATTTTAGTTTCAGATTTTTGTGTTCACAGATGTTTATTGTACATACCTAGATGTAGAATTTAATAAGAATAAATTCCAAAGTAACAGAAGGGGTTGTCATTAGCATTTCAAACACTGTCAAGTTGCCTAAGGTATTTTAGCACTGTTCCTGACATCTTCACAATCAGTTTAGCCCTCAGGCTTTTATCACTGGTATTGGAAATAAACTAATTCCAAAGGTGATAACTAAAATACCCACCTCTGTTATGTTTTTTAATAGATTTTATTTTTTACAACAGTTTTAAATTCACAGCAAAATTGAGGGAAAGGTATAGAGAACCATATACACATTGGTTCCTAACCTGCACAACCTCTTCATTGTCAAGGTCCCCCCTGCCCCCAGACCAGCACATTTGTTACAACTGATAAACCTACATTGATACATCATCACCACCCCAAGTCCATAAATTATATATGTACACAATTACATTTTTAGAAAATGATGAAAGATAACTTGGTTTGACTTGAAAATTTCTGGGTTTTTGTTGTTGTTTTGCCTAGGGCAGTCAGTCTCCAGTGTAGCATATTATGAGAAATTTTAAAATGATAATACATATAATTTCCCTATACCTATGATAGGGGAAAAGAAAAAAAAAGGGAGAGAGAGAGAGAGAGAGGGAGGCAAACCGTAAGAGATTTTTCTTTCTTATGTTTCATTAAAACAAATCATTAGGAATGTCCTATATTTGGAAATATTAGTTTCAATAATTATGTGATATTAATTTGTAAGAGTCACATATTTTGAAAAATATATAAATACAACTTGTGGGGTCTTAAAACATATTGAGATTCACATGAGTTGACATGAGCTTTAGTTTACATGTACCTGCCCCATTTAAGTTTCTAAATTGGGGACAGAAAGGACAACAAAATATATACGTGTCTCCACAACATCAAAGTATTTTAATGTCTAAATCAGTAATTCATTTTACTCCCAGGTATTCATTTACTAGACTTCACAATCACTTTTTGATTTTCTAGCCTAGAAAAAGAGAGCAAAGATCAAAACTGAAACTCTGAACTTCTCAGAATATATGTATTCATTGAATAAGTACATACTCAGCAGTTATAAGCACTAGAATGGATATTTAACAATTAACAAGTGAGTTCAACTCAAACTTCTCTCAAAGTGAGATTTGGTAAAAATAATATTAATAATGACTTATATAATCTGCAACCACACACAATACATGCACAAATCCTGAAAGCTAAGTAGTGTCGGGGAAACTTAATAAAATCTCATCCAAACCCAGGAAACCACTCAACCAAGGTAGAAGAGAAGAGAATTTTTTCATTGAATAAGCATGAAACCAGAATGTGACGTGACATGCATCACAGGCAATCTGCTAAGAGACTGCAAAGACAGAAAGAAATCTCACCCTTTACATAGCCTAGCAGATACAACCCATTACACACATGTTCTCAAGATAAATAACTGGTTCTCAAGTAAGAGGACTTGACAGCACTACTTTTTTACAGAGAGTTCATCCTAAATTTACTTGGTAGTTGGAATTGCCATCTGTGTTAGTTAATTGGGTTTATCCAAAGGAAAAATAAATTCCTTGTATCTTTATGAGAGGGGGCAGTTTTACAACTTGAAACCAGGGACCCTGCCAAAATGAGACTGAGAGCCAGGAAGACTGGGAGATAGGAGCACTGTCTTTCTTGATGATGACATTTCAAAGAGATAGTTCTTCAGAAAGATATTCCAGTATCTTAAAGCTGGCATAAGACTCAAATAGCTTTTTAAAAGACTTACACACATTTCAGATAGGGAAAGAACTTAAATTCCAAGTTTCATAACGTAAATGCTCTAAGAAAAAAGAAAAAGGGAATTTCTTCCCTTAGTTTTAAGGAGGGAGAATTTAGCCTCTTAATTTAATTTGTATTTGATCTTAAAGTACTCATTATTTTACAGGGAAGAAACTCAAGTTTAAAAAGTCTAATATAACCCAGGGTACCTGAATGGCTCGGTCAATTAAGAATCCAACATCAACTCAAATCATGATCTCATGGTTTGTGAATTTGAGTCCCACATAGGGCTTTGGATTCTTTCTCCCTCCCTCTGTCTCTGCCCCTCCCATGTTTCTTCTCTCTCAAAATAAAAAAATAAAAAAATAAACTTAAAAAAATAAAAATAAAATAAAGTCTAATCTACCCAAGTCTTCATAGTCAGCAAGTAACAGCTCTACTTCTATCAATTAGACACCTTTTATATGGAGGTAAGAGAATCCTGTACACTAAAAGTGGGAAAAAAGTAAATTTCACTGATAGAAGTTAAAAATCTATCACAAAATACTAGATATTTTCTAATCCCAAGGAAAATTAAACTCTGAATAAGTTGAAGACCTTCATTTTCTTTCTTGCATCTGTGTATTTCTTTGCATTTGTTTAATTCTTTATTCTTGCTAAACTTTTTCTTTGTAAGTCATGGAGGTAGAAATTTGGCTTAATACTTCAGTTTAATTTTCAATAGCCCATATGTCAGGAGAGAGGCTGCTCTAAGCTACACTGTATTTGATTGGCAATCCTAAGGAAGGGAGTAACTGGAGCACCTTGGATCTTAAGCTGCAGTGAATGCTATACTGTGCTTCTCAAATATCCTTTCAGGTGTTTTGCAAGCCTAAGAATTCTGTAGTCTGTAGGCTAATGTGATATCTGCTCAAGGGAACTGCCTTACCCAAATCACAACCCATTCTGGGGACAGCCTAAATCCAAGACTGGTAGAGGAGATGGTATAAAGGCCTGGTCCTTAATTCCATGTCCAGGAAGATCTAAATTCATACCCAGAGCTGTGTCCTGCATGTGATGGTATCTTCCCTCTCTGCCCACTACTACTTCTTTCTCTTCTGTCACAGGTATTGATCACATAAAGGTCTCCCTAATAAACTTGGCACACAGAATTCTATTTCAGCATTGACAAAGACTCATTTAGTCAGGATCCTCTGAATGCCTCTTTTAACTAGACCTCACCTTGACGTCTATCCTTGGCCTATTAATTCAGTTTTAGCAATAATTCTGCTAGATCTGTCAGTTTACCTAAAATTCCTCACCCTTGGTATCTGATCAAATTTCTCACCTCTTAACTTCAGTATCTTATGCCTTACAAAGAATCCTGCTAGGTCAGGTTAAGAATTACCCTAAAGCCAGATTTTTTATGTTGAACTTAATCTAGTAAAAGATGAAAACTTTACAAACCCATGAGTGACATAATCAGAACCAGGCTTCTAGATGATTTTGTAAGTGACATATAAAAAGTGACCCAGATGAGGGCAGTTATGGAGAAACTGCACATACACCCACACATATATACACACAAAAACACTTCTACATGTGAATATAAGGATATATACATGTGCATATTTTTGATATTTATGATGAGCACATTCCTATATTAGAATATTTAGAGCCACAGAACTACAGTATTATAAGCATTTTAAAATTGAAATTGATGCTGATATAATCCAATGACCTTGGTCTGATTTCACCATTTTTGTATCTACTGGTATGTGTATAATTGTGCACGTTTGGTTCTACTATAGTGTAAGAACACTTAACATGAGATTTGCCTGTTTAAAATATTTTTAAATGTATAATACAGTACTGTTAGCTGTATGCAAAATGCTTCATGGCAGATCTCTAGAATTTATTCATCCTGCATTACTGAAACTTCATACCCATTGACTAGCAACTCCCTATTTCTTTGTCAACCCACACCTTGGCAATTAGCATTCTACTCTTTTTCTATAAATTTGACTTAAATGAGGCTTCACATAAGAGGAATCATGCAGAATTTGTTTTTCTATAACTGGATTATTTTGCTTGGCATAATTGTCCATGTTCATACACTTTGTTATATGTGGCAGAATTTCCTCCTTTTTTAAGGGTAAATAATATATATAATGTGTTTTGTGTCATAGTTTCTTTAACTATTTATCCATTGATGGAAACAGGTTGTTTCCACATTGTGGCTATTTTCAATTATGTTGCATAAGTATCCTGAATTAGAATTGCTGTTCCATATGGCAGTTTTATTTCTAATATTTTGAGACACCTAAATATTGTTTTCCATAGTGGCTGTACCATTTTGCATTCCCATTAACAGTGTACCAGTTTTCTATTTCTCACCCAAACTTTAAGGTTATTTATTTATTTTGAGAGAGAGAGAGAGAGAGAGAGAGAGAGAGAGAGAGAGAGAGAGAACGAACCAGCAGGGGAGGGGCAGAGGGAGAAGGGGACAGACAATCCAAAGCAGGCTCTGTGCTGACAGCAGACAGCTTGATGTGGGGCTCAAACTCTCAAATCATGAGATCGTGACATGAGTTGAAGTCCAACTCTTAAACGACTGAGCCACCCAGGCACCCTGAAACTTTTTTTTTAATAATATTTATCCTAGGGGCGCCTGGGTGGCGCAGTCGGTTAAGCGTCCGACTTCAGCCAGGTCACGATCTCGCGGTCTGTGAGTTCGAGCCCTGCGTCAGGCTCTGGGCTGATGGCTCGGAGCCTGGAGCCTGTTTCCGATTCTGTGTCTCCCTCTCTCTCTGACCCTCCCCCGTTCATGCTCTGTCTCTCTCTGTCCCAAAAATAAAAAAAAAAAAAAAAAAAAAAAAAACGTTGAAAAAAAAATTTTAAAAATAAAAAAAAATAATATTTATCCTAATATAGTATCTCATTGTGGTTTTGACTGCACTGAGTAAGAGTGACATGGAACATCTTTTATTTTATCTGTTGAATCCTGTATGTCTTTGGAGAAATGTCTATTGGCTCTTTTATTCAGTTTTAATTGAATCATTAGATTTTCTCTGCCATCTAGTTGTAGAAGTCCCTTATATATTTTGGGAATTAACCATTTATCAGATACAGGTTTTGCAAATATTTTCTCATACTACAGCTGGATTTTCCTGGTGTTTTCTTTGCTGTGCAGAAGGTTTTTAGTTTTTTGGAATCGCATATGTTTTTACTTTAGTTGCCTATGCTTTTGGTATCCTATCTATGAAATCATTGCCACGACCAATGTCATGAAGCATTTCCCTTAACCTTTCTTCTATGAATTTTATCATTTCAGGTCTTTAGTCTTTAGTTAATTTGGGTTATTTGTGTACAGTGTAAGATAAGGGTCCAAGTAAATTCTTTCACATGTGGATATCCAGTTTCCTGACATTCTTTGTTGAAGAAACTATCCTTTCCCCATTGTGTATTCCTTATCTAGTTTAATGAAAAAAGAGAAGGCTCAAAATATAAAAAAATAAGTGCTTAAATACTACAAAAATAGAAAAAAAATAGTAAGAGACTGCTGTACATATTTATATACCACAGACTAGATAACCTGGAATAAATGATTAAATTATTAGAAATATATATGCTACCAAGACTATTTCATGAATAAATAGAACATCTGAATGGGTTTATAAGAGATTAAATTAGTAATCCCAAACCCTCCAACAAAGATCATCCCAGTAGCAAATGGCTTCATGGGTGAATTCTACCAAACATTTAAAGAAGACATAATGGTTATCCTGTTTAGTCTTCCAAAAATTTTAAGAGAAAGAAACACTTCCAAACTCATTGTATGAGGTCAGCACGACCCTGATATCACAGGTAGATAAAAGTTACCACAAGAAATGAAAACAAGTCAATATCCTTGATGGGTACAGATTGAAAAATCCTCAACAAAATACCAGCAAACTGAATTCAACAATGGAATAAAAAGGTCATACACAATGACTAAGAGGGATTGACCCCTGAGAAACAAGGATGGTTGAACATATATAAAGCAATTTTTTAATATACTACATTAACAGAATGCAGGATAAAAATCACATCATTATCCTAATAAGTACTTTAGAAAATTTGATAAAATTCAACACCCTTTCATAATAAAAACCCAAAAACTAGGAAGAGAGGGAAATTGCTTCAAAATAATAAAAGCAATGTAAGAAAACCCTACAACTAACATCTTATGCATTGGTGAAAAGTTGAAAACTTTTCCTCCCATTTCAAGAGCATGTCAAGCATGCCCACTCTCACCACTTCTACTCAACATAGTACTGGAGGTTCTAGATAGAGTACTTAGGGCACAAAAAGTAAAGGTATTCAAACCAAAAAGTAAAATGTAAAATTGCTCCTGTTTGCAAAAGACTTGATCTTAAATATAAAAACCTTAAAGAGTCTTCATCCTGCACCCTAGCCAAAGAAAAACCTGGTAACCAAATTGAATAAAGTAGCAGTATATAAGAAAAATCAACATACAAAGGTCAGTTGCATTTCCACACAGAAAGGATGAATTATCTGAACAGAAAATTAAGAAAGTAATCTCATTTACAATAGCAACAAAAATAATAAAATACTTAGGAATAAACTGAACTAAGGTGTGAAAGACACATATACTGTAAACTATTGATGTAAGAATTTAAAGAGAATAAAAAATGGAAAGACATCCCACAATTCGGGCCCACAAAGGTAACATAGGAGGCTCCTGAACTCACCTCTTCCACAGACACACCAAGTATAGACTCCTACACATAAGGTAGAGGAGAAAATACCTACAACCAAATTAATAGGAAAGTCTGGGACACACTATGCCCAAGAACCCCACCCACGTCCCAGTGACATACAATCTGGAGAGAATTTCCAACTCTCTGAAGAGCAAAAATATTGGACCCAAAGTATAGCTCCCAACTTTTAAGACTTCCATCTGAGAAACAGGCCTCTAAAACATCTAGCTCTGACAGCCAATGGGACTTGTATCCAGGAAACTTACTAGACTATACAAAATAATATAATACTACTTAACAAGCTCTCAAGAGCTTCCCCCAGGGCTCAGTACAAAGGCAGCAGATGGAAACTCCCAGCCTTTCCTTGAAAGAGGCCTATTTCCATACTTTAAAAGCTGTTGCCTGAGGGTAAGGTATCTTGTTTTGCACACATTTAGGAACTGACAGCAATCCTCCCTGGACACTGGTGAAATCAGTGGTGGGGGCTGGGGGGGGCTGTTTCCACATTCTTCTGGCCTGCTCAGTGGGTTGCTAGTACTTCTCTGGAAGGAATTGTGCACGTTTGGGGACCCAGCTTTTGCAGGTGCCACCCAGAGGATGCATCTCTCAATTACCAACCTCTGGTGGCCAGTGGGGCTCTCATTTTCTGGTCCCACAGGGCTATAGCAACAAAGAAGCATTTCTTAACCAGCTATCCCCGCTGGGGTTCACTGAAGAGGGAGTAGATAGAAATGCTCATCTCCCAGTCTTTCCCCAACAGAGTCCTGTTTTCATACAGTAAAAGCAGCTGCCTGAAGGAAACACTGCTAATTTTGCACTCATATAATGCCTAATTACCCTCCTTCCTGAGACCAGGGAAGCTGACGCTCTAACCAGGTTCTGCCTCTGGTCTGCTTCATGTTGCCAGCATCTCTCTAGAAGAAGTATGTGCATACTTCTGGCACCCCACATTTTATGGTTGCCACCCAAGGGATGCATCTCTAGATCACCGGCTTCTATTGGTCAAAGAAGCTTGTGTTAGCTAGTCCCATAAGTCTGCAACAAAGAGGCAGTTCTTAAAGAGCGATTTCTCCAGGGTTCAGTACAGAGAGAGCAGATACATTCTCATTTCCCAGTCTTTCCCAAGAGTCCTATTTGCATTTTAAGAACTGCTGCCTGAGGGTCAAAGTTCTAATGTAGCACACATCTGCCAGCTGACTGTAATTCTCCCCCAACAAACTCACTATCTCCACACTCTCCTTGTAGTCTGTTCCACATCACCTACATTCCCATGGAAGGAGCTTGTGCACATGACGGGTGCTTTGATCTTACAGGTGTAAGCCAAGGGAAACATCCCTTGATAACTGACTTTGGTGATCAGTGGGGGGCTGCATTTGTTGGCCCCACAGGACTACAGTAAACACAAGAAACAGTTCTTAACTGGCAAGGACTCAATACAGAAGGAACAGACAGTACTGTTCATCTCCCTATCTTTCCTTGAAAGAGATTTCTCTATACCTCAAAAGCTGTTGCTTGAGGGTCTGGTTTCCATAGAGACTATATCTTAGGGCTGACTGAGGTTCTCCCTTTTGGGACCTTTACAGATCTTGCCACATCCTCAACTAAGAGCAAAGAAAGTGGAATATACAATCACAAAGCTTTGAGAAACAACCAAGAAATCACGCTGGGTCGAAAGCACTATTCATCTCCTACAAAAGACCTCTCTGTCAAGAGAGGGGGAGGTGGCTGTTTCAGCTTTTATGCAGAAATTAGTACAGAGAGTAGAGGGAAATGAAGAGTTACAGACATGTGTTTCTCAACAAAAGAACATAAAACTCCAGAAAAAAAGACCTTAATTAAACAGATATAAGTAGTTTCCATGATAAGGAGTTTAAAGTAATGGTCATAAAGATGTTCACTGAGGTCAGGAGGACAATGCATGACTAAAGAATTTCAACAAAGAGACAAAAAAATGGAAGAAAGTAAAGAACCAAACAAAAATCATAATGCTGAAAAATACAGTAACTAAAAAATTGCATAGAGGGATCTAATAATAGACTAAATCAAACACAAAGACAAGGCAGTGGAATGCATCTAATTGGAAAAAAAAAATGAAATGAGTGAAAAAGAGTAAAGATAAATCAAGGGACTTTGAGATACCAACAAACAAGCAAATATACACATTATAGATAAACCAGAAGGAAAAGAAAGAGAAAAGGGGGCAGAAAATTTATTCAAATAAATTATGACAAAAACTTCCCTAACCTGAAGAAAGAGATATCCAGATCCAGGAAATACAGAGAATTCCAATCAGGATGAATCTAAACATACTTACACCAAACACACATTATAATTAATTTGTCAAATGTTGAAGACAAGGAGAGAACCCTAAAGCATAAAGAGAAAACAACTTGTTATGCAAGAGAACCACCAGATGATCATCGGCAAATTTTGTAGCAGAAACTTTACAGGCCAGAGTGAGTTGGATGATATTTTCAAGGAACAGAAAGTAAAAACTGCCAATCAAGAACACTCTACCCAGCAAATATATCCTTCAGGATTAAAAGACAAAGAGTTTTCTAGACAATTATGCTCTATTCTAATTGGCTTAAGAGACATAAGCACTGATATAAGTTTAAATATTCCTAAAACTCCCAGAAATATAGGAACTAACTCAATGCTTTTCAAATTATGTGTAAAGATCAGTTTGATATTGTCAGTTTAAAAAGAACAGGTATGTCTTCTGAGTTATCATCATTAAGTATAATATGAGCATACACTGTTATTCCACTTGGGTTTATTAGTTAAATACACTATCTACTAGATGTTTAAGATCATACCAATTATAAATCAACCTAAGAACAAATTACAAGTAAATTTGCAGTAAAAATTAATTTTTTGATAACCATTACTTCATGTATATCAAGTACAGCAACAAAACAAAACAAAAAAGCAAAACATGCATTTAACTTTCTTAGGGCTTTTGCTTATGTCATTTTTTTGCTAACATGCTTGTGTTATAGATAGTTAACAGGGAAATAACTTGATGATGCCTAGCTTTGCTTAATGTCTAATGAAGTCTTCATGAACAATCCAAGCAAACTGTTAAAAACATGTGTGTCAGATTGTTTATATAAATGAAATAAACATATTATATATGGGTGGATTTTCTTTAATAATAATTATGTTTTATAATATATACATCTGCCTAAAAATAGTTTTGAAAATCTTTTTGGTAACTTGCAACTTTAATGTTATGATAAGTTAAGTAATAAATATTCATTAAATATCTAAAAAAAAAGACAAAAAATTTCTAGACAATTATGGCTGAGGTGGTTCATCACCAATAGACTAGCCTTATGAGAAATATTAAAGTGAATTCTTCAAGGTGAAATAATGTGAGTTACTAAGAAGAAAATATTAAAAAATCAATCTCACTAATATAGTAAATACAGAGTTAAATTCAGAATACTCCAATATTGAAATAGTGTTGTATAAATCACTTATAATTCTATTATAAAGGTTAAATCTCAGAAGTATTAAAATAACTATAATTACAATAGTTTGTTAATGATACACAAGGTAAAAATGTGTCAATTATAAAAGTAAAAAAATAAGACATGGAGAGAAAGAATACAGAACTTTAGTATGTGTTTAAAGTTAAGTTGCTACCAATTAACAAAGACTATTACAAACATTTTATGTAAGTCCAATGTAATGCAAAGCAAACACCTATAGTGGTTACACAAAAGATAAAGAGAAAACAGTCTAAGAATTCTACTACTGAAAATCATGAAATCAAAAAGCTAAATAGGGAAGGGAGGAAAAAAGGAAGAGAATAATCACAACAAACAGAAAATAATTAACAAAATGATAAGAGTAAGTCCATACCTATCAACAATTACTTTAAATGTAAATGGACAAAATTCTCCAGAAAGGGACAGGGTGGCTGATAGTAATACAAGACCCAACTATGTGCTGCCTATGTGAGATTTACATTAGCTTTAAGGACACACACAGACTGAAAGTGAAGAGACAGAAAAAGATACTGCATGCAAATGAAAACCTAAAGAAAGCTGGAATAACTATACTTACAAAAAAAATAGGCTTAAAGCCAAAAAGTTGTAATAAGAGACGAAGTTTATTAAATAATTATAAAGGAGTAAATCCAAGAGGATATAACATTTGTAAATATTTATGCACCCAACATAGATTCTGCTAAATATACAAAGCAAATGTCAGGCCTGAAAAAGGAAACAGTGATAGGGGACTTCAATACCAAACTTTCAATACTGGATAGATCATCCAAACAGAAAATCAGTAAGGAAATATTGAAATTAAACAACATGTTAGATCAGATGGGCTAGACATTTACAGAACAATCTACCCAAAAACAGCAAAATACACATTTTTAAGTGCAAATTAAAAAATACTAAAATCATATCAGGTATCTTTTCATAAGACAATTGTATGAAATTAAATCAATTACCCAAAGAAAAAAACAAAGCAAACAAACAAACAAAAAACTGGCTCACAAATATGTGTGTATTAACCAACATGCTACTGAACAATCTATGGGTAAAAAAATAAATCAAAAGCAATCAAAATTATCTTGAGACAAATGAAAATAAACATACTAAAACTTAGAGGATACTTCAAAAGGAATTCTAATAAGGGAATTTATAGAAATAAATGCACACATCAAAAACCAAAAAGAGTTCATATAACCTAACTTCACACCTCAAGAATTTAAAGAAAGAGCAAACTAAGCTCAAAGTTAGAAGGAAGAACATAAATTCAGAATGGAAATAAAGACATAGAGACTAAAAAGACAAAAAAAATAACAACAAAACTCAGAGCTGTTTTTTTAAGTAAACAAAATAGAGAAACCTTTACCTAGAATTAATAAGAAAAAAGGAACTTAATAAAGTTATAAATAAAAGATGAGGCATTACAACATACCACCGTAATACAAAAGATCCTAAGAGACTACTATGAACAAGTCTATGCAAATATTGTAAAACCTAGAATGGATAAATGTCTAGAAAAATGTAATCTATGAAGACTGAAACATGCATAAATATAAAAACCTGGACAGATAAATTATTGGTAAGGAAATTGATCAGTAATTAGAAAGTTAACCAAATGTTTTATAGTAATGGCTAAATGAAAGTCTAGAGAAGAAAATGTACAAAATGAGTCTAGCACACTTATTTTACCAGAGATCAAAGATGCTATCAAAGAGTACCAAGGTCATGTTAAGAAAACTCTAAGAATGTACTGCTTAATAAGGAGAGGAATAATCATTGGAGGATTCTTCAAAATTCTAATTTCAAAATAAATGGTAAATAAAAGGAAATAATGATGCATTTATTCTGCCTTTTCTACCTCATCTATTCATATGGTAACTAAGCAATAAATGAAGACTAAAGATTAAACAAGTTCAGTTTAAAATCATTGTAGAAACATACTACATAAGAAATCATTCTGAAAGAATACAAAAACACTTAGATAAAATACAAATGAGAAATTTCATAAATGGATTCACATAGTATGTGGTCCCATAATGGGATCACATAGTATCATCCAAGAAGTATTCTTGTCAATAATAACAAAACTCTGAATCTAAACAAGTCTTTAGATCTACCTAACAGATGATGGAAAAGGAAGATATTAAATAACCCTATGGAGATATGACCAGTATAATCTAAATATGTTATAGTCCATAGGACAAATTATTCACCATTTTTGTTGTGTTTTGTTTTGTTTTTCCCACAAGTAGATTATTGGATACAAAAGGAGAGGGCAGGACCCTTAATTACAAGAGGCAATGTGGAATCAACCTAGAAAATAATAAATATACTGATGAAACCTACATACAGTAAAACCTTGAATTGCAAGTAACTTGTTTTGCAAGTGTTCTGCAAGATGAGAAAACATTTCTAATAAATTTTAACTTGATAAATGAGCAATGCCTTGCAATACTACTAGTACATGATGCCAAACATCACATGATCACGACTGAGCCAATGGCTCTTCCCTCTCTCTCACTGTGGGATTGTGAGTGCTCATCAATGCAATGTCACATTTCTGCAAAATCCTCTAAAGGAGGCAAAAGCAAGTGTCATTGGGTAGGTTCCTTGTTACAGTTGCATGAAAATAAAAAGATTCCATTGAGCCAAAAGACAGAAGCAATTCCTTTAGTGATAGTGAAAGTCGTCCTACACAATAACCATCCTCTTTCTTGTCTCCCTCACACCAGCCGAAGGGTTCAAAGGAAATGCAGGTTAATTTATTTTTTTTATATTTTTTATTTTCTTTATTGTTTTGTATTATATTAATCATTTTTTCTATGTTTATTTACTTATTTTGAGAGAGAACATGGCTGAGAGAGGGGCAGAGAGAGAATTTGAAGCAGGCTCTACTCTTAGCACCTAGCCAGATGCAGGACTTCATCTCATGATGCTGACGTCATGACCTGAGCCAAACTCAAGAGTTTTATACTTAACTGACTGAGCCACCCAGGCACCCCACAGCAATCATTTTATATGAATATTTTTGGGTGGTAGAATGAATCATCTGAATGTCCATTATTTCTTAAGGGGAAATTTGCTTTGATATACAAGTGCTATTGATTGTAAGCATGTTTCTGGAATTAATTATGCTCAAAAACCAAGGTTTTACTGTATTAAGGGACAAAGTAGATCCAACAATCTATAAATGGTAAATCTCTTGCACTGTTGGTGGTAATGCAAACTGGTACAGCCACTCTGGAGAACAGTATGGAAGTTCCTCAAAAAGTTAAAAATAGAACTACCCTATGGCCCACCAATTGCACTACTAGGTACTTACCGAAAGGATACAAAAATACAGACTCAAAGAGGTACATGCAACCAATGTTTATAGCAGTATTATTAACAATAGGCAAACTGTGGAAAGAGCCCAATATCCATCAACCAATGGATAAAGAAGAATATTTCATATACAATGGAATATCATTAACCTATCAAAAAGAGTAAAATCTTGTCATTTGCAACAACATGGGTGGAGGTAGAATGCATTATACTAAGCAAAATAAGTCAATCAAAAAAGACAAATACCATGATTTCACTCATATGATTTCACTCATATTTGTTTAAGAAACAAAACAGATGAATATATGTGAAGGAGTGGAAAGAAGAGAGGGAAACAAACCACAAGAGAGTTAACTATAGAGAACAAACTGAGGTTGATGGAGGAAGATGGGTGGGGGATGACCTAACTGGGTGATGGGCATTAAGGAGGGCACTTGCTGGGATGAGCACTGGGTGTGGTATGTAAGTGATGAATCACTGAATTCTACTCCTGAACCCAATATTGCACTATATATTATCTAACTAAAATTTAAATTTAAAAAAGAGTCACAGTTGAAATTAGATTTTTTAAAATTTTTATAAAGGTATGTAGTACTTTATTATTTTTTTGTAATGTTTATTTTTATTTTTGAGAGAGATAAAGGAGACAGAGTGCAAGTGGGGAAGAGGCAAAGAGAGAGGGTGACACAGAATCCAAAACAGGCTCCAGGCTCCAAGCTGTCAACACAGAGCCAGATGTGGGGCTCTAACCCACGGACCAGGAGATTGTGACCTGAGGCGAAGACAAAGGCTTAACCGACTAAGCCACCCAGGCACCCCTGGAAATTAGAATTTTAAAGTGAATGACATATCAAATATGATGTTTCAAAATTGATGGGGTACAGGTAAAACTATACTCACAAGGATATTTATAGTGTTAAAGAAATTTGTTGGAAAGAAGAGTGACTCAGTGCTAAAATTGCACACCTCTGTAAGTTTAAACAACTCCAACACAGTGTAAGTATAAAAACTATAAGGAAATAGAAACAATAAATTAGTAAAATTGAAAGCAAATGTCTAATAGAACCTTTTTAGTTACTATTGAATCTTTTAAAATATTTTTTAAAATTTTAGTGTTTATTTATTTTTGAGAGAGTGAGAGAACACAAGTGGGGAAGGGGCAGAGAGAGAGGGAGACACAGAATCCAAAGCAGGCTCCAGGCTCCAAGCTGTCAGCACAGAGCCATGAGATCATGAGCCAAAGCATCAGATCTGAAGTCAGACACTTAACCAACTGAGGTATCTAGGCACCCCTAAAATATTTTTTTTTATCATCAGCTCTGGCAATACCGATCAAGAAACAAATAGAAAAACTGTAACAGGAAGATGAATAAAAAAAAATATCACTCTAGAATCTAAAAAAGGATTATATTGGTAATAAGGGTGTATTTTAAACAATATTGTGCCAATTGATTAAAAAAGTAGGTAAAATACAACTTACCAAACTGATTAGAATTTAAAATCTGAAGAATTATATATGTAATTTTATAAATGTAGAGAAATATCTTATTATGATTCATTCAGTGATCATATGCGTTCAAAGCAAAATCTTCAAAAAAGAATAGAGGATAGAAAAAGAAAGAACACATTCAGTTAATTTTGTTAGATCAGCATAAATTTGATCTCACATCCTGAAAATAGCGATTGGAAAACAATGTATCAAAGACTCTAATAGGTTTATCTTCTGAACATAAATGCAGAGCATCGGAAACCCAATATAAGTAAGCTGAAACCAGCAATACATCAAATGCATAATGTATCTTGATCAAGTTAAAATTTTTCCAAGAAAGCCTGGTATATTTAATATTTTAAAATGAATTTTAATAATACCTACAATTAATAAAGGAGAATAACCATATTTATTTCATGATTATCTTATTTCTGATTATTTTAGAAGAATCATTTAATGATTCTCACTTATGATTTTAAAAACTTTAATTTGATTAGTAATATGAGAGAAATTAGTCTCTTAAAAGAAATCTACAAATAACTTATAGCAAACATCACTTATTTCTGAATTATTTGAAAGCTAGTTGATGAGATCAGAAAAGAAATAAGGATGCTTAATCATCATTTCTATGAAATACGTTGCTAGAATTGTGAATACTAAGTTTAATGAAGCATGTTCCAAAAACTCTAAAACCTTTGTTACAATTAAGATTAAAGAATATTTGACTTTAACCAGGGAATATGCTAAGTTCATAGATTTGAACACCCAAAGCTGTCACTTTTCTCTCTATGGATATATAGATTCATTGTGATTTTAGGACGATGCTGTTGTTGATGACGTTCTGATTTTCATGGAAATTGACAATTCTAGCATTTATATGGAAATGTCAAGGGCCAAAAAAAAAGGAAGACGAGTTTGGAAAAGATCAAAGTTGGAGAACTCACATATAGGATATCTAGTACTACTAGGAAAACTACAGCAATCAAAACAGTGCTATAATAATAAAAAGAGGGACAGAAAGATCAATACAACAAAATGAAAAGTCTTAAAATAAACATATAAATATATAGTCAATCTATTTTTAAATAAGCTGAGGCTTGAATCCCACTTTACACCATATTAAAAAACAAATTCCAGATGATGCTTTAAATATGACAGATAAGGGGTGCCTGGATGGCTAAGTGGGTTAAGTGTTCAGTATCAGCTCAGGTCACAATCTTGCCGTTTGTCAGTTCAAGCCCCATGTTGGACTATGTGCTGACAGCTCAGAGCCTGTAGCCTGCTTCAGATTCTGTGTCTCCCTCTCTCTCTGCCCCTCCCCTGTTCATGCTCTCTCTCTATCTCTCTCTCTCAAAAGTAAATTTTTTAAAAATTTAAAAATAAATAAATAAATAAATAAATAAATAAATAAATAAATAAGGCAGATAACACAATCTTTCAGAAGATAATGACAAATACTTTATAAACTGGAAGGGGGGAAAAGTCATTTAAATATGACTCATCATCTGTCCACCAAAAAGGGAGAACAATCAATAAATTGGACTAAATTATAAACTTGTCTGGGAATTAAAAATGACCCTTACAAGAATTAAAAGATAAGCCACAGAATGGAAAGAGTATTTTGCAATACAAATGGCCACAAAACCTCAACATAAATATGCAAAAGAACTGGCCAAAAGGATGTCCAAATTGTTAACTTTATGAGTGACCATAGAGTCTTTAGGGGAAGATAGTGGGGTAGGAGGGCACTGGGCTCACCTCATCCTGCTGATCACTTAGATTCCACCCACATCTGCCTAAATAACCCAGAAAACCACCAGAAGACAAGCAGAACGGACTTTCCAGAGCCAAGCACAGACAAGAGGTCCACGGAAGACAGTAGGAAGGGCAGAGAGGTGGTGTGTGCTACATGGACTGGTGGGAGGGAGCCAGGCGGTGGAGGGGCAGCCCGCCAGGCAAGGCAGAGCCCCCAAGGTCTGGCTTGCAAAAGCAGAGGGGCCAGACTGCGTGAGTTCTGACAGCCAGCAGGACTTAACATCTGGAATGTTAAAAGTTAACAGCTCGCTCTCAGAGAGTGGCAAGGGTGAGGATGCCAGGAGGGAGAGTTGTTGAGCCCTGGGAGACAGAGCTCAGCTAGGCTAGCAAGTGCCATCTCCCTCTCCCATCCCCCAGCCTAACTCCCAAAGGGAACCAGTTCCTGTCACTGAACTTGCTGCACCCTGCAAATGCCCAACCCTGTGCTTCTATGGATCCATCCCTCCAAACTGCCTGCCTCCCTCCTGGTGCTACAGGGCCCCTCCCACAGGGACCACTGAGGACAAAGGGAGTTAAGCCTGCCCCTCCCTGTGCACATTGCAGATCCACCCCATCTAATATGCCCTTGGCCAGATCCCATCAAAGCAGCACCACAAGCCTGGCAGTGTGCAAGCAGCCCAGACAGGAGCCACACCACTCACAGTGAGTCCTGCCCCTGGGAGAGGGGAAGATAAGGTCCACGCCAGTCTGACTGTGCCCCGGCTGAGGCTAGGGGCAGACATCAGCCTGATGTGGCCCACCTACCAAGACAACTTTCTCTGGACAGCACAGGGGAACTGCCCTGCAGTTTGGAGCTACTGCAGGGACTACCCAAAATGACTAAATGGACGAATTCTCTTCAAAAGAAACTCCCAGAAGTAGCAACAGCTAACGAATTGATCAAAAACGATTTAAGCAATATAACAGAACAAGAATTTAGAATAATTGGTATAAAATTAATTGCTGGGCTTGAAAAAAGTATAGAGGACAGCAGACAATCTATTGCTACAGAGATCAAGGGACTAAGAAATAGTCATGAGGAGCTGAAAATGCTATAAATGAGGGGTAAAATAAAATGGAGGTGACCATATCATGGAGTGAAGAGGCAGAGGAGAGAATAGGTGAATTAGAAGATAAAATTATGGAAAAAGAGGAAGCTGAGAAAAAGAGAGAGAAAAAAATCCAGGAGTATGAGGGGAGAATTAGAGAACTAAGTGATGCATCAAACGCAACAATATCAGTATTATAGGAATTCCAGAAGAAGGGAGAGAGACAGGGGTTGAAGGTGTACTTGAACATATCATACTTGAGAACTTCCCTGATCTGGGGGAGAAAAAGTCATTGAAATCCAAGAGGCACAGAGAACTCCCTTCAGAAGTAACTTGAATTGATCTTCTGCATGACATATCATAGTGAAAAAAGCAAAATGCAAGGATAAAGAGAAAATTCTGAAAGCAGCTAGGGATAAACATGCTCTAACATATAAAGGGAGACCGATAAGACTTGTGACAGATCTCTCTACTGAAACTTGGCAGGTCAGAAAGGAATAGCAGGAAATCTTCAATGTGATGAACAGAAAAAATATGCAGCTGAGAATCCTTTATCCAGCAAGTCTGTCATTCAGAATAGAAGTAGAGATAAAAGTCTTCCCAAATAAACAAAAACTGAAGGAATTCATCACCACTAAACCAGCCCTACAAGAGATCCTAAGGGGGATTCTGTGAGTGAAATGTTGCAAGGACCACAAAATACCAGAGACATCACTATAAGCATGATACCTACAGACATCACAATGACTCTTAGCCCATATCTTTCAATAATAACACTGAATGTAAATGGACTAAATGCTCCAACCAAAAGACAGAGGGTATCAGAATAGATACAAAAACAAAACCCATCTATTTTCTGTCTACAAGACTCATTTTAGACCTGAGGACACCTTCAGATTGAAAGTGAGGGGATGGAAAACTATCTATCATACTACTGGAAGTCAAAGAAAGCTGGAGTAGTCATACTTATATCGGACAAACTAGACTTTAAATTAAAGGCAGTAACAAGAGATGAAGAAGGGCATTATATAATAATCACAGGGTCTATCCATCAGGAAGAGCTAACAATGATAAATACCTATGCCCCGAATATGGAAGCCCCCAAATATATAAAACAATTAATCACAAACATAAGCAACCTTATTGGTAAGAATATGGTAATTGCTGGGGACTTTAATACCCCACTTACAACAATGGACAGATCATCTAGACACAGGATCAATAAAGAAACAAGGGCCCTAAATGATACATTGGAACGGGTGGACTTGACAGATATATTTAGAACTCTGCATCCCAAAGCAACAGAATATACTTTCTTCTCGAGTGCACATGGAACATTCTCCAAGATAGATCATATACTGGGTCACAAAACAGCCCTTCATAAGTATACAAGAATTGAGATCATACCATGCACACTTTCAGACCACAAAGATACGAAGCTTGAAATCAGCCACAAGAAAAAGTCTCGAAAACCTCCAAAAGCATGGAGGCTAAAGAACACCCTACAAAGAATGAATGGGTCAACCAGGCAATTAGAGAAGAAATTTAAAAATAGATGGAAACAGATGAAACTGAAAATACAACAATCCAAATGCTTTGGGATGCAGGGAAGGCAGTCCTGAGAGGAAAATACATTGCAATCCAGGCCTATCTCAAGAAACAAGAAAAATCCCAAATACAAAATCTAACAGCACACCTAAAGGAACTGGAAGCAGAACAGCAAAGATACCCCAAACCCAGCAGAAGAAGAGAAATAATAAAGATCAGAGCAGAAATAAACAATATGGAATCTAAAAATAACTGTAGAGCAGATCAATAAAACCAAGAGTTGGTTTTTTGAAAAAATCAACAAACTTGATAAACCTCTAGCCAAGCTTCTCAAAAAGAAAAGGGAGATGACCCAAATAGATAAAATAATGAATGAAAATGGAATTATTACAAGCAATCCCTCAGAAATACAAGCAATTATCAGGAAATACTATGAAAAATCGTATGCCAACAAACTGGACAACCCGGAAAATGGACAAATTCCTAAGTACCCACATACTTCCAAAACTCAAACAGGAAGAAATAGAAAACTTGAACAGACCCATAACCAGCAAAGAAATTGAATCAGTTATCAAAAATCTCCCAACAGATAAGAGTCCAGGACCAGATGGCTTTCCTGGGGAATACTACCATTCATTCATTCATTCATTCATTTTTAAATATATGAAATTTATTGTCAAATTGGTTTCCAAACAACACCCAGTGCTCATCCCAACAGGTGTCCTCCTCAATACCCATCACCCACCCTCCCCTCCATCCCACCCCCAATCAGCACTCAGTTTGTTCTCAGCTTTTAAGAGTCTCTACAAGACATTTAAAGCAGAGATGATACCTATCCTTCTTAAGTTGTTCCAAAGAATATAAAGGGAAGGAAAACTTCCAGACTCATTCTATGAAGCCAGCATTACTTTGTTCCTAAACCAGATAGAGACCCAGCAAAAAAAAAAAAAAAAAAAAAAAAAAAAAAAAAAAAAAAAAAAAAAGAGAACTACAGGTCAATATCCCTGATGAATATGGATGCAAAAATTCTCAATAAGATAGTAGCAAATCGAATTCAACTAATATAAAAAGAATTATTCACCACAATCAAGTGGGATTCATTCCTGGGCTGCAGGGATGGTTCAACATTCGTAAATCAATCAACGTGATACATCACAGTAATAAAAGTAAAGAAAAGAACCATATGATCCTGTCAATTAATGCAGAAAAAGCATTTGACAAAATTTAGCATCATTTCTTAGTAAAAACCCTCAGGAAAGTCGGGATAGAAGGAACGTACTTACACATCATAAAAGCCACTTATGAGAAGCCCACAGCTAATATCAACCTCAATGGGGAAAAACTGAACGCTTTCCCCCTGAGGTCAGAAACACGACAGGGATGTCCACTCCCAATGCTGTTGTTTAATATAGTGTTGGAAGTTCTAGCATCTGCAATCAGACAAAAAAAGGAAATCAAAGGCATCAAAATTGGCAAAGAGGAAGTCAAGCTTTCACTTTTTGCAGATGACATATCATACATGGAAAACTCCACCAAAAGTCTGCTAGAACTGAGACATGAATTCAGCAAAGTCGCAGGATACAAAATCAATGTACAGAAATCAGTTGCATTCTTATACACTAATAATGAAGCAACAGAAAGACAAATAAAGAAACTGATCCCATTCACAATTGCACCAAGAAGCATAAAATACCTAGGAATAAACCTAGCCAAAGATGTAAAAGATCTGTATGCTGAAAACTATAGAAAGTTTATGAAGGAAACTGAAGAAGATATAAAGAAATGGAAAAACATTCCGTGCTCATGGATTGGAAGAATAAATATTGTTAAAATGTCAATAGTACCCAAAGCTATATACACATTCAATGCAATCCCAATCAAAATTGCACCAGCATTCTTCTCGAAGCTAGAACAAGCAATCCTAAGATTTGTATGGAACCACAAAAGATCCCGAATAGACAAAGTAATTTTGAAGAAGACCAAAGCAGGAGGCATCACAATCCCAGACTTTAGCCTCTACTACAAAGCTGTCATCATCAAGACAGCATGGTACTGGCACAAAAACAGACACATAGACCAATGGAGTAGAATAGAAACCCCAGAACTAGACCCACAAACGTATGGCCAACTCATCTTTGACAAAGCAGGAAAGAACATCCAATGGAAAAAAGACAGTCTCTTTAACAAATGGTGCTGGGAGAACTGGACAGCAACATGCAGAAGGTTGAAACTAGACCACTTTCTCACACCATTCACAAAAAGAAACTCAAAATGGATAAAGGACCTGAATGTGAGACAGGAAACCATCAAAACCCTAGAGGAGAAAGCAGGAAAAGACCTCTCTGACCTCAGCCAGAGCAATTTCTTACTTGACACATCCCCAAAGGCAAGGGAATTCAAAGCAAAAATGAACTTTTGGGACCTCATGAAGATAAAAACCTTCTGCACTGCAAAGGAAACAATCAACAAAACTAAAAGACAACCTATAGAATGGGAAAAGATATTTGCAAATGATATGTCAGACAAAGGGTTAGTATCCAAAAATCCTAAAGAACTCACCAAACTCCACACCCAAGAAACAAATAATCCAGGGAATAAATGGGCAGAAGACATGAATAGACACTTCTCTAAAGAAGACATCCAGATGGTCAACTGGCACACGAAAAGATGTTCAATGTCACTCCGCATCAGGGAAATACATATCAAAACCACACTGAGATATCACCTCACACCGGTCAGAGTGGCCAAAATGAACAAATCAGGAGACTAGAGATGCTGGAGAGGATGTGCAAGAGGAACCCTCTTACACTGTTGGTGGGAAGGCAAATTGGCGCAGCCACTCTGGAAAACAGTGTGGAGATTAAAATTAAAAATAGACCTACCCTATGACCCAGCAATAGTACTGCTAGGGATTTACCCAAGGGATACAGGAGTGCTGAGGCATAGGGGTTCTTGTACCCCAATGTTTATAGCAGCACTTTCAACAATAGCCAAACTATGGAAAGAGCCTAAATGTCCATCAACTGATGAATGGATAAAGAAATTGTGGCTTATATACACAATGTAAAACTACGTGGCAATGAGAGAGAATGAAATATGGCCTTTTGTAGCAACGTGGATGGAACTGGAGAGTGTTATGCTAAGTGAAATAAGCCATACAGAGAAAGACAGGTACCCTGTTTTCCCTCTTTTGTGGATCCTGAGGAACTTAACAGAAGACCTTGGGGGAGGGGAAGGAAATAAAATGTTAGAGAGGGAGGGAGCCAAACCATAAGTTTATTCTTAAAAACTGAGAATAAACTGAGGGTTGATAAGGGGAGGGGGGGGGGGTGGGAGGGAGGGAAAAGTGAGGGATGGGCATTGAGGAGGGCACCTGTTGGGATGAACAATGGGTGTTGTATGGAAACCAATTTGACAATAAATTTCATAATAAACAATAAAATAAAATAAAATAAAATAAAAAAATGAGTGACCATAGAAATGTACATTAAACCACACATAGTCACAAAAATAAGAAATATTTAAAGAGTGGTAAAACTACAAGTATTGTTGATGTTAAAGAGAAACTGATTTTTTCATACATTGCTGCTGGCAGTACAATTTGTTACAAACACGTCAGAAAAATTACTTGGCAATGTACTAAATTTCAATATACACATAAGGTATTATCCAGCAATTGTCTACTTGTAATACATGGTACAGAAGTTGTTACAGATGTGGGAAACTTGCCATGATAGAAATCAAAACAGTTGCTACCTTTCAAGGGAGGGTCTAGAAGAAAGATTCTGGTGAATAACTGATATTCTATTTATTGAGTGATAGTTTACTTTAACAATTTATTAAGCTGTATGCTTGTAATTTATATATCTATTTCAAAAATATGGCCATGAAGAAAAAAGAGACGAAAATGTGAGACATTAAGTACAGTGTTGGAATTTGGGTCATAATTTGAAAAAATCAGCTATTAAACATTCATTAGATAATTGGGGTATATTAGAACAACAAATTTGAAGATACTAAAGATATTAATTTTTAAAAAGTGAAAATGGTATTATATGATGGTTTTATTCTTTCTTTTTCTTTTCTTTTTTTTTTTTTTTTTTTTTTTTTTTACTTTTGGAGCACATACTGAAATACTTCAGGTTGAAGTCATATGTTTGGATTTGCTAAAGCAATTCCATTGAGAAGATGGAGTGGAAGAGGTACAGATGACTAAAGATTGAGTAGGACTTGGTAACTGATGAACTGGTCTCTCAGTTATAAGGTTATTTATTATTCTATAATTTTCCATGTACTGGAAATGGATAAGGAAAAATAACAACTGAGTTTTGGGAAATTATGCACTCAGATTTGTGCCTAAAATAGTTTCCTAGGTAGAATATGCCAAATAAAAGTACCACACTTGAGAGACTCTTTGTATTCATATGTCTGTATTTCATAATTAATTCCATGTTTGTCTTTTGGATTTGCTTCAGTATTTGTATAGAGATAGGGAAACAGTATATATCCGTCTGGCAGAGATACTAAAGAAGTTTGGTATGCCAGTCAACACTCTGGTAGTCGTTGGTTCAGACCATGCTGCAGCCATGTTAAAGGGGAAGGAAAACATGGTTTTGTTTTATCGAGTCTCAAAGCAATACAGTCCAATCTTGTTAGCAATGGCTGCCCCAACCACCTGGCATATATTCCCCCTGCTTCTAAAGAAAAGGCATTCACAATTCAGGTTAAGAATTTCATCTTTTTATGGCAACTCCAGAGACAGGGGACACTAAAGTGTATTGCAATATTTACTAAACCTGAGCCACAATAGCTATCAAATCAGCTTCCCCATGAGGTTTCGGTTTACAAATAAATCCTAACATGAATGGCAGATGTGAGGCCTCCCTGCAAGTCACACTCTTTTAGTTGGAAACAACAGACCACCGATGTGAAAAATAACGAATGAAAACCTCAAACTCTTGTTTTGAACCAGCAGACGCAGAAGTTTCAATTACTGGAAATGGAAAAAATGGAGATTTAGCATATGAGAGAGAGCGTGCTGATCTCTGAGAAAGATTAAAGAGACCAAGTGCCCCAAGAAGAGGAAAAGTAGGACAGAACTAGTGGAAGAACTGGGCTTCTTAGCAGATTTCTGTAACTGAAGAAGTAGACTGTAGGAACAGGTAGATTTAAGATTCTAGAAGATTCTAGAGTTCATTGCCTGAAGATGATAAATTTCCATCCAGTGGCTTTGTTTTCCTCAATCATTTGTGAGGCTGAGGGTAAGATAGAGAACATACCACAGCATGTAAAATTTTGGTTGGCTTCTCCCCATTTCACTTCAGTCACTACCTAATGTATTTCAGAGTCCAGGCTGTCACTGAAAGTTGGCATGAAAAAACAATGATGGGTGGCATTCATGTGAGGGTTGTGGGTAGGGCTATGCCATGGAAAAGGCTTTATATTGCAAAAATCAATGGAACAGTAAGCTTTCTTCTGTGCATTTTACCTAAAGATGCAGAAGAAAATTTTGAGACTGAGCGTTAATGTGAACTGAAGGCAGGGGGCCCACAGGTTTTGAAAATTATAGTCCAAACTGCTGAAAAGACTGAAAAAATATTTTTACAGGAATTCAGATCAAAATGAGAGTTTAAGACCAATTTCATGAAAAGGATTTTTTTTTTCTATTTGCTCTTATAAGGATAACATTGTTATCCAGTGATAGGAGTTCAATTGTATCAATTAACTGTTTGTATTGACATATCTCTTCGAAAAGTAGTTGAAAATACAATAGTAACCAGTGTCTTAAACGTTAACTTGTTTGTAAATTTAAATCCTCATTGTATCATAAAAAAACTAATTTATTTTATTTCTAAGGGGTTTAATCATTGGATTTTAGTTCAGCAAAGCACAGAGGAAATTAAGGTTTAACTTCTCATTAAACAGATGAAAAAACGTAAGTGTACAGACGAGTGACTTTTACAAGTTCATGAGGAGTAAAAGATAAGGTCTAAGGTTTCTTGAGTCTTACATTCATGTTCATTCCCAAACTACAATATTTACTTTTAAATGGAAAGAGGGATGATGTATAGAGTTAATGCATTTTTATTCTATTTTCAACCAGGTATAAAAGGTCTGGTTCTTAATATGTCCTCCTCCAGTTCTGTATATCTTGCAGAGGAGAAACTTTTTCAGTAGTTTTACTGCAGTATACTTAATATACAGAGAGCTTATGCATATATTTAGTATGTACTCTGATGAATTTGGACACAGGCAAACATCTGGTATATCATCACCACAATCAAGGTAATGATCTCTATTACCTCTTTTGTGTTTGTGTGTGTGTGTGGATGGGGGGGATCATATTCGAGATCTATCCTCTTAACAGATCCTTAAGTGCACAATACAGTATTGATAACTGTATGCAAAATGTTGTATTTCATGCATAACTATAACTGTATCCCACTGAACAATGACTCCCTATTTTCTCCTCTTCCGAGCCTCAACAACCACTATTCGATTCTGTGCTTCTATGAGTTTGACTTTTTTTAGCTATCTCACATAAATGAAATTACAAAGTATTTGTCCTTCTCTGACTAGTTTACTTTATATAGCATAACACCGTCCATGTTCATAACTGGTTCTACTTACTTAATTTTGCTATTTCAAGTTCAACATGTGTGTGTAAACATGGGCCACATGACACAACAACATATTTGGATTTATTATATAAAAATAATTGGAAACCTTCTTTATATAAAATATTTGGATTTGTTTTACTTTTGAGTTAAAGTGTTTCAGATGATACTTCTAGAAAACACTGTTTGAGTTCTTTGATTTCTAGCTTTTGAATAACATCTAAATATCCTTTTAAAAAATTCCCAAAACTCATGAATTGATACTGTGTGCCTTTTAATATGTTCCTTTTTGCAAGATTGCACCTATTATTTAGCTTTTAAAAGTGAATGAATCATAGACTGAAGATATAAACTATCACACCATGGAGATTTTGGGAAATTTAAGTGCTTCACAAGCAAGAGGTAATGAACTAAATTTCACAAAAAGTATCCTCTGCTAGAATTCCATTTTCATTCAAAATGACTTTTCTGTCTTTGGGGAGGAGAAAAAAGCATATTAGAAAGCAATATCATAATGACAAAATCAATTTTAGAAATGGCAAGGATAGAATAAATTCTAGAACCTCCTTTCATTTCAACAAATATTTATTCAGAACCTTTAACGTGCCAAGTAGTCTGTTGTGTTTTGTGGATACATAAGTAAAAAGGGGAAAAAGAATCAAAAAGAGAAAAAAAACTGTTTTCACAGTGTTTATTACATATATACAGAAGAGAGATAATAAACAAAAATTAACTAAAATGCATGGTTCCCCCAAATGCATTAAGTATAATAAATGTTTTCTTTCATCAATGACTATGACACATAATATTTACTCAGGTAACATTAGGGTTAAATCATTATAACGTAACAAAACACTGCAGTCCCAACAAACCAATAGTTCTGAGAGTTTTTAGCATCCTTCAGATATATTTGCATCCTGGCTGTAGTTTTACATTATTGGGTGGCAGGTGTCCATTCCAGCTTTTAAATACTCACTGGGAGGATTGTGGGTAAGACTGCCTTATAACTTATTTCAAAGCATGAGCAGTTTTTATAATGAAAGGGTAAAAGGTGGTTCTATTAATGTTTTTTTTTAAATTATTTTGAATGTTTATTTATTTTTGAGAGAGAGAGAGAGCGCGAGAGAGTGAGCATGAGCGGGGGAGGGGCAGAAAGCGAGGGAGACACAGAATCCAAGGCAGGCTCCAGGCTCTGAGCTGTCGGCACAGAGCCTGACGCGGGGTTCAAACTCACAAGCGGTGAGATCATGACCTGAGCGAAGTTGGATGCTCAACCGACTGAGCCACCCAGGCGCCCGTCTATTAACGTTTTATACCAAGACCACTAACATAAGCCAGGATTCTGCAGGAATGCAAAGTCAGTCTAATTCTGTCCTAGTGGCTAGTATACTTATGGAAGCAGGAGCAACTCCAGGAATCCCTACACCTCTTTGAGATGGGCACTCATGTTGAAAGCCCTATTCTAGGAGACTAGGCTAGAGAAAGTTTAAGAATCTGAGGACTCACCAGTTTCCTGAGAAAAAAGTTGCCTGTCACTTCCCAAATGTGTCATATCATCCTAACCATGAATCCTCTACAACTGAGGCCAGACAAAAGTCAGTTGACAAACCCTAGTCACTGTATTTCAATTACTATTGTTACCATGCATTACATTATTATTAAATATAATATGAAAAAATAGGGGAGAAAAGAAATCAGTTTAGGGGGACAGATAGTAGTGTGTCTAATTTTAAATATTGTAGCCACAGAAGAACTGTAGGAAGTGAGGAGTCCAGCCAAGTATCTGGGGAGGTGTGTTTCAAGAAGTTTGAGTAAAATAGGTGTGTTCAAAAAAGAGAGAGAGAGAGAGAGAGAGATTAATGTGTGTCTGGAGTGGAGCAAATTAAGGAGAGAGAAGCAGGAGATGAGGGGAAGCATTGAAGAAGTTGAAAGATTGGGATTAGACCATGTAGAACACCATGAGGTATTGTAGGATCTTTTATGTCTATATGGAGTGCAACGCAAAGGGTTCTCTGTGGAGGGGAAAGATTTGGTTTTCTTTAGAAGTCATCATTCTAACTGCTCAGTTAAAAAGAAACTCTATGGAGGAAAGAGAAGGTGAGAGATCAGTTAGGGTATTGTAGCAGTGAGGAGATGGGGAATAGTAGCAGTGGTGTAAGAAGTCACGGGAGATTGAATTTGTGCGTGGATTTCAGATTTAATTAGGCATGTATATGTATATGCACAAAACAAACTTTGATTATATAAATTTTCAAATATACAAAATTATGGACAAAATAATAAACTCCTGTGTGTCCATCACTTAAGTTCAATCTTTGGAATATATAAGTACTTCACAATGTAAGTCTAATTTTTAACATTTCATTATTACTAAAATTACAAAATTATTACTAAAATCATAGTCATCAGTATCATCCAATATTGTCAGCAAAGTTTTCTAATATTCTCATAAGTGTCTTTCTCTTTTTAATGTTTATTTATTGATGTTTGAGAGAGAGAGATGGAGAGTGAGTGGGGGAGGGGCAGAGAGAGAGGCAGACAGAAAATCCCAAGCAGGCTCTGCGCTGCCAGTGCAGAACCCAACATGGGGCTTGAACTCATGAACCATGAGATCATGACCTGAGTGGAAATCAAGAGTCAAAGCTTAACTGACTGAGCCACCCAGGGGCCCTGTAAAAGTCTTTCCTTTTCATATTTATCCCCATATCTTTTCTTTCATTTTATTATTGAGATATAATTCACATGCTATAAAATTCATCTTTTTAAAATGTGTAGTTCAGGGGCGCCTTGGTGGCTCAGTCGGTTGAGCGTCCGACTTCAGCTCAGGTCACAATCTCGCGGTCCGTGAGTTCGAGCCCCGCGTCGGGCTCTGTACTGACAGCTCAGAGCCTGGAGCCTGTTTCAGATTCTGTGTCTCCCTCTCTCTCTGACCCTCCCCCGTTCATGCTCTGTCTCTCTCTGTCTCAAAAATAAATAAACGTTAAAAAAAAAAAATTAAAAAAAATTAAAAAATAAAAAAAAATGTGTAGTTCAGTGGTTTTGAGTATATTTACCATATTTCATTTTCCCATTCATTCCATCCTGTCCCCTATCCACACCTAATATTACACAAAGTTAATAAATTAGTTAACTTTAACTCTATACTAGGTATTGTGTCTTACGCTTTACAGATATTAATATATATTAATATACATATATAGGCACTTCATTTATGGATGATGGTATTAAAACTTTGAATATGAGTCTTTCTCTTTTTATACTGATTTAAATCAAGACCTACACCATATAAAAAAAAAACTCTGAGTGTATTTTTAAGTACAGTGAACAAGAGCCAGTCAGCAAACAAAAACACACCTGAAGCTCTTAAACAGGGAGAAACAAATATAAAGAACTCTTCATTAGAAAGTGAAGAACTGAAAGGGGAAAACAAACAAAGATTTCAAAGGGATCACAGAAGAATGGGGCAGCTACCACACAGCTGGGCTACAAAAAAAAGGTTAAAATTATTGGAACTTAGAATCTTGGGGGAAAGGGACTACAACAGTCTCCTTGGGCTGCGATAACTAAATGCCATAGCCTGGGTGGCTCTAATGCCAGAAATCTGTTTTCTCAAAGTTCTAAATGCTCTAAGTCTGAGGTAAGTATGCCAGTCTTCTGGGTTCTGGTGAGAGCCCTCTCCTCGGCTTGCACATGATGCCTTCTTACTTTGTGTTCACCATGCACCTAAGAAAGAGTCATTGAGGGTCCTGATTCATGGATCTTAGCACCACCTTTATGATCTCATTTAACTTTTATCTCCTCTTGAGAGGTCCCATCTCCAAATAAAGTCATAATGGGTGTTAGGGCTTCGACATATGACTTTGGAGAAGACACAAAAAGTGTCATAGCAAGCCCATGGATCTGTAAACTGTACATCTGAGAATATGTTGCTAAACAGTGATTCTTTTTATCTTTGAGCATGGAGGGGTCCCTCTATACTAAGATCCCAATTTTGGAAGAGAGTATGACAATTTGTGCTGGTGACTCTTAAGGATTATAATGAATATGGTTTTGCATGCATTAGAAAGACTGCAAATTGACTTTAACTACTGTCGGTCCAATGACCTGCCACTGCTTGAGTGAAGTATTACTGACAGGAGTGTGAAAGGGAAAAGACCTTTCATCAAAACAGAACAACACCCTTCTTTCTCTTGCCTTCCTGTGTCCCTCTAGTTCTTGCTACTGACAGAAACTAACAGGAATAAGGTGGCAAATCAACAATATGGCTTGCTGAGTTCTAGACCAGTACTACAAAGCATGATATAGAACATTTTGTTTGGAGGTGAGACATCTATAACATGCTTTAATACACTTCTTCAGACTTTAAGTCAATTTAAGTTGATGTTTCTATATGGCTAAAAGCTTCCTGCCTTGAGTGACCATGTGTCTACTTTACCAGGGTAGAGTCCACCTTATGCTTCTTGTCTGACATCATCTACAATGTGTGCTCCTGTTCACCATGAAATGTGTCCACGATTGAATGGAAAATTACATGCTCACTCTCAACCAAACTGACACATTTGAGTGACTTTAGGCAATGATCTAATTTACTTCTTAAACACTATTAATTCAAAATCAAATACTTAAAGTCCAAAAATAAAGCGTACTTGCCTTTGTTATAAGTCTGGATCCAAAGGAATGGTGTAATGATTAAGTGAAACATTTAGTATTGTAGTATTAGGAAATTGTACAAATTTTACTCCAGTTTCACTTTAAACAACAAAATCTTCTAGGTTGCATTATGCCTGCTTTCTCTTAATCATATTGCCCTTGGAGTCCATACAATAAGATTTACCTTTTTAAGGCATATCTTAGGGCAGGATTTATAAATATTATTGGTAAAATACCTTCAGAACTATTAAAAAAGCAAAGAACACTTCCCCTTCATCGGAAACTGGGTGAAAGGAAGGCATCACCAAAAGTTTATCTCAAAAACTTGCCAAAGGGGCGCCTGGGTGGCGCAGTCGGTTAAGCGTCCGACTTCAGCCAGGTCACGATCTCGCGGTCCGTGAGTTCGAGCCCCGCGTCAGGCTCTGGGCTGATGGCTCAGAGCCTGGAGCCTGTTTCCGATTCTGTGTCTCCCTCTCTCTCTGCCCCTCCCCCCTTCATGCTCTGTCTCTCTCTGTCCCAAAAATAAATAAAAAACGTTGAAAAAAAAATTTAAAAAAACAAACAAACAAACAAAAAAAAAACTTGCCAAAGACACCCTGGAGTATAAGACAGGATTTGGTATCTAACTCAAACTAGAAACCAAATACCTCAAACTCACTGACGCTGCCGCATGCTGATGAAAGGGAGAAAGGGCTGCGTTGAGAAGTTGCATTTTACTTTACAATAGGGTGAGGGTTTTGGTTATGATTCATTTAAAAAGGGATTCCTGGAGACTTCGGTTTCTGGTTCTGCAGGTCAGGGGCTTAAAAGATACCATGTTGTCCTACAACAAGTAGGTAAAGTGACTTAAAAAAATCAACAACACTTCTTGCATACATAGAGGGAAAGATTCAGGCAAACCTCTATTCCCATAATTACAGAGACAGCTGAATACAGGGAGTTGTGGATTAACAGAGTAGAGACTCATGAGCAGACAATGCCACTTGAACCTTAACCAAGTTGAAAAACCTGAACTATAATTAACAGGTTGCTAGAGACTCTGTATGGGTAAGACTAAGATTTAAAAATTCCAGGAGGACCCACGTGTAGGAGGATCCCCACAATATTCTGACATTTATCTCAAGGAACTCAACCAGCTTTTCACAGTAAATATCTAAGATAAATCACCTCTGGTTTCTAGCAAGGGGAGAGGAAAAGGAACCAGTTTGAATTATGCCAAACATTCTGTTCTTAACAAGGCCTAGAGAAGAGAAATACCAAAATCTAGTCAGCAGTAACTTCCCCTTTGTAGGAAAGGAAATACCCAACTCCAGCCCATTGTAACCAACCTGTGTCACCTAAGAGGGAGGAAAAAAAAATCTGAAAAATACCAGTGAAGTTCACAGTCCAGAGGCATGGGCTCACTAAAAGACTGAGATCTAACTACAGCATATCAAACATTTCCCCTCTTGTACACCTCACCACCACATCACTCAGGGAACTTACAAAAGTTCCTTTTACCCAATATATCATATTCAGCTTTTGTGAAAAAAAAATTAGAAGGCATACTATACAACAAACACAAAACAAAATGTAATTTGAAGAGACAGAGTAAACATTAGTACCAGACATGGATGGATGTTGGAATTATCAGACTGTGACTTTAAAACAACTATGCCTAATATGCTAATGGTGCTAATGGATAAAGTAGATATCATTTAAGAAAAGATGGGCATGTAGGAAGAGAGGTAAAAATCCTAAGACAGAAGCAAAAGAAATGCTACAGATAAAAAACAAACAAAAAAAGCAAAAACAAAACAAAACACTAACAGAAATGAAGAACACCTTCAATGCACCTATTTGTAAATTGGACAAGGTTGAGGAAACAATCTCTGTGCTAGGGAATCTATCAATAGAATCCTTAAAACTGAAAAGCAAGGAGAACAAAACCCAAAAATAACAATATCCAAGGATCGTGAAGCAACTATAAAAGGTATACCAAACAGGAAATGGAAATACAAGAAAGAGAAGAGGGAAAGGAACAGAAGAAATATTTGAAACAAAAATGACTGAAAATTTCCCCAAATTAATATCAGACACCAAAACACAGATACAGGAAGATCAAACACACAGCAGGAAAAAATACCAAAATCCTATACATAGACATATCATTTAAAAAATACAGAAAATCAAATATACATATTTTTAAAAACCTTGAAAGAACAAGAAGAAAAACAACAACAACAATACCTTACCTATAGAGGAAAAAAGATAAGAATTACATCTGACTTCTACTGAAAAACCATGCAAGATAGACAGTGGAGTGAAATATTTAACACATGGAGAGTCAACAACAGACAACCTAGAATTCCATAATTTATAAAGCATTACCCTTCAAAGTCAGGAGTATATACAAAATACAGCATCTTTTCTTAGTAAAAACCCTCAAGAAAGTCGGGATAGAAGGAACATACTTAAACATCATAAAAGCCATATATGAAAAGTCCACAGCTAATATCCTCAATGGGGAAAAACTGAGAGCTTTCCCCCTGAGATCAGGAACACAACAGGGATGTCCACTTTCACCACTGTTGTTTAACATAGTGTTGGAAGTCCTAGCATCAGCAATCAGACAACAAAATGAAATCAAAGGCATCAAAATTGGCAAAGAGGAAGTCAAGCTTTCACTTTTCACAGATGACATGATACTATACATGGGAAATCCTACAGACTCCACCAAAAGGCTACTATAACTGATACATGAATTCAGCAAAGTTGCAGGATACAAAATCAATGTACAGAAATCAGTTGCATTTCAATACACAAATAATGAAGCAAAAGAAAGATAAATAAAGAAATCAATCCCATTTACACTTGCACCGAGAAGCATAAAATACCTAGGAATAAACCTAACCAAAGATGTAAAAGATCTGTATGCTGAAAACTATAGAAAGCTTATGAAGGAAATTGAAGAAGATACAAAGAAATGGAAAAACATTCCGTGCCCATGGATTCGAAGACTAAATATTGTTAAAATGTCAATACTACCTAAAGCAATCTACACATTCAGTGCAATCCCAATCAAAATTGCTCCAGCATTCTTCTCAAAGCTAGAACAAATAATCCTAAAATTTGTATGGAACCACAAAAGACCCCGATAGCCAAAGTAATACTGAAAAGGGAAATCAAAGCATCAGGTATCACAATCCCAGATTTTAGCCTCTACTACAAAGCTGTAATCATCAAGACAGCATGGTATTGGCACAAAGGCAGGCCACTGGAATAGAATTGAGAACTCAGAATTGGACCCAAAGATGTATGGCCAACTAATGTTTGACAAAGCAGGAAAGAGTATCCAATGGGGAAAAAAAAAAAACAAAACACAAAACAGTCCGTTTAGCAAAGGGTGCTGGGAGAACTGGACAGCAACATGCAGAAGAATGAAACCAGACCACTTCATTACAACATACATAAAAATAAACTCAAAACGGATGAAAGACCTAAATGTGAGACAGGAAACCATCAAAACCCTAGAGGAGAAAGCAGGCAACAACATATTTGACCTCAGCCATAGCAATTTCTTGCTCGACACATCTCCAAAGGCATAGGAATTAAAAGCAAAAATGAATGATTGGTACCTCATCAAGATAAAAAGCTTCTACACTGCAAAGGAAACAATCAGCAAAACTAAAAGGCAACTGATGGAATGGGAAAAGATATTCGCAAATGACATATCAGATAAAGGGTTAGTATCCAAAATCTATAAAGAACTTACCAAACTCAACATCCGAAAAACAAATAATCCAGTGAAGAAATGGGTAGAAGACATGAATAGACACTTTTCCAATGAAGACATCCAGATGGCCAACAGACACATGAAAAGATGCTCAATGTCACTCCTCATCAGGAAAATACAAGTCAAAACCACACTGAAATAGCACCTCACACAGGTCAGAGTGGCTAAAATGAACAGCTCAGGAAACTACAGATGCTGGAGAGGATGTGCAGAAACGGGAACACTTTTGCACGGTTGGTGGGAATGCAAGTTGGTGCAGCCACTCTGGAAAACAGTGTGGAGGTTCCTCAAAAAATTAAAACTAGAACTACCCTACAAACCAGCAATAGCACTACTGGGAATTTATCCAAAGATACAGGAGTGCTGATTCATAGGGACACATATACCTCAATGTTTATAGCAGCACTTTCAACAATAGCCAAATTATGGAAAGAGCCTAAATGTCTATCAATTGACAAATGGATAAAGAAGATATGGTTTATACTTACGATGGAATACTACTTGGCAATGAGAAAGAATGAAATCATGCCATTTGCAGCAACATGGAAGGAAATGGAAGGTATTATGCTAAGTGGAATAAGTCAGTCAGAAAAAGACCTATATCATATGTTTTCACTCATATATGGAACTGGAGAAACTTAACAGAAGACCATGGGGGAAAGGAATGGAAAAAAAAATAGTTACAAACAGAGAGGGAGGGAGGCTAACCATAAGAGACTCTTAAATACAGAGAGAAGACTGAGGGTAGATGGGGGGGATGGGGGCAGGGGAAAATGGGTGATGGGCATTGAGGAAGGCACTTGTTCAGATGAGCACTGTGTGTTATATGTAAGCGTTGAACCATGGCAATCTACCCCCAAAAACAAGAGCACACTGTACACACTGTATGTTAGCCAATATGACAATAAACTTTACTAAAAAATAAATAAGCAAACAAACAAACAAACCTTTTTAAAAAAAAAGGTCAGGAGTATATAAATGTATAAAGAACTTATACAACTCAATAGAAAAAAAAAGCTGATTAAAAGATGAGTAGAAGATCTGACATTTTTCCAAAACAGACACACATGGCCAAGAGGTAAACGAAAAGTTTACTAAACATGATTACACATCAGGCAAATCCAAATAAAAAGGAAGGTGGGTTATCACCTCACACGTGTTAAAGTAACTATAATCAAAAAGACAATAAATAACAACTGTTGGTGAGAACGTAAAGGAAATCTTCATGCACTGTTGGTAGCAATGTAAATTGGTGCAGCCACTATGGACAACCGTATGGAGCTTCCTCAAAAAAATTAAAAAGAGAACTACCATATGACCCACCAATTCCACTTCTGGGTAAACATGCAAAGAAAATGAAAACACTAACTTGAAAAGACATACACATCCCCATACTTAGCGCAGCATTATTTACAATAGCCAAGATATGAAAGTAACCTAAGTGCCTATGGATGGATGAATGGATAAAGAAAATGTTGTATATATACACAATGAAATATTACCCAGCCATTAAAACCAAGGGTATCTTGCAGTTTGCTACAACATGGATGTACTTTGAAACCACTATGCTAAGTGAAATAAGATAGAAACAAATGCCATATGATATCAGTTCTACGTGAATCTAAAACAATTAAAAAAAAACAAAACAGAGTTGCCTGGATGGCTCAGTCGGTTAAGCACCTGACATTGGCTTGGGTCATGATCTCACAGTTGATGGGTTCGAGCCCTGCATCAGGTTCTGTGTTGACAGCTCAGAACCTAGAGCCTGCTTCGGATTCTGTCTCCCTCTCTCTGTCCTTCCCCACTTATCCATCTCTCTCTCAAAAACAAATAAACATTAAAAAAATATTTAAATAAACAAACAGAAAAACTCCACCCAGTTCATATACAAAGAACAGACTGGTAGTTGCCAGAGGTGGGGGATGGTGAAGCCTGGAAGCACTGAAGGGAGTAAAAAGGTACAAACCTCCACTTATAAAATAAGTCACTGGGATATAACGTACAGCATGGTGACTATAGTTAATTCTATACTGCGTATCTGAAAATTGCTAAGAGTAAATCTAAAAGTTCTTCCGACAAGAAAACAATTTGAAACTATATATGGTAAGAGATGTTAACTAGAATTATTGTGGCGATCAGTTTACAATATACACAAATATCAAAATCATGTTGTACACCTGAAACTAATACAGTGTTATATGTCAATTAGGTCTCATTTTTAAATTTTTTTTTAACGTTTATTTATTTTTGAGACAGAGAGAGACAGAGCATGAATGGGGGAGGGTCAGAGAGAGGGAGACACAGAATCTGAAATAGGCTCCAGGCTCTGAGCTGTCAGCACAGAGCCCGACGCGGGGCTTGAACTCACGGACCGCGAGATCATGACCTGAGCCGAAGTCGGCGGCTTAACCGACTGAGCCACCCAGACGCCCCAGGTCTCATTTTTAAAAAGTAAAGGAGAAATCGAGACTTTCTCAAGCAAAAATTGAATTTATTGGTACCAGACCTTTCTTTACAAAAAATGTTAAGAAGGTCTTTAAACAAAGTAATAGGTCAGTGTAATATCTGAGAAAATGATCTGGAATGATCAAATATGTATTTCTTATAAATCATTATATCATACTGACTTATTTTTGTTTTGTTTAAAATAAATTTCTTATATTCTTGTAAAGCAAGTTCTAGTAGCAACAAATTTGGTCTTCATCAACAGCTCCTGAAAATGCTTTGGTCCATGAACGTAAAAAGGGTGACCTGTTATTAATGAAGGTGACTTCTGGATCTTACTAAGGAAAGAGATGGATTGCCAGAAGGACCAACCATGTGGTTATAAGGTTACAACGTTCAGTTCTACCTCTCACCATATGCCACTGGACTGGGCCCGATGCTCCAAGAGGTCAGACACTCCTTTGTTTAGGAGTGTTCTTTCATCTGGTTGTTAATTCATATTATGTATCACATCTGGCTGTTTATTAAAAGATGTGATAAATGATACAAATTAAGTGATAGACATAAAATATTTGCCAGGGTTCTGTGAGCCATTCTAGCAAATTAATCAAAGTCAAGGAGGAGGTCACTGGAATCACCAATCTGTGACTGGTGGTCAGAAACACAGGTAGCAATCTGGGGCTTGCTAATGGCAGTGGAAGTGAAGAGTGGGAAGCAGTCTTGTAGACCAGAACCCTTACCCTGTGGAATCTGTATGGATAGTGTATGAATTGAGCTGAATTCTTAGACACGCTGCTCGTGTCTGAGAACTGTTTGATATGCCGTGTGAGAGAACTGCCTGCCATGTTGGAACTGTGTCTGGGATCCCTAAATCAGTCAGAAAATCAAAATCTACGAAGAAATGAAGAATATCAATGCAGGAAAACATGAATTTAAAATAAATTTTTTTCTTAGTCGAACACATAAATTTGTTCAAAATAATAGCAATTCATTCAATTCATATGTGCATGTATGGTTATATTTAAGTAGAGTGAAAGAGAATGATACAAGAGATAGAGGCAGATAGTAGGATTATTTTGTTATTTTAAAGTACTTATACCTTTTGTAAAGAGATTTAATGTTGCTAGAGAATGGACTTGGATTAGTTTTACATGTCTATTGCAAATTCTAGGACACGCACTAAGAAAAATAAAAGAAAAAAAAAGAACTGTAACTGATATGCTAAGAAAGGAGATAAATGGAATCAAAATGCTAATTAAAACCACAAAAGGCAGGGGCACCTGGGTGGCTCAGTTGGTTGAGTATCCAACTCTTGGTTTTGGCTCAGGTCATGGTCACACAGTTTGTGGGTTTGAGCGCCAGGTCAGGCTCTGTGCTGACAGCATGGAGTCTGCTTGGGATTCTCTCTCTCTTTGCTGCCCACTTGCTCTCTTGCTCTCTCACTCTCTCAAAATAAATAAATAGACTTTAAAAAAAGGCAGAAAAAAAGAAATATAAGAACAAAGAATAGAGGCAACAAATAGAAAACAGTAATAAATATGGTAAATATCAATCCAACTACATCAATTATCACTTTGAATGTCAGTGGTCTAAATGCACCAAGTAAAAGACAGCTTCTCAGAGTAGTTAAAAAAGTGTGAGTAGTCTCTAAGTAGAGTACAAGAAACCCTCTTTAAATATAAAGACACATATGGGGCACCTGGGTGACTCAGTCAATTAAGTATCCAAATTTGGCTGAGGTCATGATTTTGTGGTTTCTGAGTTCGAGTCCCATGTCGGGGTTTCTGCTGACTGCTTACAGTCTGGAGCCTGCTTTGGATTCTGTGTCTCTCTCCCTTTCTCTCTGCCCCTCTCCCACTCACAGTGTCTCTGTTTCTCAAGAAATAAAGTATTTTTTAAAAAATTTAAACATAAAGACATATATAGATTTAATGTAAGTGGATAGAGAAAAATATACTATGTAACAATAATCACAAAAAAGCATGAGTAGCTATGTCAATTTCAGAGCAAACCTTAAAGTAAGGAAAACTATTTGCAATAAAGACATGGCATAATGACAAAATGATCAAATGTCCAAGAAAACATCTCCTGATGCATATGCACCTAACAACAGAGCAGCAAATGATTTCATGGGTAGGCACCTAACAACAGATTATTAAACTACTTGACACAAAAACTGATAGAATTACAAGGAGTAAATCAACAAAGACATAGCCGAACTGAATACCACCACCAACCAACTGGATAAAATTGACTTTTCTAGACTCCTTCATCCAACGAAAGCTGAAGTGACATTTTCGTCAGGCTAACATGGAGCATTCAACACAACAGACCACATTCCGAGCCATAAAACACACATTAACAGATGTAAAAAATAGAATTAATTTAGACTTTCAAGCCACAATGGAAAAAAATTAGAATTAATGGAAAGATAACTGGACAATACTTCAATTTATAGAGATTAAACAACACACTTTAAAAACATATTTGAGAGAGAGAGAGAGAGATAACGAGTGGGGGAGTGGCAGAGGAAGAGGGAGAGAAAGAATACCAAACAGGCTCTAAGCTCAGCATGGAGCCCAAGGCAGGACTCGATCTCAGGACTTGGAAATCATCATCTGGTTGAAATCACGAGTCAGATGCTTAACCCTCTGAGCCACCCAGGCATCCTTGAAACAACACGCTTCTACACAACACACAAGTCAAAGAAATATCAAAAGAAACTAAATGAGAATAAAAACACAACTAACTAACCAAAATTTGTAAAATGTAGTGAAGGTAGTACTTAGAGGGAAATTTATACCATTGAGCATATATATTAGAAAAGAAGATATATAACTGAAAATTTAAGTTTCCACCCTAGGAAACCACAATAAAGAAGAGCAAATTAAATTCAAATAAACAGAATAAAAATAATAATTAGAGCAACAATCAAAAACATTCTAAGCAGAAAAGCAATATATAACATCAATGAAAAAAAAAGGTTTTTTTTTTTTTTTTAAAGATAATAATAAAAAAAAAAAAACACCAAACCTCTAGCCAAGCAAACCAAGAAGAGGAGAGGACACAAATTACTAATATATAGAGTGAGGGATGCCTGGATGGCTCAGTCAGTTGAGCATCCGACTCTTGATACCAGCTCATGTCATGATCCCAGACATGTGCTGGACCCCATGTTGGGCTCTGCACTGAGCGTGAAGTGTGCTTAAGATTTTCAGTCTCCGTCTCTCTCTCTCTCTCTCTCTCCCTCCCTCCCTCCCGCTCTCTCCCCTGCCTGCTCTCTCTCTAAAATAAAATAAAAAAAAAAATGAAAGAAGGGACATCACTACAAACACCATGGAAATTAAAAGGATAATAAAGGAATACTATGAACACGTTTAGGTCTACAAATTTGGTAACAGATAAAATGGACCAATTCTTTGAAAGGTGCAAGGTGAAAAAAAAAAAAAAAACAAGAGGAAATAGATTATCTGAACAGGACTGTATGTATCAAATAAATTGAATAATCAGTCTTATAAAACAGAAAACACAAGGTCCAGATGGGTTCACTGATGAATAAAACCAAACATTTAGGGAAGAAATTACACCAATTCTCTTTCAAAGTATAATCTCTTTCAAAGTATAGAGCAGGGGGAATACTTTTCAATTATTTATATGAAACCAGCATTACCCTAGTACCAAAAGCAAACACATTAGAAGAAAACTACAAACTAATTTCTCTCATGAACATAGATGCAAAAATACTCAACAAAATATTAGCAAATTGAACCTGATAAAGCATAAAAATAATTATATGCCACAATCAAGTGGGATTTATTCTGGGTTTGCAAGGTTGGTTCAACATTTGAAAATCAATTCATCCTTGTTCAGCTTGTTGACTATATCAACAAGCTGAAACAAAAAAATCGCATGATTTTATCAATAGATGCAGAAAAACAACTTATGAATCGTGACAGACTCTGAGCAAATTAAGAATAGAGGGAAATTTCCCAACTTGACAGATGCTATTTACAAAAATCTTACAGCTAACATTATACTCAAAGATGAGAAATTCAAAACTTTTCCACTAAGATCAGGTAGAAGTCAAGAATATACCTCTCATCACTTCTTTTCAACATTATACTGGAAATTCTTGCTAAGGCAGTAAGGCTAAGAAAAGGAAATAAAAATACATACAGATTGGAAAGGTGAATATAAAACTGTTTCCATTCTCAGAAAATGATAGTTATCATATATACTATATGGCATAAGGTTAATATACAAAATCAATTGATTTCCTACATACCAGCAATGAACAGGTGGGATTTGAAAATAAATATGCAGTATTTACATAAATACTCCAAAAATGAAACACTTAGGTATAAGTCTAACAAAAATATGAAAGATCTAGCTGAAGAAAACTACAAAAGTATGATGAATAAAATCAAAGGAAAAGCTAAAAATTGTATGCATAACCATGTTCATGGAGAGGAAGATTCAATATTGCCAAGATGTCAATTTTTCCCAATTTAATACAAATTTAATGTAATCCCAGTCATAATTTATCTCAAGTTTTTTCATCAATATTGATAAACTGGTTCCATAGTTTATAGGGAGAAGGAAAAGACTCAGAATAACATAATATTGATGAAGAGAAAAGTTGGAGGACTGACACTAATTGACCTCAGAGCTTACTAGAAAGCTACAGTAATCAAGAGTGTGTTATTGGTGACAATAAATAAATGGAACAAAATAGAAAGTCCTGAAATAGACATGAAAAATTTAGTCAATTGACTTTTTAACAAGAAAGCAAAGGGAATGCAATGGGGCAAAGATAGTTTCTTCAATAAATGGTACTAGAAGAACTGGACATCTACATGCAAAATGATGAATCTAGAGACAGACCTTATGCTCTTCACATAAATTAACTCAGTGGACAACAGGCCTAAATATAAAATTCAAAACTCTAATACTCCTAGAAGACAACATACAAGAAAATTTAGATGACACTGAGTGTAAGGTTGACTTTTTAGATATAACACCAGACAAGTCATGAAAAAATAATTGATAACCTGGAGTCCATTTAATTGATAACTTCTGCTACTCAAAAGACAGTATCAAGAGAATTAAAAGGCAAGCCACAGACTGGGAGAAAATATTTTCAAGACCTCTTTCATAAGGGGTTATTATTCCAGAAAATACAAAAACCTCTTAAAACACAATAAGAAAATAATCATGTTTAAAATGGGCTAGATTCTATATAGTATGGTATTGGCACAAAACAGACACATAGACCAACGGAATAGAATAGAAACTCCAGAAGTAGACTCACAAAAGTATGGCCAAGTAATCTTTGACAAAGCAGGAAAGAATATCCAATGGAAAAAAGACCGTCTCTTTAACAAATGGTGCTGGGAGAACTGGACAACAACATGCAGAAGAATACAACTAGACCACTTTGTTACACCATTCACAAAAATAAACTCAAAATGGATAAAGGACCTGAATGTGAGACAGGAAACCATCAAAACCCTAGAGGAGAAAGCAGGGAAAAACCTCTCTGACTTCAGCCGGAGCAATTTCTTACTTGACACATCCCCACAGGCAAGGGAATTAAAAGCAAAAATGAACTATTGGGACCTCATGAAGATAAAAAGCTTCTGCACAGCAAAGGAAACAATCAACAAAACTAAAAGGCAACCAATGGAATGGGAAAAGATATTTGCAAGTGACATATCGGACAAAGGGCTAGTATCCAAAATCTATAAAGAGCTCACCAAACTCCACACCCAAAAAACAAATAATCCAGTGAAGAAATGGGCAGAAAACATGAATAGACACTTCTCTGAAGAAGACATCCAGATGGCCAACAGGCACATGAAGATGATCAATGTCGCTCCTCATCAGGGAAATACAAATCAAAACCACACTCAGATATCACCTCTCGCCAGTCAGAGTGGCTAAAATGAACAAAACAGGAGACTATAGATGCTGGAGAGGATGTGGAGAAACAGGAACTCTCTTGCACTGTTGGTGGGAATGCAAACTGGTGCAGCCTCTCTGGAAAACAGTGTGGAGGTTCCTCAAAAAATTAAAAATAGACCTACCCTATGACCCAGCAGTAGCACTGCTAGGAATTTACCCAAGGGATACAGGAGTACTGATGCATAGGGGCACTTGTACCCCAATGTTTATAGCAGCACTCTCAACAATAGCTAAATTATTGAAAGAGCCTAAATGTCCATCAACTGATGAATAGGTAAAGAAATTATGGTTTATATACACAATGGAATACTACTTGACAATGAGAAAGAATGAAGTATGGCCTTTTGTAACAATGTGGATGGAACTGGAAAGTGTTATGCGAAGTGAAATAAGTCATACAGAGAAGGACAGATTCCATATGTTTTCACTCTTTTGTGGATCCTGAGAAACTTAACAGAAGACCATGGGGGAGGGGAAGGAAAAAAAAAAGGTTAGAGAGGGAGGAAGCCAAACCATAAGAGACTCCTAAAAACTGACAACTGAGGGTTTATGGGGGGTGGGAGGGTGGGGGGGGTGGGTGATGGGTATTGAGGAGGGCACCTGTTGGGATGAGCACTGGGTGTTGTATGGAAACCAATTTGACAATAAATTTCATATTAAAAATAATAATAAATAAATAAATAAATAAATAAATAAATAAATAAATAAAATGGGCTAAAAAACTTAACACACATCTTACCAAATAAGATATACAGATGGCTAAATATCATATCAAAAGAACCTCCAAATCATTTATTATCAGGGAAATGAAAATTAAAACAACAATGAGAAACCACTACAGATATTTTGGAATGGCCAAAGTTGAGAATACTGACAACAAATGATAGTGAGGTGTATAACAACAGGAACTCTCATACACTGCCGATGGGAATGAAAATACTACAGTAGCTTTGGAAAACAGTTTGGTAGTTTCTTAAAAAATTAAATATATTCTTACCATATAATGCAGCAGTCACAGTCCTTGGGATCTACCCAAAGGATATGAAAACATATGTCCAGACAAAAATCTGCACGCAGATGTTTATAGCAGCTTTAGTCATAACTGCCCAAACTTGGAAGCAAACAAGATACCTTTAAGTTTTAAATGGATAAATAAACTGTGGTATATCCAGACAATGAAAGATTATTCAGCATTAAAAAGAAATGAAGTATTAAGCCATCAAAAGATATGGAGTAAATTTAAATTTGTATTACTAAATGAAAATATCCAATCTGAGAAGGCTATATAGTATGCAATTTCAATGACATGACGTTCTGGGAAAGGCAAAACTGTAGAGATAATAAAAAGATGAGTGGTTGCCAGAGGTGGGAGAGGTGAACAGGCAGAGCACAGAATATTTTTACTCAGTGAAAATACTGTGTGGTATTATAATGGATACATATCATTATATATCTGTCCAAAACCATAGAAAGTGTAAGACCAAGAATGAACCCTAAGGTAAACTATGAACTCTGAGTGATTATAATGTGTCAAAGTGGGTTCATCATAGGTAAATAAATGCACCATTTTGATGAGTATTGTTGATAGGAATGAAGCTGTCCATGTGTGGAGACAAGAAGAAGGTGGGGAATCTTGGCATCTTCCTCTAAAGTTTGTTGTAAACTTTAAACTGCTCTAAAATGTTAAAGTCTTAGAAAAACAAACAAAAAAAGGATTCCTGGTAATGGTGATTCCATGCAATCAGAGACTTGATATGTTCCAAAATATAAATAGGTAAGTGAAGAGTAACCAATATGATTCTTTTAAAGACAATTACTGTATGTTGATTATAAACCTGACACATTATTAAATTCATTTATTAGTTATAACAGCTTTGTGATGGAGCCTTTAGGTCTTTGGATGTATGGTATAAATATATAAACATGTTATCTCCAAACAGAATTTATTGTACTTGTGATTTTAGTGTTTTATTTCTTTTTCTGATTCCTAAAAACTCTAAGACTTCCAGTATTCTGTTGAACAGAAGCAGTGGGAGTGAGCATCTTTGCTTATTTTCTAATTCTTGAAAATCTTTCAGTTTTTGGGATTTTCATAGACAGATTTTACTGTGCTAAGTTCTTTCTATACCTAATTTATTGATAGTTTCTATTATAAAAGTGTGTTAAATTTTGTCAAATGCTTTACATGCATCTATTGAGATGATGTGATTTTTATTTTCAAATTTTCATTTGACTTCTTGTTAGTTAACATATAGTATAGTATTGGTTTCAGGAGTAAAATTTGGTAATTAATCACTTAGATGTAACACCCAGTGCTTATCACAAGTGCCCTCCTTAATACTCATCAGCCATCTAGTTCATCCCCCTGCCCACCTCCCCTCCAGCAACACTCAGTTTGCTCTTTATAGTTAGAGTCTCTTATGGTTTGCGTCTCTTTTTTTCTCTTACTCTATGTTCATCTGTTTTGTTTTTTAAATGCCACATATGAGTGAAATAATATATTTGTTTTTCTCTAACTGCCTAATTTCACTTAGCATAATATACTCTAGCTCCATCCATATCATTGACAATGGCAACATTTAATTCTTTTTGATGGCTAGTATTCCTTTTTGTATATGTGATGCATGCATGTGTGTCTGTATATGTGTGTATATATATGTAGACACCACCACCTCTTCTTTAATCATCAGTTGATGGACATTTGGGCTCTTTCCATAATTTGGCTACATATACTCCTTTGGTTCAGTATTTTTGTTTCCTTTGTTAAATATCTAGTAGTGCAACTGTTGGGTCATAGGCTAGTTATGTTTTTAACTTTTTGAGGAACCTCTATACTATTTTCCAGGGTGGCTGCATCAATTTGTATTCCCATAAATAGTGCAAGAGGGTTCCCCTCTCTCCACATCCTCGCCAACATCTGTTGTTTCCTGTGTTAATTTTAGCCATTCTGACAGGTGTGAGGTGGTATCTTATCATGATTTTGACTTGTATTTCCCTAACGATGAGTGATGCTGAACATCTTTTTATGTATCTGTTAGGTATCTGGATGTCTTATATTTAAAAATGTCTGTTCATGTCTTCTGCCCATATCAGATCATGAGATTTTTAACTTGCATTATCTTAATGTGTATCACATTGATTGTTTTGTGTGTGGTAAACCATCCTTTCTATACACTGACAATGAGCTATTTGAAGATGAAATCAAGAAAACAATTCTACTTATAATAGCAACAAAAAGAATTAAACATTTAGGAATAACTTTAGCCAATGAGGTGAAAAACTGGTACACTGAACACCATAAAATATAAAAGAAAATTTAAAATACAAATAAATGGAAAGGTATCTTGTGTTCATGATTTAAAAGAATTCCTATTTTTAAAATGTCCATAGTACCCAAAGCCATCTTCAAATTTAATGCAATATTATGAAAATACAGTGTCATTTTACAGACATAATAAAAAAAATTCTAAAATTATTAGAAGCATAAAAGACACCAAATAGCCAAAACCAATTCTGAGTAAGAACAAGAAGATGGAGTCATTCCATTTCCTCTTTTCAAAACATATTACAGGGGCACCTGGTTGGCTTAGTAGGTTAAGCGTCCAACTTCAACTCAGGTCATGATCTCACCGTTTGTGGGTTCGAGCCCTGCATTGGGCTCAGTGCTGACAGCTCAGAGCTTGCAGCCTGTTTCAGATTCTGTGTCTCCCTGTCTCTCTCAAAAAAATAAATAAATAAACATTTTAAAAGTGTTAAAACATATTTCAAAGCAGTAGCCATCAAAACAGTTTGGTAATGATATAAAAATAGACATTTAGACCAGTGGAAGAGAACAGAGAGCTCAGAAATCAATCTACACATGTAAAATTAACTGACTTGGGAGCCAAAAATACACAATGGGGATTGGACCATTCCTTTGAAAAATGGTTCTGAGAAAACTAGATATCCATTTGCAAAATACTGAAATTGGACCCTTAACTTATACCATATGCAAAATTCACCTCAGAATGGATAAAAACAAACAAAAAACAAAACAAACAAAAAAACCTCTAACCTAAGACCTGAAACTGTACAACTCCAAGAAGAAAACATAGGAAAACATTTTCTTGACAGTGGCCTTGGTGATGATTTCTTAGCTATAACACCAAAAGTAACAAACAATGAAACGACAAAGAGACAAATGGGATTACATCAAACTAAAAAGCTTCTGCCCAGCAAAGTAAATAGTCAACAGAATGAAAAGGCAACCTACAGTTTGGTAAAAAAATATTTGTAAACCATATACCTGATAAAGGATAAATAAAGTATACAAAGAATTCATACATCTCTGCTGCAACGACAAAAAAAAAGAAACAAAAAACAAAAAACAAACCAAAAAAGCCCCACAAACCCACAAATAACTCAATTAAAAATAAGCATGAGACCTTTGTAGACATTTCTTCAAAGATAGATAAATGGCCAACAGGTATATGGAAAGGTGCTCAACTTTACTAGTCATTAGGCAAAGGCAATCAAAAGTATATTGAGATGTCATCTCACACCTGTTAGGATGACTATTATCAAAAATCAAATACATTCATACTTAAAGTATATAGGTAATATAAACTATTATAAGTCATGTACACCATTTGATCCAGTAACTCACTAAATATGCCCTTTTGTTGGATACAATCTTAACCTAGAAGCAATTTTAGAAGACATCTTGGCAATCTTCCATCCATTATGAGACCATTCTCCAAGTTTGACAGGAAGATAGTGATATCTCTTGCCTGATATTTATAAATATCATAAAATCTTTGTACTGATAGAATACCTGATTATCTTTTCATTCCATCTGTTTTTACTAAACCCTAACATTGGAACCACACATCCTTTATTCATTTGACAGTCATTGAGTTCCTCTTCCACGTACTTCGATTAAGAGAATGCAATGATGAACACACAAATAACACTCCATGCTCAAATGAAACTTATAGGGTAGGTGTAGGGAAGATAAATATGATTTCAATAATAAATGTAAAATTCTAATTTTTATGAACGTATTAAAAAGTACACGATGCTATGAGAGTGACCATCACAAGGCTTTCCAGAAAACTTAAAACTCTTTCAAGTATTGAAAAGAAGCATTATATCTTTGCAGTATTTCATAAGTGGTCTGTTTCTTTTTTAAAATTTTTTTTAATGTTTATTTATTTTTGAGAGATGGAGAGAGACAGAGTGTGAGCGGGTGAGGAGCAGAGAGTGGGAGACACAGAATCCGAAGCAGGTTCCAGGCTCCAAGCTGTCCGCACAGAGCCCCACGCGGGGCTCGAACTCACAAACTGTGAGATCATGACCTGAGCGAAGTCAGACGCTTAACCAACTGAGTCACCCAGTCACCCCATAAGTGGTCTGTTTCTTTGCATGATACTAAAATAACTACAGTCTGAAAGGATTAGGGAAGTTACGAATTGTGTGTGTGTGTGTGTGTGTGTGTGTGTGTGTGTGTGTGTGTGTGCGCGCGCACACGCGTATGTGTTGAGAGAGAGAGGTTGTTTGTGGATATCATTTTGCCAATCAAGGTAACTTGCCTTTTAATTTTCCCTGCCTACACACAGTAGAGAATATATTTAAGGGAAATCAGAATTTATCAATGAAATAACTTTCATAGGGTATTAAAAAATAAGAATTCATAAAAAGGATAAAAGTGATTATTTTATGCACTGCATCTGTAAGTGGTGCTTAGTTTAGCTTCTGTTGTCAAATTTTCTTCTCCCAATAATTTGTTGTTTATTTCCTTTATGCTAGTTTTATTGCTTCTTGTTACTTTGGCAGATTTTCAAGATTAACATAACTACATAAGATCTTCCTTGATGTATGATGGGGTTATGTCTTGATAAACTCCTTGTAAGTTGAAAATATTTTAAGTTTAAAACATATTTAATATACCTACTGAACATCATAGCATTCTCTAGCCTAACTTAAACATGCTCAGAGCACATTAACCTATGGTAGGGCAAAACCATCTAACGCAAATCTGGTTTTATAAGAAAATCATGAATATTTCATCCAACTTACTGTATACTGAAAGTAAAAACAGAATGGTTATATGGATTTAAAATGATTTTAAGTGTATTTGCTGTTTATACTCATGATCAAATGGCTGACTGGGAGCTGGGGTTCCCTACTTCCTAGCATCACAAGGGAGTATTATACTTCTATAGCTAGCCTGAAAAACACCAAATTCAAAACGTGAGGTACAGTTCTTTTCTGAATGCACGTCACTTGACCACTCTCATAAAGTTAAACAATTGTTAACTCAAACCACCACAAATTGGGGACTAAGTCTAGTTTGTTTTTGCACCAAGAAAGTTGGAACTAACAGAACAGCAAGAATGAAAAAAAAAAAAAAATCAAGGCATGAGACACATATTTCAGTAAGGTATATAACTACAAGGTGCCAAATGAATTATTGTGACTTTAAAATGAAAAAAAAAATGACTATTTATATAGAACCAAGGCTGCAGCAATCCTTTTGTCTTGTGCATTCATCTACATACAAGAAACCAACAGAACATAAATTTTAAGAAGTGGCTACTTTGAGCAAAATTGAGTAATAAAGCACCTGTTCGAACACTAATTTTGCATGGGAATACATCATTTTCAAAGAAACTTTCAAATAATTGAGACTATTCTGTACTGAATCATCTGTATGCATGCACAAAAATGTATTTAAGTTTCAAAAATACTAATATTTGATCATTATCTGAAAATTTTGATTAATGCAGAGAAAAACTGAACAAATTAGGCATAAAAATACTTTACTAAAGCAGCAGAATTTTAGGATGAAGCTCTAGAAATAATCTAATCCATCCCCCTTATTTTAAATTAATTTTTTTTTAATTTATTTTTGAGACAGAGAAAGACAGAGCATGAGCAGGGGAGGGGCAGAGAGAGAGGGAGACACAGAATCTGAAGCAAGCTCCAGACTCTGAGCTGTCAGCACAGAGCCCAACATGGGGATCGAACTCACAAACCGCGAGATCATGACCTGAGGCGAAGTCGGATGCCTAACAGACTGAGACACCCAGATGCCCCATCCCCCTTATTTTATAGCTGAGAAATTGGAGCCCAGAGATTTTAGACCAGAGCTTTCAATGTCATGGAATCAAAAATAAAACAAGAGAAGAAACTAAGTTTTGCCAGTATAATATTAGTCCCCAAAAAACTAAACAAGGGGCACCTGGGTGGCTCAGTTGGTTGAGCCTCTGACTTTGGCTCAGGTCATGATCTTGTGGTCTGTGACTTCGAGCCTCGCACCGGGATCTGTGATGACAGCTCAGAGCCTGGAGACTGCTTTGGATTCGGTGTCTCCCTCTCTCTCTCTGCCCCCCCCCCCCCGTCCCCCGCCTCACACTCTGTCTCTCCTTCAAAAAAATAAATAAACATTAAAAAAATAAAAACTAAACAATTTGTTTATTTTTTAATGTTTATTTATTTTTGAGACAGAGCATGCACATGCAACTCAGGGAGGGGCAGAGAAAAAGGGAGACACAGAATCTGAAGCAGGCTCCAGGCTCTGAGCTGTCAGCACAGAGCCCAACAAGGGACTTGAACTCACAAACCAGGAGATCATGACTTGAGCTGAAGTCAGACACTTAACCAACTGAGCCACCCAGGCGCCCAACAATTTATCTCATTTAAAGGGATTAATTTATTCACAATTATTATCTGCTAATGCAAAATGGAGAAAGTACAAATTAGCACACATACACCCATTTGCCAGTTGCCCTGTTAGGCTGATTATTAATCATTTTAGTACTTACAATAAAAGCCAATAAATATTAGCTATATACAAAGTCATAGAAAATCAAATATTTTCACATATGGAATAATGCTGTAAAAAAACAGATTTCTGTATTCTTGGGGTATGCCTATTTTTATATGTTCAAAAAAACTGTAAGTTATGAAATAATTAGTAAAATCTGCCCTAATTTTCTTACTAATATAAGATATACAGTTTTGTTATACTAAGTTTATTGCAATGATAAATTACATTAAATTACCTCAGTTGTCCCACCTATTCCCATGTATGTGCTCTGCTATCTGTTTTTAGCAAACTCAGAATATTGTATCATGTGGACATAACTGACACAGACCTCAAGGATATGGAGTTTTAGCTAAATAAATCTGTCTAAATGTACTTAAGGAATAAACTCAACTACAGCACAAATTCTGTAATACTATGGAAGGAGTTGGTTACAACCAGTCCTTTGATTTTTTCTACTTGTGTTCCACATTCATCATGGGGAACACATGTCGCTAATGTTGATTTTTCCTAAAAAGGGAAGTTTGACATTTGTTGTAATTTCCTCTCTTCTTTCCCTCATAATATTTACATTTTGAAACATGATTTATGGCAGATTACTGCTCAGATCTAACATATTAAAGGAACCAATAGGAAGTTGTAACTGTACCAATCAGGGTTCTCCAGAAAACAAACACTAGAAGATCTGCATAGATGATAGACAGGTAGACAGATGATAGATAGATGGATAGACAGATAACTGTTTATTTCTCTGTAAATAGATTATTCTTGTAAATTTGAAGGTACTCAGACAGAAGAGTTTCCTCTTGCTCAGGGGAAGGCAGCCTTTGGTTCATGCTTCAAATGACTGCTTTTCTTAATATGTGTCAGCCTCATCCAAACTGTGTTGCTCAATTTAGCAATTTAAATATTAAACTTATCCCCAAAACTCTCACAGATAACAAGAATAATTTTTGACCAAGTGTTTGTATAGACACATTAAGGTGACCATTATACTGCCCAAAAGCTAAAGGTGGAAAAGGAGTGCATAATACTAGAATTTCGGCAGACTATGGAATAGGAAATATTTCTGGTATCAGATCCCACCAATGGCTTTGTACTAAAGAATTATATGTGTTCTTAAAACTTATATTCATATACTAAAGAAAGACCAAAACAAATTTAAAATCCATCCGCTTTGAAGGCAGATAAGCACACTTGCTATCATTTCCCACCATGCCTCACCATCCTCAAGCATATGGAGTTAGGTTCACTACGGGGCTATTCAGCTCTTTAAATATTACAATGAAGATAATTACAATCACAGCTTTCAACTTTTTATTTGTCCATCTCTCCAAAGCAGTGAACATACTGAGGGATGGAGTTGTGTGTGTTTTCTTCATGGATATATCCAGTACTTAGTACATATATGCACTCAAATGTGAACTCAAGAAGGAGTTATTAGTAAATGTCATACATTTAAGAGGCACCGTGTAATTCATGAAGTATTTAATGACACTTTATTTGACCCACCAGGATTCATAGCAATTGTAAAATGGCTCTCAATGCAGGAGATTTTTGTAGATCAGCAAGTATTTTGCTGTTCAAAATTTAAATCAGAATTCTGAATGTGATCTGGGTGTAATAAAGCTTCTAAGACAGCTCTACAACTGTCCAAGTCTTTACTCCTCTGTATCATTGAACCCACCACTTCAAGACAGTTTTTCTTTTCTATTTTTTTAAACAGGAAAATAGTGGGGCACCTGGGTGGCTGAGTCGGTTAAGGGTCCAACTTCAGCTCAGGTCATGATCTCACGGTTTGTGAGTTTGAGCCCCACGTCGGGCTGTGTGCTGTCAGTTCAGAGCCTGGAGCTTGCTTTGGATTCTGTGTCTCCCTCCCTATCTGCCCGTCTCCCACTCATGCACTGTTTCTGTCTCTCAAAAAATGAATAAATGTTAAAAAAAATAAACAGCCAAATTGTAACTATTTTAGGCTTTGTGGGCTATACCATGTCACAACTATTCAATTTTGCCATTATAGTGTGAAAGCAGATAAAGACAATATGTAAGATAATATGTGGCTGTGTTCCAGTAAATTTTTATTTACAAATATAGGTAGCTGTGGACATTATCTGGCCTATGGACTATAGTTATAAAACCCCTACTTTAAATAATCAACAGCAGCTAAACATGAAGACACTTTTACAAGGCCCTTTTGGTTCTACTAATTCTATAAATTAGAAACAATACTATTAAAAATACCCTACTACTGGGGTGCCTGGGTGGCTTAGTCAGTTTAGCATACAATTTGGGCTCAGGTCATGGTCTTATGGTTCATGAATTTGAGCCCCGCATTGAGCTCTGTGCTGACGCTTGGAGCCTGGAGCCTTTGTCAGATTCTGTGTCTCCTTTTCTCTTTTCCTCCCCCACTAATGCGCTCTCTCTCTCTCTCTCTCTCTCTCTCTCTCTCTCTCTCTCTCTCAAAAACAAACATTAAAAAAAAACCTTTAAAAAAAAGAATATACTACTATCAAGAATGAGATGAGTTTTCTTTCCCCAGAAAGCTAACTTTATAAATATTGCCATATCACATTCTTAATTTAACCAGGAAAACTTGGTTGCTACTATAATGCTCTCATAGCACTTTGCCCATGCATTTACAGCACACTGATGATGCCAAAAGGATTACTGAAAGTCATGAGAAAGTAAGAATTCTCTCTCAAAGCTAACCTCATTGATCAAATCATAGTTAATATGAATATCTTTCCATGAGAGCAAAATTAGATATTTCTGTAAGTTTGTTGCTGAATAGTTCAAAAACACCTACCCCAATTAAATTGTAATCTCAGGAAAACACAACTGTATGCAATTATATTTTAGAGAGTAAAAGCCTAATCAACTGAAACATACAGTTTAGAGATCTAAATGTTAGCAGAAAGGGGATGGTTAGTGATCAAGGGGGCAACATTTTCCTGTATGAAGTTCAAGGGAAATGATTAGACTGCTGTGATTTACTTTTTTCTACTCAACTGTAAAATCCTCTATTGATTTGTAAGGAAAACATTCTCCTAAACTTAAATTTCTTGCATCATGGAAAAAACTAAAACAAAGAGACCTAGGTCTTTAGCAAGGGGTAGAGCACATGAACAACATTTAATTCATGTTAATGATTAGTAGCTTTTATTAATACAAGAATAAAAAAAACTGAGATCTTCGTTTAAGCCTCTGAAGTCTTAATATCTAAGATTATTTGACAAGCCTGAAAATGAAATGAAAGCTCCTGTTAAATTTTTAATTCCTTCAATGTTCTACATTAGAAGCAACAAAGGAGATTACACTGAACTAGGTTGAGCCACAAGAAATCATGATATTTGATCTTTGTGATCTAAAATAATGGTGGAATTATGCAAGTCAATTTATACTCTTAAGTAATGCTTGAGAAACCTTACGTAAGTACTGATCCCACTTAATAGACAAAGACAATGATGCTGAGTAGATGACTTACCTAAGCCTACTAAGAGAGCTAGTGACAGTCCTGAAAACCAAAATATTTTGTAATGTTCAATGCAACTGATACTAAAAACTTAAAGTACACCAAGAATTTCCCTGGGTATGAGTAGATTGGAATAAATTCAACTCTACCTTCAGTTATCTAAGAACTCCATCTTACATGTGTTAGCTCTTCTAATCCCCTGGTCTAACATATCTCTGAAGAAAAATTGTTCAAAACTTATTATCATTTGTATCCAAGGACGGTCTTATAGACACATATTCCTTCCTTGCCAAAGTCCAGTGCCTACACTTTTCAAATGTGAAAGGGTACTTTTAAAAGTTGATTTCAGGGTTTATAGTTAAGCAGTCCTTATTCACCTTTCATCACTGATCTACCATGTAAACAAGTATCCAAATGTGTGGAAATCAAACCTGAAAATCATGAACATCTTCCACATTAGAAATGTGCTCTTTGGGGCGCCTGGGTGGCTCAGTCGGTTAAGCGGCTGACTTCGGCTCAGGTCATGATCTCGCGGTTCCGTGGGTTCAAGCCCCGCGTTGGGCTCTGTGCTGACAGCTCAGGGCCCCGCGTCGGGCTCTGTGCTGACAGCTCAGGGCCTGGAGCCTGTTTCGGATTCTGTGTCTCCCTCTCTCTGACCCTCCCCCGTTCATGCTCTGTCTCTCTCTGTCTCAAAAATAAATAAACGTTAAAAAAAAAAAATTAAAAAAAAAAAAAGAAATGTGCTCTTTGTTGCAAAGTAACTGTGGGCGCTCGCTAACCTCTGTGAGGTCCTTTAATTCAGCACCCCATCCTTCCCCTCCCTCTGGGTCTCAGGAGAATGACCTCTATGGAATATTTTCAAGTAGAGTTTGGCTGACAGGAGGCTTCAGCTGAAGATTTGAAGGTGGCAGAGAGAGGTGTTGTTATATATTCCTTCAGAAACCTTCTCTACAGCCAACAATCTTTTGGCAGTGGTTGTCTTATGACTGTCAAACACTACAGCTCTGTTTGAAAGTCCCTGTGATTTCAGTGCTCTGAAGTTCCTTTACTCCTGAAGTTGCCTTTTTTTGCTGTGTTGGGACAGGGGTGGTTATGACTTTATATTTTTACTAAGCCCTGGATGCATCATCAAACCTGATTGGCTCTCTCATCTCTACTTATAACACTTCATTAAAACTCTCTTTAGTTACTTCTCTGACAATAACAACCATTTCTTGCAATAACCCTATTACTGAGGAACTTTTAAAAATACGTAAGAACTCCCCAAATTGACATCATGTATGTTGCTAACCCATCAAACTCAAAAGAAACTGAAATACATAATCAGTAAATATATAACCTATTTACTAATTTAAGGAGAAAGATACTTTCACGTCCTGACTAAAGAATAGTTCTATTTTGGAATTCAACTTTGCCAACATCTAATTTGAAACTCTAATACATATTACTAATGCACTTACCCCATGGTTTTCTTTTCAATCTTTCAAAAACAGATCTTCAAGAATTTCTTCCTTTTTAATTTGTTCAATTAATATTTATCAAAGTGGTAATAAGAGTAGTTGCTCAACAACTTGAGAAGAAAAGGTAGGGACAAAAAAAAAAAGGAATAGCTAAAATGTTGCTCATTAAAATAAGGGATAAATAGCTTTTATTTCTTTGAGAAAAGAGCATTTATATTCTTAAATTCTTTAAGTGAATATTTTTCCAAACACATTATTCTGTTCATAGCTAGTAAGTAACTTCCTCTTCTATATAAAGGCAAGATGATTCCTAGTAGTTGTGAATCTAAATGAGTGACCTATATCACAGTCACAGCCTCATAAAGAAAAGTCAAGTACTCTGCAAAGAGATACATAGTTATTACACAACTGGAAATAGGAATTCTTGCACATAATTAATCTTGCTATATAATCACCTAAATCCTGAGAGGATGAGAAATTACTTCATGTAAAAGAGCAGGGCACAGCACAAAAGGGATACACAATTATCACTTACCTTCTAGAACTAAAAAGAAGAAAAAGATTCTATGATTAACAAGTACTATCAAGGTGACATTTTTATGATAGTGATGAGTATCCAGACATCAATGTAATTGGCCTTTGTACTTGAATTTATTAAAAAGAAAGACTAAAGTGTAGAGTAATAAAACAAAGACTTCTGCAATTTTCAAAGACATATAATGGGTTTTGAGGTTTTTTATACCTCTTATTTGGGTGATGAAGCTCAAAAGTAACAGAAAAAAAAAAAACAAGTTATAAGGAAACATGAAGAAGAATGTGGTGTTATTTAATTTACTCATCCAAGAGATATTTACTTATCATGTATTGTCAGGTAGCACACAGGCACTTGTGATATAAAGATTAATGATATTGTCCTTTTAATGGAGACAAGTGTGTAAAGAATCATAATCTAAATTGTAAATGCTATCATAAGATAACTATATGCTATTAGATTATAGAGGTGTCATTAGCACTGAGACAAAAAGTTTGACAGTTTTCTGAATAGTCACAGAAGAATTTGTAATTTTGAAAAAGTAAATAGAAGAAATTTACATTCAGGGTGATGGATCTGGGGAGCAACAAAAGGTGAAAAGAGAGATGTAGATTAGGGTTAGATTATAAAATACCTGAAGACTAGGTTTTGGAATGTTTTTAAGTGAATTTTCTTCCTCTGTAGGTCATGAAAAGGAAAGATTAAGAGCAAATAGGTGGCATAATCAATGTTCTGATGTGGCCTTAAATAATTCTATCCCTTTGTATTTGTGAACTTATAAAATAATATCACATAAACGAAAAGATCACTGTATTATACATAATTTCTGTCGAATTTGAAGCATGAAGGCTAAGGGCTTAGAGCTATTTTACAGTTTCACTCTAACTTAATTTTCATATCTCAAGCTCTACCTGAGTTTTCCCTTCTACAGAAAAGATCTTTTTAATGAAAATATTTTTTTCTCTAATAGGAAGTAACCAATCCTAATAATTTTTTTCAGTTTTCCATTTTGCATTTCTTAGGTATTTTCCTTTACCTTACCATTTTATTCTTCCTCTATATTAATAAATCCTATATAACCATAATAATTATTTACGGGGTGATAATGCATGAATGATCTGAAGAAAATTAGTTAAAAGTAGGAGAAACTGTGGATTACTGGAGAAGATGGCGGCATAAAAGGACACTGGGCTCACTTAGATTCCACCCACATCTGCCTAAATAACCCAGAAAACCGCTAGAAGACCAGCAGAACAGACTCTCTGGATCTAAGCACAGACGAGAAACCCAGGGAAGAGGGTAGGAAGGACAGAGAGGCAGTGCGGGCTACACAGACTGGCAGGAGGGAGCCGGGGTGGTGAACGGGCAGCCCACTGGGCAAAGCAGAGCCCCTGAAATCTGGCTTGCAAAAGCAGAGGGGCCAGACTCTGTGAGTTCTGACAGCCAGTGGGACTTAAAATCTGGAATGTTACAAGTCAACAGCTCTGCTTGGAGAACAGGAGGGTGAGAGGACACTGGGAGGGAAATGTGTTGAGCCCTGAAAGACAGAGCACAGCTCGGCGGGGAACAAAGGCACTGGCAAGCACCATCTCCCTCTCCCATCCCCCAGCTGATATTCCAAAGGGAACCAGTTCTCGTCACGGAACTTGCTTACACCGTGCAAACACCCAATGCTGTGCTTCTGTGGATCCATCCCTCTGATGGGTCAGCCTCCCTCCAGGTGCTGGAGGGCCCTTCCTGCAGGGGACCACCGACTGAGCTGAGCCTGCCCTTCATGCCCATGTGCACCTTGCAGATCCACCCCCTCGAATATGCCAGATCCCATTAAAGTAGCACCACAAGCCTGGCAGTGTGCAAGTAGCCCAGACAGGGGCCACGACACTCCACAGTGACTCCTGCCTCTGGGAGAGGGGAAGATAAGGTACACACCAGTCTGACTGTGGCCCCAGTGGTGGGCTGGGGACAGACATCAGGTCTGACTGCAGTCACGCTCACCAATACAAGTTACGCCAGACAGCACAGAGGAAGTGCCCTGCAGTTCCACACCACCACAGGGACTATCCAAAATAACGAAACGGAAGAATTCTTCTCAAAAGAAACTCCAGGAAGTAGAGACAGCTAACAAATTGATCAAAAACTATTTAAGCAATATAACAGGACATGAATTTTAGAATAACAGTCATAAAATCAATCACTGGGCTTCAAAGAAGTATGGAGGACAGCAGAGAATCTATTGCTGAGATTCTGTCAAATGCAACAATATCCGTGTAATAGGAATTCCAGAAGAGGAAGAGGGAGAGAAAGGGGCTGAAGGTGTACATGAACATATCATACCTGAGAACTTCCCTGAACTGGGGAAGGAAAAAGGCATTGAAATTCAAGAGGCACAGAGAACTCCCTTCAGACGTAACTTGAATTCATCTTCTGCATGACATATCATAGTGAAACTGGCAAAATACAAGGATAAAGAGAAAGTTCTGAAAGCAGCTAGGGATAAACACATTCTAAAATATAAAGGGAGACTGATAAGACTAGCGACAGACCTATCTACTGAAACTTGGCAGGCCAGAAAGGAATGGCAGGAAATTTTCAATGTGATGAACAGAAAAAATATGCAGCTGAGAATCCTTTATCCAGCAAGTCTGTCATTCAGAATAGAAGGAGAGATAAAGGTCTTCCCAAATAAATGAAAACTGAAGGAATTAATCACTACTAAACCAGCCCTACAAGAGATCCTGAGGGGGATTCTGTGAGTGAAATGTTGCAAGGACCACAAAGTAACAGAGACACCACTACAAGCATGAAACCTATAGACATCGCAATGACTCTAAACCTATATCTTTCTATAATAACACTGAATGTAAATGGACTAAATGCTCCAACCAAAAGACAGAAGGTATCAGAATGGATACAAAAACAAGACCCATCCATTTGCTGTCTACAAGAGACTCATTTTAGACCTGAGGACACCTTCAGATTGAAAGTGAGGGGATGGAGAACTATCTATCATGCTACTAGAAGTCAAAAGAAAGCTGGAGTAGCCATACTTATATCAGACAAACTAGACTTTAAATTAAAGGCTGTAACAAGATTGAAGAAGGGCATTATGTAATAATTACAGGGTCTATCCATTAGGAAGAGCTAACAATGATAAATGTCTATGCACCGAATACGGAAGCTCCCATATATATAAAACAATTAATCACAAACATAAGCATCCTTATAGATAAGAATGTGGTAATTGCTGGGGACTTTAATACCCCACTTACAACAATGGACAGATCATCTAGACACAGAATCAATAAAGAAACAAGGGCCCTAAATGATACATTGGAAAGGGGGACTTGACAGATATATTTAGAACTCTGCATCCCAAAGCAATGGAATATACTTTCTCCTCAAGTGCACATGGAACATTCTCCAAGATAGATCACATACTGGGTCACAAAACAGCCCTTCATAAGTATACAAGAATTGAGATCATACCATGCACACTTTCAGACCACAAAGATACGAAGCTTGAAATCAACCACAGGAAAAAATCTCGAAAACCTCCAATAGCATGGAGGTTAAAGAACACCCTACAAAGAATGAATGGGTCAACTAGGCAATTAGAGAAGAAATTTAAAAAATAGATGGAAACAAATGAAACTGAAAATACAACAATCCAAATGCTTTGGGATGCAGGGAAGGCAGTCCTGAGAGGAAAATACATTGCAATCCAGGCCTATCTCAAGAAACAAGAAAAATCCCAAATACAAAATCTGACAGCACACCTAAAGGAACTGGAAGCAGAACAGCAAAGACACCCCAAACCCAGCAGAAGAAGAGAAATAATAAAGATCAGAGCAGAAATAAACAATATGGAATCTAAAAAAAAAACTGTAGAGCAGATCAATAAAACCAAGAGTTGGTTTTTTGAAAAAATCAACAAACTTGATAAACCTCTAGCCAAGCTTCTCAAAAAGAAAAGGGAGATGACCCAAATAGATAAAATAATGAATGAAAATGGAATAATTACAACCAATCCCTCAGAAATACAAGCAATTATCAGGAAATACTATGAAAAATCATATGCCAACAAACTGGACAACCTGGAAGATGGACAAATTCCTAAGCACCCACACACTTCCAAAACTCAAACAGGAAGAAATAGAAAACTTGAACAGACCCATAACCAGCAAAAAAATTGAATCAGTTATCAAAAATCTCCCAACAGATAAGAGTCCAGGACCAGATGGCTTTCCAGGGGAATTCTACCAGACATTTAAAGCAGAGATAATGCCTATCCTTCTCAAGCTGTTCCAAAATATAGAAAGGGAAGAAAACTTCCAGACTCATTCTATGAAGCCAGCATTACTTTGATTCCTAACCAGAGATCCAGCACAAAAAAAAAAAAAAAAAAAAAAAGAGAACTACAGGCCAATATCTCTGATGAATATGGATGCACAAATCCTCAATAAAATAGTAGCAAATTGAATTCAACAGCATATAAAAAGATTATTCACTACAATCAAGTGGGATTCATTCCTGGGCTGCAGGGCTGGTTCAACATTTGCAAATCAATCAATGTGATACATCACATTAATAAAAGTAAAGAAAAGAACCATATGATCCTGTCAATTGATGCAGAAAAAGCATTTGACAAAATTCAGCATCCTTTCTTAATAAAAACCTTCGAGAAAGTCAGGATAGAAGGAACATGCTTACACATCATAAAAGCTATTTATGAAAAGCCCACAGCTAATATCATCCTCAATGGGGAAAAACTGAACGCTTTCCCCCTGAGATCAGAAACACGACAGGGATGTCCACTCCCGACGCTGTTGTTTAATATAGTGTTGGAAGTTCTAGCATCTGCAATCAGACAACAAAAGGAAATCAAAGGCATCAAAATTGGCAAAGAGGAAGTCAAGCTTTCACTTTTTGCAGATGACATATCATACATGGAAAACCCTATAGACTCCACCAAAAGTCTGCTAGAACTGAGACATGAATTCAGCAAAGTCGCAGGATACAAAATCAATGTACAGAAGTCAGTTGCATTCTTATACACTAATAATGAAGCAACAGAAAGACAAAGAAAGAAACTGGTCCCATTCACAATTGCACCGAGAAGCATAAAATACCTAGGAATAAACCTAGCCAAATATGTAAAAGATCTGTATGCTGAAAACTATAGAAAGCTTATGAAGGAAATTGAAGAAGATATAAAGAAATGGAAAAACATTCCATGCTCATGGACTGGAAGAATAAATATCATTAAAATGTCAATACTACCCAAAGCAATCTACACATTCAATGCAATCCCAATCAAAATTGCATCAGCAGTCTTGAAGCTAGAACTAGCAATCCTAAGATTTGTATGGAACCACAAAAAACCCCGATAGTGAAAGTAATTTTGAAGAAGAAGACCAAAGTGGGAGGCATCACAATCCCAGACTTGAGACTCTACTACAAAGCTGTAATCATCAAGACAGCATGGTATTGGCACAAAAACAGACACATAGACCAATGGAATAGAATAGAAACCCCAGAACTAGACCCACAAACGTATGGCCAACTAATCTTTGACAAAGCAGGAAAGAATATCCCATGGAAAAAAGACAGTCTCTTTAACAAATGGTGCTGGAGAACTGGACAACAACATGCAGAAGAATATAACTAGACCACTTTGTTACACCATTCACAAAAATAAACTCAAAATGGATAAAGGACCTCAATGTGAGACAGGGAACCATCAAAACCCTAAAGGAGAAAGCAGGGAAAAACCTCTCTGACCTCAGCCGGAGCAATTTCTTACTTGACACATCCCCACAGGCAAGGGAATTAAAAGCAAAAATGAACTATTGGGACCTCATGAAGATAAAAAGCTTCTGCACAGCAAAGGAAACAATCAACAAAACTAAAAGGCAACCAACAGAATGGGAAAAGATATTTGCAAATGACATATTGGATTAAGGGCTAGTATCCAAAATCTATAAAGAACTCACCAAACTCCACACCCAAAAAACAAATAACCCAGTGAAGAAATGGGCAGAAAACATGAATAGACGCTTCTCTGAAGAAGACATCCAGATGGCCAACAGGCACATGAAAAGATGCTCCACGTCGCTCCTTATCAGGGAAATACAAATCAAAACCACACTCAGATATCACCTCACGCCAGTCAGAGTGGCTAAATGAACAAATCAGGAGACTATAGATGCTGGAGAGGATGTGGAGAAACGGGAACCCTCTTGCACTGTTGGTGGGAATGCAAACTGGTGCAGCCTCTCTGGAAAACAGTGTGGAGGTTCCTCAAAAAATTAAAAATAGACTTCCCCTATGACCCAGCAGTAGCACTGCTAGGAATTTACCCAAGGGATACAGGAGCACTGAGGCATAGGGGCTCTTGTACCTCAATGTTTATAGCAGTACTTTCAACATAGCAAAATTATGGAAAGAGCCTAAATGTCCATCAACTGATGAATGGGTAAAGAAATTGTGGTTTATATACACAATGGAATACTACGTGGCAATGAGAAAGAATGAAATATGGCCTTTTGTAGCAACGTGGATGGAATTGGAGAGTGTTATGCTAAGTGAAATAAGTCCTAGAGAAAAAGACAGATACCATATGTTTTCACTCTTATGTGGATCCTGAGAAACTTAACAGAAAGCCATGGGGGAGGGGAAGGGAAAAAAAAGGGTTAGAGAGGGAGGAAGCCAAACCATAAGAGACATTTAAAAACTGAGAACAAACTGAGGGTTGATGGGGGTGGGAGGGTGGGGAGGGTGGGTGATGGGTATTGAGGAGGGCATCTGTTGGGGTGAGCACTGGGTGTGGTATGGAAACCAACTTGACAATAAATTTCATATTTAAAACAGAAAGTAGGAGAAAAGGTATTGAGGGCTATCAACAATATTATTTTGCATAGACTGAGTTGCAATTGCACATTCTAAATGCTATGAGAAAAGAAAACCAAGCCTGTTGTTCATAGATTGTTTTTCTTTAAAACTTTCTATATGAATACAGAAGGGGAAAATTAAAAGAAAACCAAGCCTGTTGTTCATAGATTGTTTTTCTTTAAAACTTTCTATATGAATACAGAAGGGGAAAATTAAAAGAAAACCAAGCCTGTTGTTCATAGATTGTTTTTCTTTAAAACTTTCTATATGAATACAGAAGGGGAAAATAAATATTTTCTATACATTTTGAAAGAACGAGAAAACTTCTGACATTAATAGCTTCAAAATAACAAGAATGATTTTCACTGGACTTTAGTTATTAGCATAGATATATTTTTAAATAATCATTTGATTCCATATGGATTATCTGGCTAAATGAGTTGAAAGACTGAATTTCCTTGACAGTAAGATTAAATATTAGGGTTACTGTTGTCTAGAATATATTAGGAATCAGACTTCAAGCAATGTGTCTAAGAGAAAATATTTAAGAATGCAGATACATTCCACCTCTTACTTAATCCACTGAGGGTCGTCAATAAGTTACTAAAGTTTCCCAAATTCTCTTGTTGGCATGCTTCATATGAAATAAATTTACTCCACTATTCCTCAATCTACAATAATCACAGTCATGTTAAAAAAAGACATCTATGGTTACCACTAGAAATGTACTAAATTATCTATCAAATAAACTATAAATTTTTTAAATGTTTGTTTATTTTTGAGAGAACAAAGCATGGAGGGGCAGAGAGAGAGGGAGAGAGGCAATCCCAAGAAGGCTCCATGCTCAGCGTGGAGTCTCATGCAGGGCTTGATCTCACAACCACGAGATCATGATCTGAATTGAAATCAAGGCTGCTCAACTTAATGAGCCACTTGGGTGCCCCTAAACTGTACGTTTTAAATGCTTTATATTTTTACATAAATATTGAAGCATATTTTTTGGCTTTTGCTTTCATTCAACTTCATTTATATGATATAGTTGTGGTAGTGGCTCAGCAAATAATTGAAGAGATAAATGTGTCTTATCCTGAATATTACTTATGCTCTTATATACAACTTTAGGGCAAAGAAAAAGTAGTTCGGATTCCCCCTTGGCAATTAGTTTTCTAAAGTTTTCTACTAAGTTTCAGAAAGGATAAAAATAAAAATACCTTCCTCCTATATTCTTCCACTGATAACTCGCCTTTACTATCAATTCGTAAATTAAAAATCAAAACCAAAAACTTCTAGAATCAAAGAGAACAGCCGTTTTATTAATATAAAATAATATTCACTTAATGTTGACCACACAGAATGCTCCAGCAGTTATTTTTTCCCCCTTGAGATCCAGTAGGAGTTGGAATTTTCTTTTAGGAATTATAAATTCATGATGCATTAGATTTTTCCTGATTTCTAAGTATGTGCACACAGGGAACAATCAAAATATCTTTGTAGTCAACATAATTTAAAACAAATACTTTGTCGATAGTAACAATTTCCAGAATGCTTTCCTTTGTCACAACCAGAATTTTCCTGTCAACATTTAGGCGTGTTCAGCTGTTTATGTATTGCCAGCATCCTCGCCCAGTTTGCTCGGTCTCTAACTTTATTGGCGAATTCATTTTTAGCACATATGCATCGTTTTCTTAAATATCCTTATTATTTTAAGTTTATATTCTTTAAAATTATTTTCACATGATAGATCATTAGAATCATAAAGCCTTACTACCTGAATATTAATGAAATAATATTCATAGGTATAAAATTTATTCTTACAATTGGCCCTTGAACAACACAGGGGTTATGGTCATTGACTCTCCATGCAAGTGAAAATCTGCATATAACATCTGACTCCCCCAAAACCTAACTATTAAGAGTCTACTGTTGCCTTAGCGATAGCAGTCTATTAATACATATTTTGTATGCTCTGTGTTTTATATACTGTATTTTTATAATAAATCTACAGAAAATATTAAGAAAACCATAAGAGAAAATGAATTTACAGTAGTGCTTGAAAAAGATTCCACTTATATATGGACTTGTACAGTTCAAAACCTGTGTTATCATATGTTCTTTGGAAATGCTTCTATCCTCAAGCACCAAATCCATTTGTCTACCCTCATTTTTAACAGAAACCTCACTTGTGGTGTTACAAAATAGTGAAGTGCCATTTACTGCAAATTCTTTGACTTCACTTTTCTCTGCATCTCATTCTCTTCATATTTAACCCACTGGCACATTGTCTTTGTTCAGGGAAAAGAAGTATTCTTTTCAGGGCTAAGTCTTCTAGTGTGCATTAACTCTATCTCCCTATAATCTCTCGAGAAGCTTAATTCATCAAAGATTTTTTCACATCGTCACTCTTTCCCTAAACTTTCTGTTTAGGTAAAAATCTCAGATCTTCCAAAATAATATTTAACTTAAAGTTAGCATCATTGCTATTCTTTTGTAAAATTTTAATAAGTAAATTTCATTAAAAGAAGTCTACAATCACTACTCAACTTCCTCATCACTCATTGTTGAACGACTTAAAATGCTTCCCCATCCCCCCACTACTTACTCACTGAAAGTTTCCTTTAAAGCATTACCATTCCTGGAATTGAAAACGTGCAATGGCCTTTCCACAGGCTTCATCTTCCTAAAAATCTGTTTAGCAACGTCTGTTCCATCCCCCATTTTCTAGAAAATATTTTTATCTTGAACATCATCATTATTTTCTTATTGTTTCTTTTATATCCTTCGATGACTATCATCTCCACTTCCCTGTTCTAAATGTTGACTTGTTTGTTTTATTGTTGGCCCTTTTCCTTCACAAAAGTCACTGATTTTTTAATCATTATCTAAACTGAGGAAACTACACGACTTCCTCTTTACCAAGATAACACTCTGTTTTTTCTATTAATCCTCTATTTGTGGATCTTCACTTATTTTCGCATGTAAATACAGGTCTGTTTCTCTACTAGAGTGCGATCATTAAGATCAAGGTCTTCCTATTTTTCTTGTCTGTAAACATTCCTGAGGAGTTTTAAAGAGTAGGACCTTAAAAATGCATTTCCTGAAATCTCTTCATAAAATTGTGTGTTTGAAACTCACTGGTCCTAACCCTAACTTCACTTTAATAACATATTAAATAGCAATGCTAGACAAACTGTGCCTAAAACAGCATATTAAATTTAATCATCTGCTTTTCAAATGTAGGGCTTTTACTCAGCTGGATGTCACACAAATACTTTCAATTGAAAATTTTAAACATAAAAGTACTGCTGGTAGAGTAAATATATGGTTTATAATTTATTTCCCAGCATACAATTACAAATACATATAAAATATATTTACCAAATCGTTTTCCATAAACAGCAAGTGCATTCAGACCTCATGTGTTTTATTCTTAATGATTTTCATGGTTAAATATATAAGGAAAGTATTGTATCTTATTTATGCATTTTGTTTTTTTTTTTTAATTTTTTTTTTTTAACGTTTATTTATTTTTGAGACAGAGAGAGACAGAGCATGAATGAGGGAGGGTCAGAGAGAGGGAGACACAGAATCCGAAACAGGCTCCAGGCTCTGAGCTGTCAGCACAGAGCCCGATGCGGGGCTCGAACTCACGGACCGCAAGATCATGACCTGAGCCGAAGTCGGCCGCCCAACCAACTGAGCCACCCAGGCACCCCTATTTATGCATTTTGAATAATTATACTTTATGATTAAAGTTCTATCATCTTTAAGGAGCTTTTTCAACATTTCTTGTACCTAGCATTTCTCAAATGCCTTTATTCCATAAAATATTGTTTTAATGGTCATCTCATATATCACAGAAATGGTGTTTTGCTGATGGATACCTGATATGTTGCTTTACATAAAAATCATAATACAATGGGTATTTAATAAAATGAATGTTTCATATTTACTGTAATAAAACTTTCAGAAATATATGTAAAGGACTTACAATATATACAAACATATAATCATAAGACCAGTTAATTAATTCAATATGCAAGATTCCTTTAAATAATAGCTTTCTCTCCTGGATAGATACAAAAAAAATTTGTTAATGTTTATTTACTTTGGAATGAAAGAGAGACAGAGGCTTGATTTTTTTTCTGGGGGGGGGGGGGCGGGGGGCAGAGAGAGGGAGACATAGAATCTGAAGCAGGCTCCAGGCTCTGAGTTGTCAGCACAGAGCCATAAGTGGGGCTCAAACCCACAAACCCTGAGATCATGACCTGAGCTGAAGTTGGACACAAATGACTGAGCCACCCAGGTGCCCCTGGATAGATTTTTTAAAAATACTTTTAAAGTATCTTTCATTTCAAAGAGGTGTAAGAATTGTATTTGTGCCTTTGCTCTTAATTTACTTTCTGTGAGTTCCTAACTCAATCATTATTACTTTTTATCCCTGAAGTACTATCACATCCTGAATCCAAGCATGAGAAATAGTTTCTTTAAGGCATACTAAAAGCATGGAGTAATAACTCTTAAGTGAGGCAAGCTCATTCCTTAAGATTCTATATTTAAGGTGGAGTTAAAATCAATCAGACCAGGAAATCAGGTCATTTGGAAATGAAGAATATCACAATAGGAAATCTGCCTCAATTCACTTTGGCTAATGCCAAATTCTCTTCATGAAGCAAAAATTTTGAATATTCTTAATATGATACATTAAAGGCAGCAATTTCCACATTTCCCCCCTCTCTACCCCACCACCCCACTGCCTACAGATGTCAATTTCCAATGAATTCCTAGTTATAGTCCACTTAGTAAAAAAGAAAAAAAAAAGCCTATTTTGACAAATCCACTGATGTAACAGTATTACAGGACTGAAATGATCCAGGTAATGTATTCAAAAGAAAATGAATGCAGAAAGGTAAACACTAATGATTACAAATTAACTCCTTCAATTAAAACCAAATACACTGCAGGAACACTTAATAAAATGAAAACTAGATAAAATTATTTTACAATCCAATTAAATCTTAACAAGATTTGCTGAGGCTATAGTGGTGTTTATTAAATTATCATTGAAAATGTTATGCAAATCCTAAATAGACCGGAATACACTATGCTAATGATGAGCTGTACATTGAACAATTGTAACACACCAATAAAACTGAACACAACTTTTGTAAGGTCTTCTATTAGGGAGGAACACCATATTATATAAAAATGCATGTAGAGGGTTAATTTTGTGTTGAATAAAAGTTTCTTTCAAATAGAAGAATTCATAATTGTCTTCATATCACATTCTGCTTAAGAAATTCAAGTTTAAGGGGAGCCTGGGTGGCTCACTTGGTTGAGTGTCTGACTTCGGCTCAGGTCATGATCTCGCAATTTTTAAGTTTGTGCCCTGCATTGGGCTCTGTGGTGACAGCTCAGAGCTTGCAGTCTCCTTCAGATTCTGTGTCCCCCTCTCTCTCTGCCCCACCCGCCCCATGCTTGCACTCTCTCTCTCAAAAATAAATACTTTTTAAAATTTAAAAAAGAAAAAAGAAAAAAAATTCAAATTTAAGATAAAGAACTATGATTATTCTGACATAATTTCACTGCTATTCTAAATGTAAAACAATTTTTAATTGTCAGCAAGAAAACCAACAAACACACACACCAACCCCTAGTCAACAGTTCATTAACTGATTGAATATTTACATTTTCTAATGGCTTTAAAATTTTACATAAAGACTTTCTTTACAACGACTCTAAAGAGAATGACTGCATTACTACCCATTTTAATGGGCCTGAGAACAGGGAGACAGAGGACAAGCGATTTTCTCTGGTTCATTAAGTACAACAAACTGGGAAACTATTCACTCACCCAAACCTTTGTGTTGTCTATCTTGTAATTGGCTGGCACTTTACGATGTTTGAAGTGAATATCTCTTAGCCATTGATTTGGGGTTCAGAAACAGTTTCCTCAAAACTTATGAACAACCTAGTATATTTCTTTCACTTGTCAATGATTAACCATTATTTTAAGAAACTGGAGAAGCAATTCTAACTAAAAATGATTCAACTAACAAATAAAACACACAGGTACAATGTATAGAGCTGTAGCCAGAAGATTTAGCCTCGAATTTAAAATACTGAGTGCTGGGTGTATTGGGGTTTGTTTTTGAGCATTTGCTTCCATTAGACTAGCAATATGAAAAATGGTTAAATGTTTCTCAGACTGAGGCAAAGTATTAGCTGCTTGTACCCTAGATCTGCAAGACGAATAAAGAGAACCAAAAGGGTTATAAAAATGGCCATTTATAATCTGTTTATTCCATTTGCTTAAAATACATTTGATTGTTTAGTGCAAAAGTAGTATGTCTTTTTAACATGTAAAATACAGAACATCAACATTCTCACAAAATGTGGGAGACAAGTAAAAATTACACTATTATAGGGGTACCAGGGTGGCTCAGTTGGTTAAGCATCCAACTCTTGGTTTCAGCTCAGGTCATGAATCTCGAGATTCATGGGTTTGAGCCCCGTGTTGGGCTCTGTGTCAACAGTGTGAAGCCTGTTTGGGATTCTCTGTCTCCTCTCTGTCCCTCACCTGCTCATGATCGATCTCTCTCTCTCTCAAAAATAAACAGTAAAAAAATAACAGTATTGTAAATTTCTCATGTTGTTCATAACATCATATATTTGAAGATAAATCAGGGAAGATATACATAATATATTTTCCACATCAGTAAAAATATAAAAACACATATAGCTAAAAATTCAAGAGTAAGAATGAAATATTTGTATACACACATACAAACACAAGTGTGGACATATATTCGTATATACATTTTTATGTCATCAATCCATTCAATGTATACATACAAATACATTTCCACATTAGGATGTGGAAATCTTTAGGGGGACATTATTCTCCTACCATGAATACATACACATATATACACACATGTGTGTATGTATGTATGTGCACATACATATATGCAAAGAGAAAGATTCTAAAGATCTGTGTTGTAACATTAATAGTATGTGGCTTTTTTTTCTGGACTCCAAGACCCTTAGGAATATGTAAATGTAGTGATCCTAAAAATGCCAAAATAATCTGAAGACTTACAACAATGTTGTGGAGCACCTGGGTGGCTCAGTCAGTTGAGCATCCGACTTTGGCTCATGTCATGATCTCACAGTTTGTGGGTTTGAGTCCTGCGTCAGGTTCTGTGCTGATAGCTTAGAGCCTGGAGCCTGCTTCAGATTCTGTGTCTCTTTCTCTCTCTGTCCCTCCCCTGCTTATACTCTGCCTCACTCTCTCAAAAATAAATAAATGTAAAAAAATTTTTTAATTAAATAAAAAAGAATTAACAATGTTTGAAGACTTTCAGTGCCAGATTTTACCAATCCTATGGCTATAATAATCAACATTGGGGTATAGTGGACTAAGAACAAATAAATAAATGGAATAGAATAGAATTATATGCTATTTACATGTTAAATCAAATGGTAAGGAAATTAGTTTTCATCCTTTATGATATGATACAGAAAATTCAATTTGTGGAATAAAATTGTAATTAAGTACCATAAATAGATTGGCAAATAAACTAGAGTGCGAACATTACATCACATTTTATAGAAAACTTTATAAGGATGATATACATATATCTATGATCAGAAATACAGGAAATTGTTCATAGCATAATATTAGGTAAACAAAAGCATATTTTACAATAATAATCAGTACTATATACATACCATTATTCTCTATGTGGGCTTGTCAAGTGTATGAACCCATAATGTTTCAGAGGATGCTCATCAAAATGTTAACATTAACAACACAGGAATAAACAGATGTTGGCAAGGATGTGGAGAAAGGGCAACCATCTTACACTGTTGATGGGAATGCCAACTGGTGAAGCCACTGTGGAAAACAGTATAGAGGTTCCTCAAAAGTTAAAAATATAACTGCTCTACCATTCAGCAACTACTAGGTATTTGCCCAAACGACACAAAAATACTGATTCAAAGGGGCACATGCACCCCGATGTTTATAGCAGCATTATCAGCAACAGCCAAATTATGGAAAGAGCCCAAATGTCCACGAACTGATGTATGGATAAAGGAGAGGTGGCATGCATATGTATATGTATGTATGCATATATGTGTGTGTGTATGTGTGTGTATGTATGTGTGTACTTAGGAGTGTAAATACAAAATGGAATATCACATAGCCACAAAAAAGGAATCTTGCCATTGCAATGACACAGATAGAGCTAGTGAGTATTGTGCTAACTGAAATAAGTCAGTCAGAAAAAGACAAATAGCATATGACTTCACTCATATATGGAATTTAAGAAACAAAACAGATGAACACAGGGAAAAGAAAAAAAAAAGAGAAAGGCAAAGTAGGAAACAGACTCTTACTCTAGGGAACAAATGGAGGGTTGATGGAGGAGAGGTGGATGTGGGGCATGGGTTAAATGGGTGATGAGTATTGAGGGCACTTGCTGTGATCGACACTGGGTGTTGTATGTAGGTGAAGAATTACTAAATTCTACTCCTGAAATTAATATTACACTGTATGTTAACTAACTACAATTAAATAAAAATTTGAAACATTGAAAAAGAAGTGTTAAAAGGAATAACTTTGAGTGGAAGTTTTCTGAGGCAGTTTTATTCTTTATGATTTTAGTTTTGCTTGATAATTGGATGAATTTTTTTAATCCAAAAAAAAGAGGAAGACTTTTAATCTGGGTAAAAGTCCAATGCTTTTAGCATATGTATTATTTTAAAGGAGAATAGATTTTTAAAAAAGATTTTTCTACATTTATTTATATTTTGAGAGACAGAGCACAAGTTGGGGAGGGGCAGAGAGAGAAGGAGACACAGAATCCAAAGCAGGCTCCAGGCTCTGAGCTGTCAGCACAGAGCCTGATGCCGGGCTTGAACTCACAAACCGTGAGATCATGACCTGAGCTGAAGTCGGACACTTAACCGACTAAGCCACCCAGGCGCCCCTAAAAGAGAATAGTTCTTTTATTGATAAACATCATATACTGTTTTAAATCAGAAGCTATTTGAACCATTTCTGAAAAGTGAACTGCTCTGTCTGGCTAGAATATATTTGAAAAATAACTAGGTGAGTTTACATCTCAGCTGGCTGGAATCAAGTAGACAAGAGTCTACACACAAAACAGATTTCAAAAAAGGACCAGGTAAAAGTTTAAATTATCACATAAGTTGTCTGAATTCTACGTATGTTGAAATGCAGAAAATATCCCATCCAAAGGGAGAAAGAACAAAATTTAAAAAAAAAACAAGTTTTAAATAAAACATCACACTTCAATTTACACCATTTATAGAACCTCTAGTAGTTTTCTTCCTCAATCTACAGTTTTTTATTAAACACAAAAAAAACTAAGCTAACATAAAAGCTAACTTCTGATTATAAACTCCATGTTCTTCTATAAAGAATATCTCGTCTTCTATTACTCCAAAAATCTCTACCACATTTCTAGAACTGATATATACAAGTCTTCTTTGAGCATAGCTGTTAAATATTTAGTATAATGAGTATAATGAAATAAGCCAATATTTTTATTTAGAAAACACACCAATATTCATTTTTGACAACTCTATAATATTTTTTACAAGGGGGAAAATAGTACATTTTCTCTGTAAAAGTCTGGAGGAAAGTGATCTTACTAGTGATAACACACCAAAAACAATCTAAGGACACACCCATAAGTCAGAGCTTTTCCTTATTTAAAAGACTGAAGGGTGGGTCATTTTAGGTTGTAGACATCACAACACAGAGATAGTACTAAAGTAATTCCACCTTTTTGTTCTTCAATTTGAAACAGAAACATGACTTGAGTTTCAGGAAAAATAATTCAAGAATCTATGCATGTTGAATAAGTACATATTCTGTGGTGTGAGTAAATGAAAAATAAACCTTATCCCTCCCTTAATCCAACTAGACACTTTTATTGTGAGAAACAAAATTTGGACAAATGGAATAAACATTCTATAGCCAACATTTACCCGTTAACAGTCCATATAAAGAACACTCCTTGTAGCTGTTATAAAATAAGAAAATGTCTCCATAATTAAGAATATCAATTTAATAAAAATCATTTGAAAAACTTAAGTCAAAAATCACATTATTCTCCATATTGTATTTCTCTTTGCCCACAAAAATTAAAATAATTTCTCAATGTCCTTTTTTATATGTACATAACACATTTAAAATGCTCATATGTAACATTTTATGTGAAGCTTTCTGGCTAAGCCAGAAAATAGATGAAACTTTTCAAATATAGTTTTATGCAAAAAAAAAAAAAATCCTTATGTTCTCAAATTTCTTTACAGAGACAAATGATAACTGACATTACCACGCTGCTGGGAGAAGCTAAAGCTTTATAAGGGGTTAGAAATCTTGTTTGAATTAAAGATGATAAGTTGCAGAATTTTTATGAAGCTCATATTTCATCTATATTCAGAAAACAAGATTAATGTCAGATAACTATTCCTGAATGAAGCTGTCCTAATTAAGTACAAAATAAGATTAAAATGGATAATAAATAACATTTACTCTGCCCCTTCCTAATCTACGGTGCGAAAAGTATCTGTTTGATATATTTCTACTGTAATTCACTCAAATAAAAGCTATATCAATAAATATGAATTGAAAGGCAGATCTTGCTAACACTCTTTCATTTATCATTGAGTTAAAATTTTGTGATCAATGGCCTTGTGAGAGAAATAGCAAAATACATCCATTGAAAAACTGGAGATGCAATGGAATGTTATTTTTAAATAAAAGAGTGAATGGTAATCCATTAAACACCAGAAAAGAATGAACTACTAGACTTTATTCTTTTGGTATCCATTATTTTTCATTACTTCTAAATATCACATTATAAGCCATCATTATATTTCTTTCCTTTTTCTTCAAGAGGGTATGTGTTTTGCTCAAAATATAATTTGCAATCGGAAAAATACTGAAAAGTATTGTCTTGCATTCTAATCGATAAATTCACTTTAGCAATTTCACATGTGTTGAAGGCCAATTAATAAAATGAAAAATATGCCTGCTATGGCTGATATAATATAATGGCTGATGTAGCCAATATGTCTGATTTTCGTCCAGCTTTCTCTTTGCTCAGAGACCAGTATCATGATTTTCTCTGGATTGCAGACATTCTGGATTTGGAGTTTCTTCCTCATGATGATTCTGCACGGTGTTTGAGCTGGCCTTGTTACTTATCACATGTAATAGTACCGCTTCCCAAAATCATGTCACTAGGATGATTTTGCTAAACAAAAGTACTAAATTATGAGAATTCTTGAAGTTAATTTTTAGATGAAAGCCTTTTGATTATATTCCCAGTCTTCCAACAAATCAGTCATACTTACACACTACAGTCTGTATATATATTTTTTCAGACAGTACTCTAAAGGATTGTGGACAAAATTAACATAACTAGGATTCTTTGATGAAGAGCTAGAAATATCCATTTATACATGAGTTCTTTCACATTGTAAGAAAGAGTTTCATTTAGGAAGTGTATTTCATTTAGGAAAAACAGAAAATGTAAGGAAAACAGAGAAGCCAATCACTCCCTCTGCAACAGATGCATCACATAAACGTATTGAGTATTTTCTCACTGTGTGTTCATTACAGGAGCTCCAGTTACATGCCTGCTATCCAAAGGACTTGTCACCATTTTTTCCCCTTCTGTTTCTAGTTTACCTTTGTACAAAGCAAATGACCAGTTGTATCATCTGAAAATTTTTCTCACTGGGAGAATTTCACTTTACCACTATTTTTCAGAGCCACCTATGGATGGTGCTGTAGGAAAGTAGCCACTCAGTTCCGGTTAGAGATGGCATCATGTACAGATCTATCTTTAAACTAGAGCTATCACTGTCCTCCCATGAACTATTTAGAGGACAGGGGTCTGATTAAGAGAGATATAGCAAATCAGTAGAACTAGATATCATATAAGTAAACCACCTAGTTGTGCGCTGTGCCAGTTTTAGCCTGTTATTTATGTACCATTTCAATTTTATAATGAAATGTCATTACACACAATTTTATGGTTTGAGGAGTTATAAAAATCCAAATTAATGATGGAAGTATTGGTTGCATAATTACATGGGACCCCATGGTCAGCCATTTAGATTTACTATGGTCCAGTAGCAAGCCAGGAGTTGTTTTTGACACAGAAATGACTAGCAGGGAACAGAGGGATTGGCTCTCTTCCAAAACCCAAAGTCTGCATAGTATTTTTCTACTGAGGTTGTCAGAGGGTCCATAAAGCACATCTCTCTGTCCTAGCCACCTCCACTACCAATGCATTTGATAGAATAAGTGGTCCAATTGAGCAATACACACCATTTATCTGGGCCTCTTTAAAAATCGGTAGTCATACAAATTGCCAAGTAAATGACTGAAGCAGCTTGCCCTAATAGGTTATTTATAGCCAAAAATAACAAGAGGCCTGCACCTCATCTCTCCCTTTAGAAAATATATCCCAACATGTCTCAGACCTTAAAAGCTCAATTGATAGTTTTAGCCAAACATCCATGAGGTATATCTTCTACACTCTGGCACATATCTTACCAAATCACATAGGATATTTGCAACTTCATTCTTTCCAGGCCCAATTAGCATACTATTATAGATCAGCTCGGTACCATGCACTACGTGAAACTAACCAAGGTGTCTAGGCTAATTTATGGCAAAGACTAAAGTTCCCTGTATTCATATCAAGGGTAAATAAGCTTCTGATTCTTCTGCTCAGTTTCTCTACTGATTGGGGTAGAAACATAAAACTATTTTCCTGGCCAAAAACTTTATGCCAGTATCAGAGATTGTGGATTCCCCTATTAAATATGTATACCTGTAATCACAGGTTTAGTGAGTATCACCATCTGGTTACATTCACAATGACCTACTGCCATTTTCTATGACCATCGGGTGAGGGAATATAGGCTGTGGGAGCAGTTACCACCCTGCATCTTTCAAGTCTTGCTGGTGGAACAAAACAATACTTCCAAATGTAAACCACGTTGTAAGAGTTGGGAGTTTCAGTAGTTTCCATTTGCCCTTCCTATCGTAAAACCCTACCATAAAACCCAGTTCAGAGATTCATGTGGGGATTCTCCCGGTCACAACATATATTTTGAAATTGGTCAAAGAGCCAAAATGCAGCTACAGTCTCACTAGAGCAATAGGTCATCAACTAGAGCCAAGACTTCATCCATTGCCTAAACTCCTTTAAGCTTTATCTTCAAATTGGACCACTATGGTGAATTTAGTCTCCAAGGATTACCATCACTTGAGGGCCCAAATCAAATAACCTACAGAAGGCATGAGAATTTTTCTTTTCTGAAGGCACATTCAACCTAAACAAGTGGCTACTGATGCCTTTGAATATGGCTTGCAGGAATATTCATGCATATACACTTGTGGATTCATTGCAGTGTATGGTTTCAAAGAGATGGAAAACCCCCACCCTGACACACACACACACACACCATTTAAAGAGCTTAGAGTCTGCCAACTCGTTTGGATTGAACACTGAATTTCCACTACAACATGCTACCTCAAAGACAGGTTTCATCCACCAAAGCTGAAATTTTCTTGCTTATAAACATCAAATAAGCACCTTAACAGAGTGCCCAGCTATTTCATTTCTAGGGGTCTTATAATCAACTAAATATCACCAGAGACTTTTGTATATCAAAACTCTGATCACCATTATTGGGATAATTGTTCCCATCTTGTCTCTAAATATAAATTATGTATATGTGGCTTCTGCTGTTGCATCATTCCATTCTGAGGTAAGGAAATACAATTCCACTGCATCTCAATTTTCATCTTTACCCTACACAGGACACTGAGAGATTTTTCTAGAAGGCTGGTGATACATTGCCAAATCAATTTCTTAGCAAAGTGACAGCTTGATATACCCATACAGGACTGTAGACTTTGAATCAAAATACCTGTAATTTCAATTGTAAGCTACCAATGAATTAATTACATTTATCATTTACAATTCATTGTTTTGTTAAAAATAATTTATATCATTCAAAAGAATGAACGTGCTTAGGCCAGTTAACACTGACATGGTGTATGTGTGAGGGTAAAGGAAGTTTGGAGCATGGGTTATCATTTGTCTGAAAATATAGCCTGACTCAATGAAATCTTGATTCCACTTCCTAGGGCTCTCAGATTGGTAGTTAGAGTTATACATGTCACTGACCTTGC